>NC_141288.1:8750566-9090566 GCF_037954325.1 Fistularia commersonii
CAGAACATGTCTAACCCTTCAGCTGATCCAAGGTGAGCCCAACCTTCAGTGGCTACTTACTACCAAAAGTGGTCAAAAAAGAAAATTGGTAAACGTGCACTAGATTAAGGTTCAGAGATGTGCTTTGGGATCGAAGGCCGGAGCCTGCAGTCAGATCAAACAGACATTCTCTTTTAAAATTTGCAAAAAAAAATCGAATGCTGGCTGTGGCAGAAATGGGCCAGAATAAACAGTGCGTTTGGATTTACTTTGGCCACTTTGGCAATTGAAACATTCCACCTACCTAAGCGGAGGGCTGCACAACAATGGGGCAGGTGGACCTCAATGCTAATGATCTGCTTTTCAAGTTAACATGTTTTTCATTCTTTATTAGTTATTGTCATTAAACTAGCGCAGCAGCTTAGTTACCTCACTCATTTTATGCACTGAAGAAAAAACAGCCTTTCTGGGACTTTACTTTGCGTCATTCTATATCTGGCATGACATACAGACTCATTAAGCTGATTTCATTTCTCATATGCATTTCTGGGAGGTGTTAATTGAGCTCAGAAATATATCAAGACATGGATTTTAATTTTTTGTCATACAGTACCCATTTTACCTTGTTACTTTTAACGTTGGAGAATTTGGTTGCTCACCAATCACACGATGGAGATTTAAGCCCTCTTGATGTAGTGCAATCATTTACGATATGTCACTTCGCATACAAATGTGATAAGGAATACTTAAGAAATACAAAAAAAATGTTCGTATAAATTTTCTTTTGATGTGGAAAAGAAATGTCCTGAGTCATTTTAATTTTGACATGGAGTCTATCAGGGGACCATGATGTAAAGAAAATGAGATATAGGTTTTTTTTTTTCCTAAACCAACTTTATGTTTCAGCACTGCTTGAATTAGATTACAGAAACGAATAACTTTTTATTGGGCCTTGAACCAAATAAACGCATAGTGTCCCATGATGGTTTATACAAGTTGTGACACACTGCAGCCTGACAGATACTCCTGTGCATCCTTTCAAATGTTTTGTTTAAGAAACTGCAAGAGTCATTCTTCTTGCTAAAAAACAAAACATCCTGCCAAAAATCTCTGTTTGGCAGAGTCTGCTTTTTGTTGCTACACAGAGTCAATTTAGTCCACTTACCCAGTCAATCATGGGCTCTTTGAAATGTTGAACAAGAAATAAAAACAGATGGAGATAAAAATCAGAAATTCTTTATTTTCATTTAAGAGTGCCATTTTGCACCCAGCTTTATGTTTGAAATGAATTTTGTACAGTTGATTGCATTAACTATTTTTTTCCCTCTTTGACCACTGTCATCATTAGTGTCTGGATAGAATAGAATTTGATAGAAAAAAAAATAGAATATTCCTGTTATCATCCTAAGTGGGGAAATTTCCATTTCACACACAGCTGAAAGCAGATGGTGCAGTTGAGGTAGTTAATAATAATGTGCAGCAGAAACATATACAGTATAAATATCAGAGTAAATCTAAAAATATGCAATGAAATAAAAAAGAAATAAAGAATATAATCAATATATAATAAATACAGTAACCTGGACCATAATACAAAAAATATTTCTATGAATGCAGATTTTTAAACATGTTTCCCATGTAGCTATGAGTTGAATCGCTATCGTTTGGCAAAAACCCAACTCAGACCACATTCATAATTTCAGATATTCTGAAACCAATTTCTTGTCTGATGACTAATCTGGAAAAAGGCACCAAGGTTACAGTAACAGGAGAAGAAATGAAGCTCCTAGCACCAGAAAAAATGCTCTGCCTCATCTAAGGTGATACTAGACTTGAGTCCAGTTTTAGCATCTTCTTCCAGTCATAAAAAATGTATTAATCACATTAATCAGCCACAGCACTCCCCTGTAATGTAAAGAATAGAAAGGGCCATTGAGATATACTTAGCTCTAGACATCTAAACTTCATAAAACTTCAGAAATGAATTTGCTTGTATAGAGTCAAGCCCACCCAACAGAGATGAAGATGCTAAGGTTCTCTTTGGGAGTGACTAGGATGAATAGGATCAAGAATGAGTCATTCAGAGGAACCCCAACCTTTTTATCACCGCAGACCAGTCAACGCTTCACAATTTTATTGCGGACCGGGCGGGGGGGGGGAATCATACTTAGATCGTTTATATTGCGACTATAATAATAAACGTTAATCCACTGTGTACTCGTATTCAACTTTATTAGCAGCTTCCTCATAACATTGTGCCAACAGCATAACTTGAGTATAATGAAGACTTCATTGCCTCATTGTCGCATATTATGCAGTGCAGCTTGGTCTGTGGGAATCACCTGTTGTAATGAATCCACATTTCAAGTAGAACTCCTTGTATTTTCTGTTAAAATCTTTCTTTTTCTTAGAAGTTGTAGGCTCTTCTTCTGTCTCTTCACTAGACCTTTTCCCCTTTGAAAAGAAACTTTCAGTCTGACGTCTGATTCTTACTAATTTTGCTAGCTTGTGGGTCACATTTTTGGCGCTCAAGTGACCCAAGATGTAACCGAGAGATTCCGGTAATTTTTCAAAATAAAAGATTTTTCAAAATAAAGATTGTTCAGACTCAGATAATAAATCCAATGGAAATAATTGGTTATTTCTTGTGCGGCCCGGTACTGGTCCACAGCTCGGGGGTTTTGGACCACGGTGAGTCTGGAGATGCCTGGCTTCTTATGTTGTCATTGATTTTCATGCTTCAACACATTTATAAACTACTGCACTGGTAGTTTATTCCTTGCTGACAAAAAAAAAACTTGTCATACTGTTCTGTTACCAACAGAAGCTCAGTAATGGATGCCATAACAACACTTGCCTTGATTGGTTGAGCAATTAGTTAAATTGGCTGATTATTCTCCACTGATGGGGCAGTATAATTAGAACTTTGGATATGTGACTTCATGATTAGATTCAAAAATTTATCATAGATGCATTAATTCGTTGAAGGTGAGCTGATAAGTAATATTAACATTGTACACAGCAGCTTTTGCCCCTGGCCCAACTCATCAACAAATTCTGTACACATGAGAAACTCTTTGGTCTAAACTGGTACCAACTTAAATGTTGGCTGCTAGTAGCACAAATATTTAACAGTGTAAAATCATATCCAAAATTATCTACTTGATGTGTGGGCTGGCAGTTTGGTATGGATTGTATTGAACACTGATGCTTAGAAGTGACATTCAGGTTCAAATCTGAAGTCTTCAGTTTATTTCCTCCAACAAAAATTTGAGACCTTTCGCCTTTTACCATTCTTTGTTCCCCCAGTTGACATAGGATGAGACACACTAGGTCTGGATGTGCGTCACTTTCCCTATACTGTGGTTTTGCACTGGCCTCCACGTGGCTTCATATTCTACCAGTTGTCTTGCAGAAGTGAAGGTGTTTCTCATTTGCTATGTATCTATTTCAAGTTGTGATTATAGATGCACTTCTTAATTTTTATATAGTATCGAACAAAGGTAATAGTTAAGTCTACTTTTTTATTTTTAACTTTCATATAAACCTTTTACCATTGATAATAGACGGTTTGTGTTTCTGACCCGGTGACTTAGCAACTTTCACTCAATGTAGCATGGTGATAAACAATAGGATTCAGGATCTGTCAGTGGTGTTATTTTAAAGATTACCCCATTTTCATGCCATTGTGTCTGAATTCCTGTCCACTCAATCTCATTTGTGAAAATAAAAACAGCTTTTGTCAAACTTACATTTTGTACGTAATTCCAGCCAAATCCTGAAGATTGTCCATGTCAAACATAGTTCTGTGGGAATTCTAGTGATCCCAGGTGAAAATGGAGCAGAGCTTGAGTTCTCTTAAAATAAAAGACATTCTTTAGCTGTCGCACACATTATTTCAAACTGCTCAAATACTGTAAAAGCGGGTGCAGTCAAGAATATTAGATTAGATTTCAACATGCTGACTTTCCAGGGGGCAGTAAAACCAAAGTGATTTTTTTTACAGAATATAAGTGACAATATAAGATGGAGAGAGTGCCAAAGCACAATATACAAGATATAGAAACTCATTTTCTTAATAAAATTAAATTGTAAGGATAGGGAAATCAAAGAATGCTAAGATCTCTGTGGGGAAATATAAAACGGAGGGGCCATGTTAGAGCATTAGTTAGGAGATTTCGTGGAATATTGGATTTAAAAAAGGATAAAGAAAAGAAAAGAAAACGTCCTACATTACAGCATGAGACTAACATTATAATCTACTCAGACACCTGTGGACTGAGGTATTCTTAAATATTCAGTCCCCTTTTAGAATTTCTTAGGTGTTCAGTATCTTCATCACTCTGAGTTGTTGAGATGGGGAAATCTGTAAAAATATGAAAAAGTGATATCACCTGGATAGTTAGCTTTGAGGCTCTTTTGCTCCTTTATTGCTTGTCTCAGCACATATTTGGTCTTTAATTTGGTTATAAATCCAAGCCCATGGGCATCCATTTGATAAAGTTTCTTTCTATGTGTTTAGCAGAGAACAACTTTTATCAGATCTTGGCAATTTAAAAGCACATGGATCATTACCATAGCTATAGGTAGTAAGAGTTTGTTCAGCAAAATCCTTATCTTCTTCTTCTTCTTTCGGCTTTTCCCGTCAGGGGTCGCCACAGCGAGTCAACTTTCTCCATCTAACCCTATTCTCTGTATCCTCCTCTGTCACACCAACTACCTTCATATTCTCTCTCATTACGTCCATAAATCTTCTCTTTGGTCTTCCTCAAGATCTCTTGCCTGGCAGCTCCAATTCCAGCATCCGTCTACCAATATATTCACTATCTCTTCTCTGTACATGACCGAACCATCTCAGTCTGGCTTCTCTGACCTTCTCTCCAAAACATCTAACATGTGCCGTCCCTCTGATAGACTCATTCCTGATCCTATCCATCCTGGTCACTCCCAAAGAGAACCTCAACATCTTCATCTCTGCAACCTCTAGTTCTGCCTGCTGTCTTTTGGTCATTGTAACAGTTTCTAGTCCATACATCATCGCTGGTCTCACCACTGTCTTGTACACCTTTCCTTTTATTCTGGCTGAAAGTCTTCTATCACATAGTACCCCTGACACTTTTCTTCACCCATTCCAACCTGCTTGGACCCGTCTCTTCACCTCTTTTCCGCACTCTCCGTTGCTCTGGACTGTTGACCCCAAGTACCTGAAATCCTCCAGCTTCTTGATCTCCACTCCCTGTGGCCTCACCGTTCCACCTGAGTTCCTCTCATTTATACACATATCTTCTGTCTTGCTGTGACTAACTTTCGTTCCTCTCTTTTCCAGAGCATACCTCCACCTCTCTAGATTTTCCTCTACCTGATGTCTGCTCTCACTACAGATCACAATGTCATCCGCAAACATCATGGTCCATGGGGATTCCTGTCTAACCTCATCTGTCAGCCTATCCATCACCATTGCGAACAAGAAGGGGCTCAGAGCTGATCCCTGATGGAGTCCCACCTCCACCTTGAACTTCTCTGTTACCCCTACAGCACACCGTACCAGTGTCTCACAGCTAGCATACATGTCCTGCAACAGTCTAACATACTTCTCTGCCACTCAGAGCTCCTCTCTTGGCACCCTGTCATATGCCTTTTCTAGGTCTACAAAAACACAATGCAGCTCCCTCTGGCCTTCTCTGTACTTTTCTATTAGCATTCTCAACGCAAATACTGCATCTGTTGTACTCTTTCTAGGCATAAAGCCATACTGCTGTTCACAGATGCTGACTTCTGCTCTCAGTCTAGTTTCCACTACTCTTTCCCATAACTTCATTGTATGGCTCATCAACTTTATCCCTCTATAGTTGCCACAATTCTGCACATCCCCTTTATTCTTAAAAATAGGCACCATCACACTTTGTCTCCAATCTTCAGGCATCTTCTCACTCTCTAAGATCCTGTTGAATAAGAAAAATCTAAGAAAATCTACCGCTGCCTCTCCTATACACTTCCACACCTCCACAGGTATATCATCAGGACCAACTGCTTTTCCACTCTTCATCCTCTTCAATGCCTTCCTCACTTCACTTTTACTAATTTTTGCTACTTTGTGGTCTACAATAGTCACCTCTTCTACCCTTGCCTCTCTTTCATTTCCCACATTCATCAGCTCTTCAAAGTACTCTTTCCATCTTCCCATCACTCTTCCAGCATCTGTCAACACATTTCCCTCTCTGTCCTTAATCACCTGGACCTGTTGTACATTCTTTCCATCTTTATCTCTCTGTTTTGCCAACCTGTATAGATCATTGTCACCCTCCTTACTATCCAACCGAGCATACAAGTCATCATAAGCCCTTTGTTTTGCCTTTGCTACCTCTTTCTTTACCATTCGCCGCATCTCCCTGAACTCCTGTCTGTTCTCTTCAGTCCTCTCAGTATCCCACTTCTTCGCTAACCGCTTTCTCCGTATACACTCCTGCACTTCCTCATTCCACCACCAAGTCTCCTAATCTACTTTCCTTCCAGATGACACACCAAGTACTCTTCTACCTGTCTCCCTGATAACACTAGCTGTTGTTGTCCAATCATCTGGAAGCTCACCCTGACCACCCAGACCCTTTCTCAACTCCTCCCTGAAAACCATGCAACACTCCTCCCTTTTCAGCTTCCACCACTTTGTCCTCTGCTCTGCCTTTATCCTCTTCATCTTCCTTGTCACCAGAGTCATTCTACAAATCACCATCCTATGCTGTCTGGCTACACTCTCACCTACAACTACTTTGCAGTCACTGATCTCTTTCAGGTTACCTCGTCTATACAAGATGTAGTCTACCTGCGTGCTCCTACCTCTGTTCTTATAAGTTACCCTATGTTCCTGTTTTTTCTGGAAAAAGGTATTCACTACAGCCATTTCCATCCTTTTTGCAAAATCTACCACCATCTGTCCCTCTACATTCCTGTCCTGGATACCAAATCTGCCCATCACTTCTTCATCCCCTCTATTGCCTTCACCAACATGTCCATTGAAGTCTGCACCAATTATCACTCTCTCATTTCTGGGAATATTCTGCATCACTTCATCTAACTCATTCCAGAACTTCTCCTTCTCTTCAGATTCACATCCTACCTGTGGGGCATAGCCGCTAACAACATTAAGCATCACACCTTCAATTTCCAGTCAACCACTTGACATAGTCATTTAAGGACCATTTAGGCCCCCCCCTTCAATACTGCTGTTCGATTAGATTTTTACACATTATACCAACTTCACTTGTGTCAAGTCAGTGATTGAGACATTAATTTTAAGTCATTTTTTTAAGTTGAAACTTAATGTAGAAAATCTGAAAGGGACTAAAAGCTGTTTTTTTTGTTTTGTTTGTATATATTTTCCCATAATAGGAGTCCTCTCTGTTGCCTCTCTACACCCAGAAGCCAGTTTACAAATTATCTCCATCACCAAGGTGATTCTGAAAGAGAATACAGGCCACCATGCTACTGAATGATAAGCAAAGCCTGGACCAGAAATTCCAGCACTGCAAAATGTATTTCTGAGTATGAGTAATGTCGATTGGTAACAGCTGACTCCTTGTCCTCTTAAGATTAACTAAATGAATTCCCACTACGAAGTGCACATGTGCGCTTTAGTAAAATTTTTCCCCCTGGGAGGCAGCACATAATATCCACTGGCCTGTTTAGTGTGTGTGAGCGTGTGCGTGTGTGTGTGTGTGTGTGTGTGTGTGTGTGTGTGTGTGTGTGCGTGCGTGCGTGTGTGTTGTGTCACAAGTCAGAAAAGACCAACCTCTTTCTTTTTCCGTATTTCTTACATGCAGACAAAAACAAGGGCTCAGCTGTTTGGTAGCAGTCTATGTTAGGCTGTGCACTAGGGCTGAGGATTCGAGTGGATTGCTTCTGAATTGAATGTGGCTCCTGTCCAATTCCCCCCTCTGTGCCTCAGCCAGCCACCTGCTTGATAATATTCGCCATTGCTCTCTCTCTCTGTTTGGGAAGAAGAGCAAATAAGTTCTAGACAAACAGTACATCTGAAATGGTTTGATATTTTTCCCCACTCCTCACATCCCCCCACCTCAGCTCACAAACCTTTTTTCCCCCACTGGTTTATTACAGCATTCAAAGAGATGCTAATGATCAGGGGGGAAAGTAAAAATTGAGAGTTTTCGTGATGGCATGAGATGAGGGGAATCTTGGCCTTGGCAAATTATACATTATATATAGTAATACATTATATTATACCTATTCCCGCAACCTGTTGAGACAAACATGTTGCTAACTTTTCTGGATCTCTGGCAAAATGATGTAAAGGGCTAAGATATAAGTAATATAAATTTGTGGGCTTTGCAAGTATCAAGTCCTGTTGGAAAAACTAACTTGTAAATTACAATTGCTCTGAAGGTAGCCTGGTGGTAATAGCTTCTACTTCCCATCAACAAAACTGTTTGTCTGATTCTGGCCCTCTCAGCATGAAATCCTTTACTTTTGTGTGCTCTTTCCTGGGTCTCCATCTTCCTCTTACATTCCACAAACTTGAAAATCACTACGAGCGAGATAAGCGATATAGACAATGAATAAATTACCATAAATATTACATAGAATTTTTAGATAATTATTATTGAAAAAATCAATAATAAGGTTATGAGATACGGCTTGTGATGCAGTTTCTTGGACACATCATCAGTGATAGCACCTGAGGTCACGGGGGGTTTCAGGTCTTTCAACTTCAGACCCCCTCACCCAGGCGACCCGGCTGGGAGTGATCAGTTCCCGACCTGTGTCCAAGAAGCGCTCATCCACACTTTGTCCCTCTGACATTGTGATCTTTGTCTGCCTTCTCAGTGGCCTCTGACGCTGAACAGATGGCTCTCCTTTTGCGTGCCCCTGTGATGCCCAGGAGACTGTAGGCCCTGCAGAGAGACCTCCCTGCAAAGCCCCCTCCCCTGACCTCAATGGGCAAGCATTGTGCATGCCACCCCCTGTTGCGGCACTCTTCCACCAGCTCAGCATACTTCTCCCTCTTTCTTCTGCTGGCTTCCTCCATTCTCTCCTCCGAGGGCACAGTCAGCTCTAGCATGATGACCTGCTTGGATGATGATGGAGGATGATGTCTGGTCTTAGGCGGGTTTCTCAGGGAACCTCAGCTGTTTGCAGAGGTCCACCCTTGGCTGCCAGTCCTTGGCAGTTCCCAGAAGTCCTGTTTGGGTCTTTGGTTGAGGAGGAGGTTGTTCCCCGGCTCTGATGAATGTCACGCCCTGCCTCTGTGGCTGGAAGCGCTTGGTGTGGTCAATGGCAGAGTGGATGGACTCAGCAATTGCCTTAAGCACCTGGTCATGGCGCCAACGATAGTGACCTTCTCCAAGTGCTTTCGGACAGCTGCTAAGGATGTGCTCCAGAATTCCCCTTCCTTGGCACAATGTGCATGATGGCGTTTCATTCTTGCCCCAAAGAAAGAGGTTTGACGGGCTGGACACGACATCATTGACCGACCGGGTGAGGAATTTTATGCGGAGTGGTTCAGCCCTCCACAACTCCGTCCACGAGATCTTCCTGTCCATGGCTTCCTCCCATCTTGTCCATGCACTTTGCTGCCTTAGCCCAACCCACTGGCTTGCACGCTGCTCTTCGACACCTGCCCGCACCTCCAGTTGGACCTGGTCCCGCCTTTCCTTGCCCTTGCGCTTACTGAGGTGTGTTGTCGGAATAGTTCCCAGGCCTGCCCGACCGGTTGCCACGGACCCCACAAGCTCCTTGTCAAACAACCGAGCTTCTGCCTAGTCCACCGCCTCTTGCGCCTTCCACCTTCTGCCTGTCCTCACCACGATACCGTGTTGAGCAACCTTTGGGTCCTTTGATTCCCTGTACTGGAGAGCCTCTCTTGCCCTGGTGACCATGAACTCCTCAGTAACGCTGTTGATTGGTAGGGTCAGCTTGTTTTTATTGCCATAGAGGGCAAATGCTGCTGAGACTCCGGGGAAGCCCCAACCAGTGTCGGAGGTGGCTGCTGACCCTCCGCTCAAACCCCTCCACAGTGGATATAGGAAATTCATAGACAAGCAAGGGCCACGATATCCTGGGCAGAATACTGTGCTGGTACATCCATGCCTTAAACTTCCCTGGGAGACCTGATTTGTCCACTGATGTTAGCCAGCCTTCCAGCTGATTGTTAGTAGCCCTGATAGAGGCTGTATCCTTCAGGGAGCAGTCAAAGATCTTGCCAAAGCTGTTCAACGGTTTCTCCGTGACTGATAGGATCTGTGAGCCTCCGAGGGAGAAGCGGAACTGGTCGGTCACCCTTCCACTCCTCAGGACTAGAAACCTGGATTTCTCCGGCTTGAGCTGCATGCATGCCCAGGTGTTGAGCTTCTCCAAGCCCTGGAGGATCCATCTGCATCCTGGAACTGACTCAGTTGTTACCGTCTAGTTGTCCACAAATGCTCTGATGGGGGGGCTGACGGATCCCGGACTTGGTTGTGGGCCCTCTGCACTCTGGCTTGGGCGGACTTGAGTAACATGTTCATAGCCAAGGCAAAGAGTATCACTGAAATGGTACATCCAGTGATTATCCCTTTCTCTAGCCGGTGCCACTCTGATGTGACTGTTCCAGAGGAAAATCTCAGGTGAAAGCTGTTATTATAGTCCATGATTAAGGCCTTGATGTTACATGTTACATGTTACATGTTACATCTTCTGCCGCTTATCTTGCACTCAGGGTTATGAGGGGATGCTGGAGCCTATCCCAGCTGTCATCAGGCGAGAGGCGGGGTACTCTCTGGACTGGTCACCAGTCAATCGCAATGCCACATACTGTATATAGATAGACAACCCCTCACTCACTCACTCACTCTGGGCAATTTTTTCCACTCAACCTGTTGCATGTTTTTGGACTGTAGAAGGGATGTCTACATTTGTGAACCATGAGAAAGCCTCTGACAGAGGTGAATTTTGTGTGTGAGACTACTCCTTTACTTTTTTAGCTCTTAACAGCCAAAGGAAAACACTCAAAAAGATGCTAAGATGTATCAGCATCCTGTGGTTGAGCAACCAGAGTTTATTGTTGTGTTTCTCTATTCCAGCCCACTCTTCCTTCTCCTTGACCAAATGAACTTCCTGTACTAATTGAAAAAGCTGAATCAGTGCCTCAAAATTAATCCCTTGATGCACTTATTGTATTGAACTTATTTCTTTTCTTTTTTTCCATAGCTTATAATTCACTTTTAGTGGTTGAGTTTACGCAGCTTTAAAGTGACACACCCAAGTCATAAAATGAACAACAGCAATGGAGACAATAATTTCTCTGTTGTTGACATTCAAATCATCAGTTTTGATATGGCTTTACATTAGCTCTATTTTCATTTTACCCTCAAAACAGAATCAGTTTGAAAGCAAGTCAATAGTCTTCACTATTATATAAAAACAGCCTTTAAAGAGCAGGTGGGTGGATAAACAACAAGGCAGTGAAAGCAGAAATGTTTAAAACCCTGTCAGAAGTGCTATGTGCTTCTTTGAAAGAAGTGTTGCTGACAAATCTGTCAAGTTGACTCGTCCCGCTGTCATCTTTCCAGTCCGCTAGATGGAAAATAATCAGAACCGCTGTGCTAAAGCTGTCACCAGGGAGACGTGTCGATAAAGTTTCAGGCATACTGAGTTGTAAATGCAATAAGTTGGCTGAGCATTTGCTCAAAGACTCCCTCAGCAAATAAACAATCAGTCTCATAAACATGGAGGTTTGTTAATGAGTGCACGTGCACGCATCCCCCACAGCACCTCAAGAGCCCTATATTTGTAGATTTTTAATATAGGAAATCAAAATTACCCCCTGGGGGACAAATATTTCTGATTCTGATTAATCGGCTGCTGTCTTCTTCCAAAACCTGCGCCCCAAACAAAATAGATATATACTGGAACACTGACACCAAGTCTTGTCTCCTGTCACTCCTTCCATATACTTCTTTCAAAAATACAAATCTTATGTTTTGAATGATATGCAAAGGAAATACAACTAAATTTGGAAGCTAATAGAACTGAAGTGCAAATGGCTGTGGATGATTCATCTTCACAAAGCAAGCATTTACTGTTTGGTTTTGTTTTAATTTTTTTGATTATTGTTGATTATTTCACAGAAGAGACCAATGAGATTTTGAACTTCTCAATTGATGAGACATGGATATGTATTGACTGGTTTTAAGCAGTGAAATACGTTTTTTGCAGTAAAGTCATAATTGACCAATTGAAATTGACAATTCTTTACACATGAAATGATTCAGGCCAACTTAAGTGTGACATGTAACATTTTTCCTAAATCTGGCAGTGATAAATTGGCAATCCAATAACATTATAATGTAGAATTCATGCCTTTTAATTAACTTTGAATTCTTTATTAAAATTAATTGAAAAAGTAATGTTCTTTAAATGCTTATCTTCATAAAAAAGGCATTTACAAGTCTAACAGTTAGGACATAAATGTGAAAAATAAAAAGTAAGTAATCTGTGTTATAGTGCTAACTTGTGTCTTTGTGTGCTTTGGCTACAGATTATTTGTCTCAAGGTGTTGATTTGAGCGGCATCGATGTGATTGAGAACGATCTGCTGTTCATCGGCCGAGCTAGACTTGAGGTGGAGAATCAGGCTAAAAGACTCCTGGAGCAGGGCACAGAGATCCAGGTATGTATGCACGTGTAAAAATCTAGAGAGGTGGAGGTATGCGTTGGAAAGGAGATGAATGAAGGTTATTTGCCAGAGTATATGTGTGTGAATAAGAGGAACCCGGATGGAACGGTGAGGCTACAGGGAGTGGAGATCAAGAAGCTGGAGGATTTCAGGTACTTGGGGTCAACAGTCAAGAGCAACAGAAAGTGTGGAAAAGAGGTGATGAAACTGATTCAAACAGGTTGTAATGGGTGGAGAAAAGTGTCAGGGGTACTATGCGATAGAAGACTCAGCCAGAATAAAAGGAAAGGTGTACAAGACCGTGGTGAGACCAGCGATGCTGAATGCCCTAGAAAGAGTTACAATGATGAAAAGACAGGACACAGAGCTTGAGGTCACAGAGATGAAGATGCTAAGGTTCTCTTTGAGAGTGACCATGGTCGATAGGATCAGGAATGAGTCTATAAGAGGGATAGCACATGTTAGATGTTTTGGAGAGAAGGTCAGAGAAGCCAGACTGAGATGGTTTGGTCATGTGCAGAGGAGGGATAGGGAACAATTAATGCTGGAATTGGCGCTGCCAGGCAGGAAGTCTAGAGGAAGACCAAAGAGAAGATTTATGGTTGTTGTGAGAGAGGGTATGAACTTAGTTGGTGTGACAGAGGAGGATACAGAGAATTGGGTTAGATGGAGAAGCTTTATTTGCTGTGGCGACCCCTGAAGGGAAAAGCCGAAAGAAAAAGAAGAAGAAATTCAATTAATAAAAAGGCATTGCTGTCTCATTGTTAACCTGTCCAAATCATGTTTGTGTATTACACAAATTTCCTATCATGTGATTCAGTAGGCATTATTATCAAATGGTATATACCTCATACTTGATGTTACACCAAAGGTTATTAGATTCATGTGGCAAAGTGTAGCTATAATAAACTTATAAGATTGAAAAAATCTCATAGGCTGTGAGGAGGAGGCTTTGAGGACTCTGTATGTGGAGTTCCATATGTAAGCAGTGTGTCTACTTTTTCCACAAATGGCAGACGTCTTCAAGAAGACCTGTATCCATGGCCACCCGTCTCACATTGTCACAGCAAAAGTCACAGCTGGGAAGTGTTAAAAGCACAGCGCACCACCACACGCTCACACATACTCGGCCTGCCGTCGCACTCACACAGCACAAGGGATTAGGGCTCCTCTGAGAACAATGACACCCTGACATACTGCTACTAGTTCCACTGGCATTGCCTTTACCTTTAGTTTTTGTGTAACACTTAGCTTTTCAACGCTTGTACAATTCATAAACTACTATGAAGGTGTGCGTACTTAAAGAATTGTCCTTATCACAAATTACATATTACATTCATCTGACTGATATCTAAAAAACCAACTGTTTTTTCAACATTGTCAACTATTGTTTCTTCATCTATGGCTCCGCCAGTTTCAAACTTGTTCAGACAAGGTTAGCAGATGTAAGGACCAAGTTTAGATTGTTGTTTGTACCCATCCATTCCACGATATTCTATTCCCTAAAGAATACTTGTCCCCTAGCCTGTTGTTGAGCAGGACACTTAACCCCTAACTCTTGTTGAAATCCAATTTTGACAAGAATTCACCTTGACCTGGATGACTTAGAACCTCCACCGACGTAACTCCTAAGTGCTACCTGAGTGCTGCCCAAGTAGCTACCCACTGCTCACAATTGATCTCTGAATGCTATGAATAATTTCTCATAAGTTATTCATAAAGAATTCAAAAGGATTCAAAATAACCCCAGATTTGTCCTGTAAACATACAGTGGGGCAAAAAGTATTTAGTCAGCCACCAAAATGGCAAGTTCTCCCACTTAAAAAGATGAAAGAGGCCTGTGATTTTCATCATAGGTACACTTCAACTATGAGAGATAGATTGCGAAAAAAAAATCCAGAAAATCACGTCCAATATTAAAAGAATTTATTTTCAAATTATGGTGGAAAATAAGTATTTGGTCAACTACAAACAAGCAAGATTTCTGGCTCTCACAGATCTGTAACTTCTTTTGTAAGAGGGGCCTTAGTCCTCCATATGTTACCTGTATTAATGGCACCTGTTTGAACTGGTTATCTGAATATAAGGCCCCTGTCTACAACCTAAAATAGTCACACTCCAAACTCCACTATGGCCCAGACCAAAGAGCTGTCAAAGGACACCAGAAACAAAAGTGTAGACCTGCACCAGACTGGAAAGACTGAATCTGCAATAGGTAAGCAACTTGGTGAGAATAAATCAACTTTGGAAGCAATTATTAGAAAATGGAAGACATACAAGACCACTGATAATCTCCCTCCATCTGGGCTCCATAAAAGAACTCATCCCGTGGGGTCAAAATGATCACAAGAACAGTGAGCAAAAATCCCAGAACCACCCAGGGGGACCTAGTGAATGACCTGCAGAGAGCTGGGAGAGCTGGTAACAATGGCTACCATCAGTAACACACTATGCCACCAGGGAGTCAAATCCTGCAGTGCCAGACATGTATAGGCCTATCTGAAGTTTGCTAGAGAGCATTTGGATGATCCAGAAGAGGATTGGGAGAATGTTCTATGGTCAGTTGAAACCAAAATAGAACTTTTTTGGTAAAAACTCAACTTGTGCTTGGAGGAGAAAGAATGCTGAGTTGTATCCAAATAACACCATACCTACTGTGAAGCATTGCGGTGGAAACCGTATGCTTTGGGGTGTTTTTCTGCAAAGGGACCAGGACGACTGATTCGTGTAAAGGAAAGAATGAATGGGGCCATGTATCGTGAGATTTTGAGTGGAAACGTCCATCTGTCAGCAAGGGTGTTGAAGATGAATCGTGGCTGGGTCTTTCGGCATGACAATGATCCCAAACACATCGCCCAGGCAACAAAGGAGTGGCTTCATAAGAAGCATTTCAAGGTCCTAGAGTGGCCCAGCCAGTCTCCAGATCTCAATTTCATAGAAAATCTTTGGAGGGAATTGAAAATCCGTGTTGCCCAGCAAAAGCCCCAAAACATCATTGCTCTAGAGGAGATCTGCATGGAGGAATGGGCCAAAATATCAGCAACAGTGTGTGAAAACCTTGTGAAGACTTTCAGAAAACATTGGACCTCTGTCATTGGCAACACAGGGTATATAAGAAAGTATTGAGATGAACTTTTTTTTCTTGACCAAATACTTATTTTCCACCATAATTTGCAAATAAATTATTTAAAAATCAGATAATGTGATTTTCTGGATTTTTTTTTCGCATTCTGTCTCTCATAGTGCAAGTGTACCTATGATGAAAATTACCGGCCGCTATCATCTTTTTAAGTGGGAGAACTTGTACAATTGGTGGCTGACTAAATACTTTTCTACCCCACTGTACTTTATTTATTACTGTAGTGTCTTCATTTTTACATGTCGAAAGTTAGCTTCAATAACCAGATTAAAATTAGTAAATTCCACTTGTTAATTCTATTCTATTGTTTCATTTCAAACATGGTTTTCTTCCAAAGGACCCCCTGATTTAGGGTGCCAGAAATCACTTTACATGGCAAAGTTGTATTCAGAGTGTTGTCCATACCGCCTTGCTAATAAATTATTTCAGTTCATATGAATATTGTCAGTGTTTGCAAGACACACTTATGCATCAATCCTGAGATTCTGTATGCACCTGTGTCCAAAAATAGTTAACTCAGCTAAATGGTCACAGACTGGAGCTGTCTGTTTAGGGATTACAGAAATGAGCCAGGGAGATATATTCTCTATGACCTGGTCTCGTCCAGTCTTTAATACAAGCCTCTGAGTTTCTGTGGATACTTTTTCTTTTCATGTAAACTCAACACCTCTACATTTACTGTTGACTTGAATTGGAAATTACTAACAGTCTGTAGGTTATGTTTTCATTTGGTGTCACAGTGCTGCCAGTAATCCCGAACACTATCTGACAGATATTTGACATGAGAAGCGTCTCAGTGGTTCACAAACCATAATCCCTCTCGTGCCTGGAATGCTTAAAGCTCCCTGTGTTTATTACTCTACTTGAACTTGCAGACGTGTAATCTTTCTTCAGACATGTAATGTCAAAGTAGTTTTTTAGAAATCAATTTTCAAGCAGCAATCTTGCTCATAAGATGTGAAATTTGATATCAAACAACTATTGGACAAAAAAAACTCTTATATTGTTCAACCAGTTTTATCAGAAAGTTTTAAAATTCAAGATTTCATACATAAGTACATATGTAATACATACAAAAACATTGAATTTATTTATATATGCAGTGAATTTACCCGGACAATCAATGAGAGGAAAAGAAATTCATAAATAGCTTTATAGTTGGTCATACGTGTCACATACTTGATTTGATAAACTGTCAAATATAACTTAAGGAAAAGTGAAATGCCTATGGTGATATGTTGAAAATGGCATTTCATTTAATGGAATTTTTCCCCCAAAATCTTCACAATTTCTGCTAAGAAAAACCACCAGGGGAATACTTCTAGGTTTCACTTGGAAATACTGAGTAACGACATGTTGTACACAAGCAACATGAGCTGAGCTCACCTCCCAGTTCTTTGCCCAGCTGCTGGCAGTCAGCACCGCTGACTTGAGCCTGGTTATGAAACGCTGGTGATGTGCGACATTTTCTGCAAGCCCTCTTAATGAACCTGGCTGGGTGGATTTTCCCCCTTTTCATCTCAAGCTGCTGAACATCACTTCAAGTGAAATCTCAGCTACCTCTCATGTTTTTAATTTCCTCTCAGGTCAGAGAAATGTTTTGTTTTAGCTTATTTTCTATCCTAAAGAAAAGGACACTTTATTTGCAAAGTGTTGCTTGACTAAAGTAGAACCAGAGTGAAAAGAGATGGGCACTGTATGTATGTATGTATGGGTGAGCTTATGTGTTTTGTGTGTCCATGTGCACGGGTGTTAGTGCGAGTGCATGTGTGTGCACATGCTGTCCAATAACACATGTGAGAAGAGGGAGCACATGTGAGATCTACTAACCCTCATCTGCCCCAGATAGCCTTATACTCCAGGGAACAGTGTCCTATTAAAAAAGTGTGTTCTTTCTTGTGTGTCTGTGTATGAAAGACAGCCTGTTCAGTGTCCACGATGACACGTTGCCAATGTTGAGGAGGCTGTCCTGGCTTCATTTCAGTTTGTGTATGTGACACAGCCGCGATCTACGTAATTTTTATTCTGACAATGGTGCCGAGGTGTTGAAATATAGATCGGCCATGGTGGTGGTACCCTACACTCTGCAATCAGAGGCAAAACAAACCTTACTGACCCTAATCCTTACTCTTACCATGTTTGGACAGCACTGAAAAAAATGTCTCTGGATTTGTTTCATGTTTATTTGCATGCCCATAAAGCACAAACTTCAGTGGAGCCCACAAAACTGGGCCTTATTTCACTTGTAAATCTTTTAGTAACCTCTAAATTGTTCTTTTTAGACAGCACACGACACAATACCTTGGCAGGAGTCAGTCATGCGATATTTCTCTGAATGTCTGTCAGACTTGCCTCTTCAAATACGCCAATGGAGTTTGAGGTAGCAATAGTAGCCTGTTTACACTTGTTTACACATTTTTACATACTTATAAACCAACAGCCATTGGTTGAAACCAATGGTTGTTAAAAAAAATAAATAAATCAAGACTTTACTTTACCCAGTGGGTTCCACCCCTAAGCTCTCTGCATCCACCTGCCTTTGTGTTACTTTTCAGCATTACTTGGACAAGAAGAAGTCTCCAAGAGATGTACTACTGCCTGCAAATCGTGTTAAGTCATTCATTAGTCATATCAATAGAGTTTGCTCATGTTGCCAATCTAAATAGTCACTTATCTGCATAGGAGATTACTACATTTATTGCCCCGACTATGAAGTCTTACAGGGGAGAGGAGACGCTGTCACTGACATAATATTTTATTTGGCTCTATCTTCTGCAGAGCAGTATGCTGTGCATTCCAGGTGGTCTCTGTCTGATCTTCTTTGAAAGTTAAGTTTTATTAGTTTGGTATTTCTCCAGCTTCATATCCAAGTCAGTTACACTGTAAAGTATATTAACAACAAGCTGTCACAAGCTGATAATGTCAAAAAATTCAAATACACCAAATTCAAAATTGCACAGTTTGATACTTTTCAGTAGTATTTCTTTGACACAACAAATGACATGGTATTTGTTTCTTGTACTATTTCAGTATGATTGTATGTCATCTTAGATTTGTTTAGGAAAACATGCCACCCAAAGAACTAGAGGTTAGAATAGCAATTGTGTAGTAACAGGTGACCTGTTATACCACTGGATCCACACACACAGGTTAATTTTCCACCTCTGCACTTGTTGATTTTATCATCTGATTCTAAATGTTCTCTCAAGGCGTATGTCCTTTTGGCTCAGCCCACGAGAGTCGTAGATACACTGTATTTTGCAGCATTATTGTGAGCATGTTCCCACCAGATCTACCACAGCATCCACACAGAGCATTTCCTTTCCAGCAGTGCAACATGAACCCCAGAGGGAGAAAAGAGAACATGAGACAGATATAGAATTGCTGCCTTTAAATCTATGCAGATGGTTTAACAATGTTTGTAACATCAATGACGATGAAAAGTTTTTTTTAACCGTCTGACAATTAGAACAATTGGTATTTATGTCAAAAGAATTGTTTAGTCCAGTATTTTGTGACATTAATTGTGACTTCAAAACCTGCTTTTATTAGTCATTACAATTTGATAGCTTGGATGGCATTATTAAATGACAATAAGGAATACCACATGATATTAAAATGGATACAACACAAAGCAGTGAAAATCACATTTCTCTAGCTTGAAAGAGCCTGCGAATAATTCACCACTGTGAACATGTACTAAATTGTAATATAAAGCAATTGCCGCCAGCCTGGCTGTTGCTCAACGTGATTTTATTTCAAATTATCAATACTACTTTCTAAAGTAAATTGTATTCCTAAATCCGATCACAGATACAACTGGCAAAAATGGATTTTACACACACACACACACACACATATATGTACATGAGTAGGTCTACTATCTATCATTCCATCGATCTGTCTCTCTGTCTCTCTGTCTGTCTGTCCGTCTGTCCATCCATCACTTTTTTCGACAATTACAGACCATTTTTCTGAAGTCTTTTTCTGATTCTGGTTCAAGCGAGTCCAGTGCACACCTTCTCTGAAAATAGTCATATCCACTTCATTTGAATATTATATTATTTCAGTTTTCCCTGGACAAGAAGATCATATATCTGATTATAACCTCCATAGTCTAAGTTGTGAAATATCACTCATAGGAGTTGCTTTGTCCCATGTCTGCATTACCCCCACCGATGACCCCAGTTTTGAATCCCAGCAGTTTTAGATTGTTTCAATAGATCACCACCAATTAAGTTCTCCGTAGTTATTTTTGGGCGAGTCTTATGAGTCTAGCTGACAGGGATGGGTGTACCGGAAAAAAATCCAAGTTGGTCAAATAAAAGAAGATTCAAAATATGGCTTGCATTCAAGAAACTTGCCTTTTTTTAAGTAAAAAAAAACATTAGTTAGGGCTATGGATTAAACACAAATTCACAGATTTACTCTTACAGAAAGATAATTTAAGTAATGATAATGACATTATTTTCATGTGGTGGCGCAGTGGTTAGCATTTCAGCCTCACAGCACAAAGGACCTGGTTCAATTGCAACGAGGGGACTTTTTCGTGTGGAGTTTGCATGTTCTCCCCATGTCTGTGTGGGTTTCCTCCGGGTTCTCTGGTTCCCTCTCACATCCCTAAAACACGTAGCAGGTTAATTGGAAAAAGTGGGGAAAATTGCCCCCGAGTGAGTGAGTGAGTGAGTGAGTGAGTGAGTAATTGAGTGAGTGAGTAATTGAGTGAGTGAGTAATTGAGTGAGTGAGTGAGTGAGTGAGTGAGTGAGTGAGTGTTGTCTGTCTCTGTATGTGGCCCTGCGGTTGACTGGTGACCAGTCTTGGGAGTACCCCGCCTCTCGCCAGATGATAGCTCGGATAAGCTCCAGCATCTCCCACGACGCTGAGTGCAGGATAAGTGGCAGAAGATGAATGGATGGATTATGTTTGTATCTAAGTAGTTTAAATTTATAATACATAAATCACATGCCTCAGTTCTTTCAGCTGATGAGAGATCTCAAGCTTGATGAGCATTTAAATTCCAACATTAAACCTTCAAACTGTGAGTATTGAATATAAAAAGGTTAACATGTTAATCGAAAAATATGACCACATTCAGAACCTTATGGCACATAGTTAGGACCTGAGCTGGGAGAACACTTCAAGATGTACCAGTACAGTGCCTGGATCTAAGGCAAGAACTAGATCTATACTTTACTCATGGTCTGAGTTTCAGAGCTAGGTGATTTATGATTCTTTGTATCGACACTTTGTTTGATTATTGAGAGGAATGTTAAGAATGTATTAAGAATCGGTCTTTAGTTGTTGTTCACAGGGTTCACGGGATTCATGTGACACCTACTCAACTAGAGTTATTTTATAATGATACCTTGTTTGGAATTACAAAGTTATTTGGTTCTGGCCAGGTTCTGGTCCACAAAAGTCCCATTTATGTGGAGTAATTGAAACACTTGGATAGACACGAAGCCTATAGATACACACACAGGGAGTTGTTTATGATGACTATTATGTAAGTGCTGCTGCCTGCGCTGTGTGGGAGTCCTCTGATTGTGCCAGCATAGACCCTGTAGCCCATGTTTTGAGTGGGAGTGCTAGTGATCCACGTACAGAATTCCTCTGGTGCATGGCTGACAGCAGAAATCGGGAACTCTTGGGAGCATGCAAATAATAGAGTGACCCACTGCTTGAGCAAACTTCACTTAAAATGAATGGCTATTTAAAGCAGAGACTGGGGTTTCAGATTGATGACTCACAACTTGGTTATGATCCCGTACATAAGTTTTATACAGGAGGTAGAGCAATCGTCTTTAGAACCAAACACTCCTGGTTCGATTCCTTGTACCTCCTAGTGTTGCTGAGCAAGACACTGAACCCCTAACTTCTCCCCTGGTGCTGGTGGACGGCAGCCTATTGCTCATGGTTCATCCATGATGGGTTAATTGCAGAGTACAAATTTCCCCTATGGGGATTAATTAACAACAACCACCATTGGTACCGATATCCTGCAGGGAACCAATGTAAAGTGGGCTGCTATAGGTCAAAGAAGGAGAGGTTTTGAGACGTGTTTGGACAGACCGAGAAGAGGAAAGGCAAGAATCTAGGACTGAGAGTAGGGACGCTGAATATTGGGACCGTGACAGGAAAAGGTTGAGAGTTGGTCAACATGATGCTGAGAAGGAAAAGTGGAACCAGGTGGAACTGAAGTAAGGCTAGAAGCTTAGGAGCAGGCTTTAAGAAACTGGAAATTTAAGGTGTGATGCTCAATGTTGTTTGTGGCTATGCCCGCAGGTGGGATGTGAGTTTGAAGAGATGGAGAAGCTCTGGAATAAGCTAGATGAAGTGCTGCAGAATATCCCCAGGGATGAGAGAGTGGTAATTGGTGCAGACTTCAATGGGCATGTTGGTGCAGGCAATACAGGGGATGAAGAAGTGATGGCCAGATCTAGTATACAGGATAGGAAAGCAGAGGGACAGATGATGGTAGATTCTGCAAAAAGAATGGAAATGGCTGTAGTGAACACTTTTTTCCAGAAAAGACAGGAACATAGGGTAACTTATAAGAGCAGAGGTAGGAGCACGCATGTAGACTACATCTTGTATAGACGAGGTAACCTGAAAGAGATCAGTGGCTGGAGAGTAGTTGTAGGTGAGAATGAGCTTAATTAACACCTCCCAGAAATAAATATGAGAAATAAAATTTCTTTAGAGCTAAATGAGTCCATATGTCATGCCAGATATACAATGACACAAAGTAAAGTAACAGAAAGGCTGTTTTTCCTCATAAAATGAGAAACATTTCGCAATTTGTGAGGTAACTAAGCTGCTGCACTAGATTAATGACAATAACTGCTATAGAATGAAAAACATGTTAACATGTAAAAGCATATCATTAGCATTGGGGTCCACCTGCCCAATGTTGTGCAGCCCCCCTGCTTAGGTAGGTGGAATGTTTCAACATAGCCAAAGTAAATCCAAATGCACTGTCAATTATTATGCACTGTCACAGCTAGCATGGATTTTTTGCAACTTTAAAAGAGATTGTCTGTTTGATCTGACTGCAGGCTCCAGCCTTCGATCCCAAAGCACATCTCTGAACCTTAATCTAGTGCACATTTACCAATTTTCTTTTTTGACCACTTTTGGTAGTAAGTGACCACTGAAGGTTGGGCTCACCTTGGATCAGCTGAAGGGTTATTCTGACCTACTCAACAGGTCATCACAGCCAGGTCATCTTTTGACTGGTTTTACACCCTTTGAAAGTTTGAGGACAAAATGGTCAACTGCTGCAAAATGTTCTCTAAGCCAGCCACAGGCAAATGCAACTTTAAGGAAACTTGGGGGCATTGTGGCTCAGAGGGCTAGAGTGGTCGTCCTTGGGACCAAGCATTCCTGGTTTCATTCCCTTGCTCCTCCTAGCCAGTCTAAGAGTTGTTGAGCAAAACACTGAGCCCCAAACTGCTCCCCTGGCACTGCTCTTCAGCTGCCCTCTGTTTATGGTTTATTCCTTTCTTTAAAACTGTATAGCCATGGAAAACAAACACTGATTATTATCCAACTCAGGTACCATTAATATAAAGTATCTGATGCCATGGCAGAAATTAATATGCAAGAAAAATAAATACGTAAAAAGAATGATATTCTCTGTGTATTAACCTGTAGAACACTGAATGTCTTTTGTCAAACTTGCAAAAGATTGTGATTAAAGTCACTACTTTGTATTTAAGAGAAGAATTCAACATCTGCTAAGAATGTGAACTAATTTTATGTTATTCAATATAGATATTACATAAAATAGATGCAATGAAGAGGTAAAAGCTACTGCAAAACACACAATATATGTCGAAATGTATTGGCTCACCCATCCAAATTATTGGAATCAGTTGTTCCAATCACTTCCATGACCACAGATGTATAAAATCAAGCACCTAGGCATGCAGATGATTTTAACGAACATTTGTGAAAGAATGGGTCACTCTCAGGAGCTCAGTGTATTCCAGTGTGGAACTGTGATAGGATGCCACCTATTCAGGAAATCCAATCGTGAGATTTCCTCACTCCTACATATTCCACAGTCAACTGTCAGCTGTATTATAAGAACATGGAAGTGTTTGGGAACGGTACGACGATGACAGGAAAAGTTAGTTGGTCGACATGATGAAGAGAAGGAAGGTGGAGATACTGTGTATCCAGGAGACCCGGTGGAAAGTTAGCAAGGCTAGAAGCAGGAAGAGCAGGCTTTAAGTTGCACTATCATGGTACTGACATGATGAGAAATGGAGTAGGAGTTATTTTGAGGGAAGAATTAATTAGTAATGTTCTGGAGGTGAGAAGGTCAGATAAACTTACAAGTCTAAAAGTGGAAATTGAAGGTGTGATGCTCAATGTTGTTTCTTGGCTATGCCCTACAGGTGGGATGTGCTTTAGTGGAGAAGTTCAAGAATGAGTTACATGAAGTGATGCAGAATATCCCCAGAAATGAGAGTGGTAATTGGTGCAGACTTCAATGGACAATTTGGTGCAGGCAATAGAGGGGATGAAGAAGTGGGCAGATTTGGTATACTGGATAGAAACGCAGGGGAACAGATGGTGGTAGATTTTGCAAAAAGGATAGAAATGGCTTTAGTGAATACTTTTTTCCTGAAAAGACAGGAACATAGGGTAACTTATAAGAGCAGAAGTAGAAGCACACAGGTAGACTACATCTTGTATAGACAAGGTAACCTAAAAGACATCAGTGACTGCAAAGTACTGGTAGGTGAGAGTATAGCCAGACAGTATAGGATAGTGGTTTGTAGGATGACTATGGTGACAAGAAAGATCAAGGGGACAAAGGGAGAGCTGAGGACACAGTTGTGGACGCTGAAAAGGGAGGAGTGTTGTATGGTTTTCAGGGAGGCGTTGAAACAGGCTCTGGGTGGTCAGGGAGAGCTTCCAGATGACTTGACAATAGCTAATGTCACTTGAGTACTTGCTGTGTAATCTGGAAGGAAAGTAGATGAGGAAACTTGGTGGTGGAATGAGGAAGTGCAGGAGTATATACAGAGAAAGCGGTTAGCAATTAAGTGGGATACTGAGAGGACTAAAGAGAACAGACAGGGGTACAGGGAGGTACTACGTAAGGTAAAGATAGAGGTAGCAAAGGCAAAAAAAAAAAAAGTGCGGGCATTAATTTTAGTTCAAAATTTGAAGATTATTGTGATCTTGAAATATTAAAATAAAATTATTTATTATTTTTCGATGCTCAAAATAAACGTCACACTCGTGGAAGCCGGTGTATCCACCAAAATGCCCTGAATTTGTCGAGACTTTCAACCCCAGGTAGGCAAAAGATGGAGGAGCACTTCTCTGTAGCACTTTGTGGATTTCATAAGCAACTCACTATAGATGTTTATACAAAGTGCAAAGCTAGGAAAAAGCAATATACACTTTATTTTGGACATCAAAAAGTAATTGCGGCTCCCAGTGTTTTCTTTTCCTTGGAATCCGGGTCCAAATGGTTCTTTAGGTGTTAAAGGTTGCCGACCCCTGGTCTAGAGCAACGGAGAGAGTGGAAAGGAGGTGAAGAGCAGGGTTGGAATGGGTTGATAAAAGTGTCGGGGTACTGTGCGATAGAAGACTATCAGCCAGAATGAAGGGAAAGATGTACAATACTGTGGTGAGACCAGCGATTTTGTGTATGGTCTAGAAACAGTTACAGTCAAGAAAAGATAGGCGGCAGAGCTAGAGGTTGCAGAGATGAAGATGTTGAGGTTATCTTTGAGAGTGACCAGAATGGATAGGATCAGGAATGAGTATCAGGAACAGCATGTCAGATGTTTTGATGGAGAAAGTTGATTCGGTCTGGCAACCCCTGAAGGGAAGAGCTGAAAGGAGAGGAAGATTTCATTATCATCGAAATTATGTTTGATTCTTTCACATATTTGGAAACTCCACAAGCCATTTGACACCAATGCGATGCTGCTAATATGTAATGATAGAATGTTTGGCGTCTACATGCATATTGGGTCCATGAAAAACTGCACAAGCAAGGTATGAATTATCAGCACCGCTGCAAAACTATGAATATATATATGTTACAAACAATAGATTTCGTTGAACTATCTCTCCTCAAGCCAAAATTGACTGAATCAAGGTTCTCGAGTAAATTATGTCCACCAAACAAATGTCATGAGGCTGTGCAATCTTTTAATCTTTTATATGAAGGCACAAAAGCTAGTGTTTAAAAGTTTGTAAAAGGTGTGTGTGTGTGTGTGTGTGTGTGTGTGTGTGTGTGTGTGTGTGTGTGTGTGTGTGTGTGTGTGTGGCGGGGGAGGTGTAATGGTTTAACTGTTTTCTCCCCACCTCTCCACCTTCCTCTGCTAGAGTCCCACCCAGGTTGGAACAGCACTACAGGTCTTCTACAACCTCAGCAGTCTGAGACAGACCATCAGCTCTATAGTAGCGGGTTACCGCAACACCATACAGGATAACATCATCGCTGCACTGGACATCAAGGGCCTCACACAGCCAGCCAACCCCAGAGGTCAGGAGGATTAAAACAAGCACAACTGGAGGCATTGATCAGTCTACCTTGTTGGATTAATCAAAAATAGAATTTTCAAACCAGAGCCATAGAAAATGCTCAATTCTGCCAGGGAGGGAGTATGTAATTTTCATGACACTGGCGCAGCAGGCACCTCATTGTTCTAATTAATGCAATGTACACTCACACCACTGATTATGCTGAGAGCTCTACCCCTGGTATTGTTAGGAACATTAAAAAAAATAAAAACTCCCTCAAGTTAAAATCTGCTTTGCTCTTTGCTACAGTTGAATGCCTATGCTTCACTGTGTGCAATTGTGTGTAGTTTGACACAATCATCTCAAAAAAAAACAACCAACAATGTTCCTCCCACTGTCCAAAAACATGAAGTAGGTTAATTAAAAACTCTTGAATTTCTCAAATGTGCAAATGAGAGTAAATTGTTGTATGTCTCAATATGTTTCCCTGTGATCAACTGATAATCGGTCCAGGCTGTACCCGAACACCCACCCAATGTCACATGACAATTGGCTCCATTAACCTCCTCGGCTTGCCCATGACCCTGAATGCAGGATAAGGAGTATGGGCTAAGAATGAATGAATTAAGGCATTAATGACATAGCTGTCAAAGATACTTTCCCCATTAACGCTTAAATATGTGCGAATTGTAGTATCATTAATGTAGTGCCATTATGCGTTAACCCTAACCCAAGAGAACCTTGCTTGTTTTGATAATGCTGCCAATAGAGCGTCTTCTCATTTACACCAGAGCTGATTTTAGGGTTGACACCAACATCTCTCAGCGTTATGGCCCATTTTAGTGGGATGTTTTTTTATCCTTAATTAATTCTTTGTAGGGAAATTTGTTCTCTGCAATTAACCCATCAATGATAAGCTATGAGCAGTAGGCTGCCATCAACCAGCGCCAGTGTCAACAACACTTAAACATGCTAGGAGGAGCTGGGAATCAAACCAGGAATGTGCAGTTCCAAAGATGATCGCTCTACCTCCGGCACCATGCCGCATCAGCAGTACTACTGGTGTCTCTCTATTTTAAGCAGCTAGCACAAAACTTCTCATCCTATTCATTCACAATTAATCTTTATTCCAGACACTTATTCCTGCCTTCCCTGAAGAGGAGTTTGTGACATCACAAAAAAAAAATTCTGTGCAGGTGCCCCTGGCAGAGCAATGCTTCCGACTCCAGGCAGCACAGCGGCTTTCCGTGCCGCTCTGTGGACAAACCTGGAGAAGCTGATGGACCAGATTTTTGCCACCTGCAGACAGGTACAAAGTTAAGCTCCTGCTGCTAGAGGGATAATTCACACATTAAAATCAGATCCACATCTGCCTTCCCTAATGAATTAACCATAAGTTATTCTGTTCCTCAGTATGTTTTTTTTTTTTTTCAGGTCCAGCATCTACAGAAGGTCCTGATGAAGAAACGAGACCCGGTCACACATGTGTGTTTCATCGATGAGATTATCAAGGTGAGATGATGCAGCTCACAATTTAGATCACGTAAACCTTTATTACTTCCACAGCAGGGAAATTTGCAGTCCCTTCATTACAAAAATTAGCAGCAGAAAACAGGATGTACATCATGTGATTGTTTCTACACAAGGATCTGCTTTCATCAGCATTGACATGAACGGAGAACATGTTTGAGGTCAATGAAGGGCTGATACTGCAGCCAATACTTTTCTAGACAGGGAGATTGTTATACGTGGCTAAATATAAAAACTGCTGCTCAGATTTCTGCAATTACCCATTTATCATCTCAAAATATATGAGCCTGTAATATGCTACTTCAATTATCAGTAAAGGCAAGTTTTGAAAGTCTACTTCAATCATATCTTTTATCAATAACTGTATTCTAAAATTGTTTGTAATTGAAGGGGCAGCAACGGTCTGCAATCCAAAGAGTTTTACTTCAACTACCACCTCAACTTAAAGCAGTAAAAAAAAAAAACACCATTTCTGCTATACACTACTATATTAGTCAAACCTCAGCTGTATTTTCTAATCTGCACAAAACTCAACTAAAACTATCAAATTAAAATAATTGTTTATAATTAGTTATATTGATGGTTATTTTATGAGTTTTGAGTCGGGCAATGGATTTTATCTGTAAATTGTGTTGTGACTGCTGAGGAGATCCTGGCTTCCAATTTTAGCCATTTCTATGGAGAAGACAGTTCATGTACTACCACAAACACTTAACTGAGTATTTAATACTGAAGACTGGAACTACAATAAAGTGATCAAGATGCACAAACATTAATAGAGAAATTAGTATGAGCAGATCAAAACCAAATTCAGTTCTGTTCTTTACTCCACCTTGTAGTTCATAAGGTCTCATAAGCCTTAATCTTTTTCTACATTCAACATGAAGGTGGCTGTTTCATTTTCATTCTTATTTCATGTCATCATTTTCATTTCATTTCATATTTCTTTTTCCAAAATATCCCACCAGTCAAAGGTTGAATTTTGATGTACTTGTGTGGGTCACCAGATGGATCCTTTATAATCAGCAAGAGAAAGCTGCATTTCGAGGTTGGATTTCAAGGGCCTTAGAAATAAGATCAGCTGTGCCACAGCTTTCATATGTTTCAGGCTATGAATTAAGTCAAACAATAACACTCGCTCCTTATTCCACTTTTATAAAAAACATTATGGATTTACAACCCTTGGCCATAAGGGTGCATTTTGGTCCCTCATGTTCGCTGTGTAGTGTTTATAAATAGATCACATTTCCTTTTCACTTTCACATAGAACCATGTGATTCTTAGTAATATTTTTTTTCTAATTTCTATGCACTGAATAGTTTGATTAGTAATTACCATTTTAAATTTTACAGTAACAATTCAAAATATAAAAAGCATGTGTTTTATTTTTCAATGTCTCTTTGTTTTTGTTTTTTTGTTTTCATTTCTTATTTTGTTATCAGGCCTTTGTGAAATTTTAAAGTTGGCTACCATTTTGAGTTAATATTTCTTTTGGTGGGAAGCTATCTCTGTTTGAAAAAAAAACACCAAAGAAGAAAGGAACCTAAACAAAGAGACATTAGAGGAGGGGTAGTGGTAAAAACATCAGGCTACCTGTCTATAAATAACAGTGATTGTATCAATAGTTAACACATCATTGTGCCATCATCAGTAACTCTCTTACCTTCACACAGACCTTTAGTTGTACGAATCAGAGCAGGGGACTGTTCCTATGGAAACAAAGCTCTCACCAATTACCCAGAGATGGAGGTGTGAGTTTGAGACTTAATGACATGCCTAAATAGAAGGCTTCTGAGCAGTGCAGCTGCACTGTCACTCTTCACTGTCTCGGACGCAAATGGTATTTGTCAAAATATGCCAGAGGCACTTTTGATGGGGTTGCCTAAGCTTCTATCTTTTTCGCTTTTTCTTACATACCTATGTACCTCAGAGATGAAGGTAAACCGAGACAACTGACAGGCAAAGTGCAACAAAGGAGTTGGAAGGTTGTTTTTTTTTGTCAAGTAACAAGTGCGTTTGCATTCCCCTCTACTTAGCTGAAACCCCCTCTCAAGACTTCCTGTTACTGTTATAGTTACATTTTTTTGCTTCAATCTGATGAGCTATTATCGGTTGACGGACACAGTTGGTGTTGTGAGACATTTTTCTGATTTCACTACAGTTTTACATGTTTCTAAACTACTGAGTAGCTTATTTTACAAGAATTTTAGGAAAACATTTTTGAACAATGGATATCATAACCAAATAAGAACCAAATGCAAATAGCTTACAAGGATATGTCATTAACTTGCGTCTGCTAAAAGTGTTAACCTGCCCTGAGGATTTAGCTACCTAAGCCAAGTTACCACAGTTCGAGCACTTACAGGCCACCTTGTTAGTTAGTGTTGTTTACATCAATCTCCTTGGTCATTTAATGTCTACTTTTATCTGAATTTTGCCAAGAAACTTTACACAAGGCTTTACATGTTATTTGAACACAAACATCTCTAAGGGAAATAGTTTGCTTGAGGGGACAAAGCAAATTTTGGAACAGAAGGTACTTTATGTAACCATCTACTGGCAATGAACAAAACAATCACTTTAAAATAATTGGTTGTAAAATTCCTGGTGACAGGAATTCTCTTTTTAAACATGATCATTTGCATCTCTCTAATACATACTTATTTCTACCTGACAGGATGGCCAGCCAGACATCTTCTACACCTTCTGGAATGATGTGACAAACACTCTTAGTCAAGAGTTTCACAGAGCAACTGAAGGTGGGATTTTCTTTTTTTTTCTTCCCCTATTTAACTTGCCAAGTGAGGAAACCAATGACATGATTGCCAAACCGCTACTATGATAGACTGGCTCATTTTGATCCCAAAATCTCATGAGGATATTGTTACCTGCCTTGAATTCTGTTTATTTCAAAGGGAATTTGGTAATCACTAACATGTAAAATTGAAGGGAATTTGAAATTAATATTAATATGCAGTTTTTGGCTTACTTTTCCATCCTAAACCTTAACATACTCAGCCACGATAGAAATAAATAAATGAATGAACATGAAATCTGTCTTTTGTTAGGGCTGACCTTAATTTACTGAATCTGAACTTTTGCCCATGTAATTATCTTCTGAAGAGGCTATTATCAGATGGGTTTTTGATAACGGCTCAAAGATGATCATAATAATAATAATAATAATAATAATAATTATTATTATTATTATTATTATTACTATTACTATTATTGTGATTTGTTCAGTTTTACCAACATTCCCAGCTGGATGCCGGCATTGTTCCTCTGTTTACATTTGCTTTATAAGCAACTGTCAGGACTGTTAACATGGCTGTTTTACTTGCATTCTGAGCACACTTGCGTTGATACTGGTTTGTTTTTAAGATGTGCTCACAAACCAAAATAAAAAATCCCCCCAAAGGTTGTCATCAACGCATGAAATTTTGACATCCTTTAATCAAGTAATAAATGTATTTATTTATTCCTACATTCAGTATCAAGTGATATGTTTTCATCAAATTAATGCTAAGTTTATAATTTTTATTTCCAATTTAAAATGTGACTGTGTTCTTTCATTTGTTTGGCCTTTGAAATGATACTAATGTCTGTTGAGGAAAAAAAGAGGAAGCTCAGCTGGAGGTAGCAAAGATGAAGCTATTGAGGTTCCCTATGGGCGTGACGATGATGGATAGGATCAAGAATGAGTCCATTAGAGGGAAAGCACATTTTAGATGTTTTAGAGATAAAGGTCAGAGAGGCTAGACTGAGTTTGTAAATGTATAGTGATTATATTGGTAGAAGGATAAAGAGGTTGAAACTGCCAGGAAGGAAGACCAAAGAGAAAATTTTATGAATGTAGTGGAAGACGACATGAATTTAGTGGATGTGAGAGACTAGGGTTAGTTGGAGGGGGTTGATTCCCTGTGGTGACTCTTGAAGGGAAAAGCCAAAAGGAAAAGAAAAAAAGAAGACTGTCTGGTGGATTAAAAATTGGCATCGTACTTGAAGTAACTTCATGTCTTTGACACTTGGTACAGTTGGCTGTCATAGAATATTCAGCTGTATGATGTGTAAAATAAGCTGTAGTGCCAAAACATTTTAATCTGGGTCCAATTTGTCTTTTTACAACAAAATATAATATTAGCTCTAAATGTCAGACCGTCGTTTATAGAGGCTGCAGTACCGTGTTCACATGTATTGCCCATAGTGTGCTCTATATGAAAAAGGTCATGAGGCACCTGATTAGTGCTATATAAATGAAATCTGACTTGCCACAAATGCATTTCTTGGTTGTCCCTGAGACCACTTTGATACAAGATATCCATTCTGAAACCCTTTCCAGCTTGAGCCTCGGTCTTTATGAACTGATTGCACCAGTGTAGAATTGATCAATTTGAAGCACAGTGGTTGACCGAGACTGAATAGTTTAAAACAGAACAGCAGCTGATTGTTGTTTCACCTAATCATTCCTCACTTGTTCCTCTATCTCATCTGTAATCAGCTGTCAAGGAACGCCACACGTTGAAAGGGCTTCCATTATTGAAGATAATATAAATGATTAAATGGAAACTTAACATTGCAAGGGGTGGACTTGAACAAAAAGATCTTAATTATGCTAACAATGTAATCTTCTGTCTCCTCTCTTTCTCTCCCTCTCTCTCAAACATAGAAACACACAAACTCATACACTCACAGATCATATGGAGGCGTTACAGAAGAGAGTTGTCTGATTACAGGGAATAACAAAGTGAGAACAGGAGAGGCGGATTTGGCCGCATACTAACATACTTGGCTTCAAACTCGTACTTAACTGAAAGGCGCATGTACCCGTGTTAGTATGCGTCTGTGTGTTTGTGCAAGCTGAGACTGAAGATTTTCTTGAAAGGAGATAAATAAGAGAAAATGTAAAATAGATAATAATAAAGAAAATAAGGAGGCATGTTTACATAAGCGTTAATGTGACTGACTACTCTCGGTTAGACTCAATATGATATTCTATCTTATTCCCTCTTATTACTTGTCAAGGCAGATTTTGATTTTTGGGGTTGGAATCAGATAACACTTGCGCACCTGAAAGGTAGATATTATACGCTCTGGCTACTTAACACAAGCTATTGAAGCAATTACAAATTAAAGGAGCTTTTCATGCATGTTGGCAGAATGGCACTCAAGTGTGAGGAACAAGAACCACTTTGAGTAAAAGCAAGGGAAACAAAACTGAACTAGTAGACAGTGAACATATGTGAGACAGTAGCCCAACGGTAGGGGCCAGTGTGAAGGCTCAGACAGGGAAATCAAACAAAGGTAGAAAGTTGCTCAAAACACAATACTTTAGAGAAAATACGATACATTTTAAAGTTTTTTTATGACTTTCATCAACATAATTTTTGAATGTAGAAATTTCCTAATTTTGAAACTTCATGCATTCTTTACCCTTTACCCAGCTTGTTGACATTTAATCCATTTGAAGTTGCTGAAGAATATGACATTTTCAGAGTAGTTGTTGTGTTAATCACTCACCCCCCCAACCCACTGCCTCCCTATCCATCAGCAGGTGCCCTTAACCACTCTTCTCATGCCACTAAAGGAGACTATCCAAGAAATTTAAAAACATTGATAAGATAATGCAGGGCGCTAACCAGCACCATAGCAAAGGTTTCATTGTATTCTAGGGTAGGGCCTTGATTTAATGAGATTAGGAATACATGTATTCATCTACTGTTTCATTCAAAATGTCTGCCTTTGAAAAGGTCTCAGGGGTGACAAACATATTCTTCCATTGCAATTAGCACACACACTTGCATGCATATACGCTGAATGCCCCCCCCACCACCACCACCACCACACACACACACACACACACAAGACTTTCACATACAACACCCCGCCACCCATTATACTCTGCATAGAACTAAACATGGAGTCATGATTCATTTACCTGCACATGGATCAGTCTATGATGAATTACTATTATTATGATTATTATTATGATAATAATCATCAAGATGGAGCATTAGAATGATCAAGAAATTCTGTAAAACTAAACCAAAAAATCACCCGTAAACTTGTGATAAAACACATTTGAATCTATCTTATCTATCAATATATCTATCGACCTATATATATCTCTATCTCAAGAAAACGTTTACTTTTTTGTACAGCTTCCATACATTTTCAGCAACCACACAAATCACTATTGTGCCCTTGTGTATTTTCTGACTAAATCACATTATATTGCCTGAAATACACATTGTACTTTTACAGATTCCAGAATATTGTGTCAGAATTAAGATTTAACTGTACATTAAAGACATATTCACTTGGGCATGGTGCTTTACATGCCTCCAAGGCATTGTTTCTCAAATAGCGGGGCGAAGTGCAATGTCCGGGGGGGGCAACAGCGACCGACCCCCTGGGATCATGCTTATTTGCTGTACAAGAATAAAGTATAATTGCATATTCACAGTAGGTGGCAGTGGCGCTCTCATTGACGGAGTGTGTGGAAAGGATTAGCACTATGGTGTAGGGTTTTTTGTGTTGTTTTTTTTGTTTTTTTTTTGCACCGAGCAAGCGTACACGAAGTACAGAGCAGGCGATATGAAGTGCAGTGAGCAATCCCTCAAAAGACACCATGGAAAAATATTTAACAGGGATGATAGGAAAGGCTGTGAGAGACAGAGATAATGAGACAAACGAAAGTCTCCCGAAAGCTAAGAGGAAAAATATGACGAAGTGTATGTAGCGCTTGGCTTCACTGTTTACTGTGAGCTGAGCGTTGCAGCATCATAATTCAAACCCCGCTTCGAAAGGTTGTCCATGGCAAAACGTGCTCATTGTAGCCATTAATCCTGACTTCCTCATTTTAATTAAAAAAAAAAAAAGTTTTATTCATGTTTTGTTTTGGAGAGTGTGGAAAAGAGGCACAGAGACAGGTTCAAGCAGGTTGGAATTGGTGGAGTTAAGTGTCAGGGGTACTATGCGATTGAAGACTCAGCCAGAATGAAAGGAAAGGTGTAAGAGACAGTTATTGGTAGACGGATGCTGGCATTGGAGCTGCCAGGCAGGAGGTCTTGAGGGAGACCAAAGAGAATATTTATGGATGTAGTGAGTGAGGATATGAAAATAGTTGATGTGAGAGAGGAGGATACAGAGAATAGGGTTAGATGGAGAAGGTTGATTCCCTGTGGCAACCCCTGAAGGGAAAAGCCAAAAGGAAAAGAAGGTTAAAGTGTTTTATATACTGTGCTCTTGAGTTAATGTTGCTGATCAATTTGAATTTATTATTAATTAAGGTTAAATAAGGATTTGATTTTTTTTAAATTGCAGGCAAATCGATGCACTTTAAGTCTTATGTTACAGACCGAAAACAATGTTAATAAAGTTATTCTTTCCTGTAAGTTGATTCCATATTTCTTTCTTTTTTCTTCAATGTTAAGAAGGATAAAATGTTATATTGAGGTGTCATACAACAATTTTATAGACAAATGCTACTATTTATTGATTCGCTGGAGAGTGGGGTGGTGCGAAATGTTTTCTTCTTCCTGGGGGGATGTAACAGAAAATAATTGCGAAGCATTGGTCTAAGGTGATGCCAGAGTGTAACATCACCAACATTGCCTGTCAGGTTGAAACAGCAATGCCTCCCACATTCTGCTTCCTGTTTGTGTTGGAAATAGCTATCAGAAAGATCAGGCAGCAAGGTGCAAGCGATGGATCCCTAAAAACAACTGTTTTTAATCATCCGGGGATGACCCAGTTACCTCAGTCACGTCAAGGGTTAGTTGACTGAGAAACTAAACATGGAGGAATAATGACCAGCTTGTTAATGAAGACTAAAACAAAGATTCAAGCTATTCTGGGAGCAGATGTGGACAGGAAGCCTATTCAGTGTGGGATCTTTAATTCGAAGCATTGTGACATGAGCCGCCATCACTGTTGATGAAACAAAAACGTCACTTCCTCAGCATGAAAAAGGAGAGTCAATGTTGTTTTCTCCACACTCTTTTTCCATGGCTGACCTGATTTATTTCGTAGCTCAACTGCCTGTGGCTGCAATATAATAATACAGGGGTAAATAAAAAGGGATAAAAAAAAGGGGTTGCACGGAGGCGCAGTGGTTAGTGCTTTGGCCTCACACCATGAAGAACCCTCTTTGATTCCAAGGGGACCTTTCTGTGTGTTTTTTGCATGTTCCTCCCATGTCTGCACAGGTTTTCTCCACGTCCTCTGGTATTCTCCCGCAGTCCAAAACTATGCACCAGATAATCCGGAGAATAGCTCCGATGCATGAATGAGGGTGAATGGTTGTCTGTTTATGTGCCCAACGTCTTGTCCAATGATAGCTGGGAGAGGGTCAAGCATCCCCTGCGCCATTAATGATAGACAGTGAATGGATGTATATAAAGGGGTGGCACAGTAGTGCAGTGGTTAGCGCTCCCACCTCACAGCAAGAACTCTGGTTTGATTCCTACAGGGGGCCTTTCTGTGTGGTTTTTGCATGTTCCCCCTATGTCTGCACAGGTTTTCTACACATTCTCCGGTTTTCTCCCACAGTCCAAAAACATGCGTAGGGTTTAGTTGGAAAAAAAAGCCCAGATGCATGAAATAAGTGTGGATGGTTGTCTGTCTATATGTGGCCCTGAAAATGACTGGCTACTGGTACAAGGTGTTCACTGCCTCTCGCCCAATGGCAGCTGGGTTAGGCTCCAGCATCCCCTCGACCTGAAGTGCAGGATAAGCGGTAGCTTATTAATGAATTTGATAATAAATAAAGATCTAAGTGATAGAAATATAGATGCAAACAAAGATCTTAATTATTTTTACATAATTTCTTTTTAATATTTCTAGATAAACTGCAATATTTATCCCTTTTTCAGTTTGTTTTATGCTTTAGCCACAAATGTCCCATTTCTTTCATATGATTTTCATTTATTTTACAAAGCAGTTATAGAGCATCTTTTGAAGAACTTGATTTTTGATTCATTTGGTAGGTTATTCACATAAGAAATAAAGATTAGAAGGGATTTGTCATCCATTATGATCTGTATCCAAATGTAAAAGAAGCAGCAGCAAGAAGAAAAATGGTTAGGAAGTTGGGTTGAAGCAGGATTTCCGGCATCAAAATCAGATATTTAGTTTGTTCTCAAGAAACTTATTGTTGAATTGTTTTTTTTTTTTTTTTGTCGCTCGTCTCAACTAAACTTTCCTTTTCGAAACATAAAAGTGTGTTTCTTGTGGTGTTTACCCTCTCTAGCTTCATCCTTCCTAAAGCAGGCGTTTGAAGGAGAGTATCCAAAGCTGCTGCGATTGTACAATGAGCTGTGGCGCCGCCTCCAACAGCACAGCGCCAGCCTCCAGGGGGCGTTGACAAGCAGTGGAGGTATGGACTTTGCTCTGGACACAGAGACTGACAGCCAGGACCTTTTCATGCAAAGCAAGCAGGACTACAAGTGAGTGTGATTGATCACCTCTACATATACTGTAGGTTGAGGGGAACGTTTTTTTTTTGTTTTAGCTGCAAGCCACTTCAAACAAAAAAAAAAAAAAAGGGAATAATCGTGTTGTCATGAGTGACCATTAAGTAAGAATTACTGCGGTTTCATTATCATATAAGCTGTTTTCTTAAATCTTTGGTTATCTCTTAGAAATTAACCATGACCACTGTGTGTTGTTGCACCTTTTGTGGGTTCTAACATTTGTGTGGAGTAGAAACTCTTGTGTGTACTTTCTCACCTGTTTAAATTGTACCTAATCAAACAAGATGAGTTTGAAGAAAAATACAGTTCTTGTGATTTTTACCATTACACTTTGCAAGTCAAAGCATGATCAAGTGGCAGGTAGGTACTGGAATCCATGGCAGCAAGTTTATTACCAACCCTCATCTTTGTCGTGTCATTTACCAATAAGTGGATAGAATGCTGTGACTTTTTCCTTCTATCATGCAACATTTAGTTGAACCGCAGCATTACTAAATGTCAGTACAGGTATTTTTAGTTATTTGAAGATTTTATATGTCCATTGAATTACACTTCAAAAGCCACAGTAATGAAGTGCTGTTTGTTTCTGGCACCAGGCTATGAAAACAAAATATCACAAAATATCTCAAATTATTCAGTAGATACACACTATATGATTTTTGGGGTATCTTTGTGTGTGTGTGTGTGTGTGTGTGTGTGTGTGTGTGTGTGTGTGTGTGTGTGTGCGTGTGTGTGTGTGTGTGTGTGTGTGCACTTACAGTCAAGAGAGGGCTCTGAAGGACTCTCTGCAGCCTTACGAGGCAGCTTATCTCTCGAAGTCGCTTTCTCGCCTTTTCGATCCCATCAACCTTGTATTTCCCATGGGGGGCCGCAACCCACCCTCCAATGATGAGCTGGACAGCATCAACAAGACCATCAGTAGTTAAGTACACACTAGAGTCCATCACCTTACAATGCACACTCATATGAATTTATAAAATCTTTTATCAATGCTTCTGACATTGGACCTTTTTAAATTAGAAGTAGAACAATGTGTTTACAGTACAGGCATTAAATATTAATTTAGATATCTACTTGACAATAGTGAAATCCAGTACTATGTGACCCATTTAGAGGTGTATTGGTTTTTTGTGTATTTGTAATAAACAGAACTATCAACTCCTGAAATAAGGAGTGGGTGTAAAATGGCTAGTTAACCATGGGAAGGTGACCTGGAGCAAGATGCTCTTGATGTTGCATCATCAGTGCATAAATGTGTCGAAACTTAATAGCAAATTGGCAGGTGGTCTTGGCACTAATTCAGATTTAATTAGCCACAATGTCAAATATCTTGCCAGCTCTGAGTTACGTCAAAGATAAGCTCATATCACTGTATTTTCAAATTATAGAGAGTCAATTGGTGCTAACTTGTATTTCAGACATGGCAGGCATCTAAATGTAAAGGTTTGACATTGCCCTTATTGGTGCAATGTCTGTTACATGTGTTCGTGTATTTCTACACAAAACATTTATGAATAATTTCAGACGTAGATAGTTTGATTTCCCCAATCATCCAGGCTTTTATCATTTGAATCTTGGGCTTTTCTTCTTGCATACAGCAACAAAAACACTTTTGTGGATAAATGCAGCAACATGCAAGGGATGATAATAGCCTGTGAGTATAGTGGGTGAAGCAACATAATTACTGAAACTTTCACAGGCAGAGGTACTTTCCTATGACCCAGTCTGGAAGCAGCACAGGGACATGTGCACTCAAACTGCAGAAATGCATAAAAACAAACAATAAAAACAAATAATAGTATTTGTCTCGATATTAGGCCAATATCACTAAATTTGACAATATTTCTGTTCATAATACTTGATTGCTATAGTCTTCAGAAGACCTTGGCATTATACGACCCGTGGGCCACATCCAGCCCATTTTGCTTTTTATCCGGCCCTGCCAAAGTATTTCTTTGAGTATTTTGATAAGTATTATAAGCCAATATTGAATTTCGAACCCCCTTTTTTCCCTTTTTTGTTTAATTTTGTATGGATGATTACATACAAAATCATATAAATACATTTATATGATCATTAATGATTTTAAAGTTGAAATATAATGCCAAAAAATGTAAAATGTAAATAGTTGACCTGCACATAAAAATTAAATAAGAAATGTGGCCCGCCAGCCAAAATAATTGCCCACCCCCTGCTCTTCAAGATGTTTCCTGAGTGACAGCTGAAAGTCTGTGGCCACTAATTTGAAACTTGTTTCTACCCACATGACTTTAACATGACTTCTTATGCAACATTCTGTAATGTCATTTTGCTTCAACATGTTTTCCCGGAGTACAACCTGCATCTTCCCTCCACACGCTCTTACTTTATAATAGCCGTGTTTCTTTTCCTTTCCAGCTTTGTCATTGCCAATGAAAAGTCCTCCACCAGTAGCTCTGTCTCCTGTCTGTGCATTCCTCTGCAACACCTTCAACCCTGAAAACAGAGTTCTGATCGTGTAAATCCTCCCCATTGCTCTGTCTCAAGTCAGTCAAGACACTTCTCTCTCAACCCATCTCTCTACTGCCTTCTCCCACTTCCTTACCTTTGCTTCCTCTAGCCTTCTCATCCTCACCAAGATCCGTTTTTGCTCCTACTACCTTTCCTCCCTCTTCTCTGCAGTTCACGTCTCCAGGCTCTCCTCATCCTGCTTTTGATGCAAATCAAAAGCTTTATTTTGCATTAGAGTGTGTCCAAGGTGATATGAATTTGATAGTGTTGAGCACATGTAACCCAACGAGGTTGGATTTTGATTTTGATTCTAATAAGCCAGACCTCAAACATTCTGGTGAGAGACACAGTTGTCAATGCTCTTATGCTGTCACTATAGCTACAATCGCTAGGTTGGTAGAAATAAGGAACTGTTTTGAACCTATTATTGAGCAACCATGTTTAAATGGACTAAAAGCAGCTTCAAATTTCAGTAATATTTTTGATATTCCAGCTGTCAGTGGCGGCTTCTTCCCCACTTAAGAAACAAAATAAAACAACAAATCAAAGCGGAAACACAGAAATAGAAATTTCAATAACAAGTTTGCTTTGCTATGTGCTTTTTATCTTAGTTGTTTTGATCAGCTGATATAAGACATATGTGTAGCGATTGCAACAATGGGATATCAATGTTTGCACTGGAAAGTACAAACCTTTTAAAAGCATGAAACAATCAAATGTAAACTGGGTCACATGGTCATCTGTGAACAACTTGACTTAAAAATGTACTTAATCCAGTATAAAATGCTGTTTATGACATACATAAAGCACTTTTTAAAGGTTTGAATGTTACATGAAGTCAATATTGTTCATCTTTGCTTTGGTTTGTTTACAGTGAGTTGAACGTTGCATCAGTTGATTCAGATCTCTCTCTGGCCGTTGCCAGAAATGCTGCAAAGACTGTCCAGCTCTACTGCGTCAAGTCTGAACAGCTAGTAAGTACATCTCATCCATTTGCATCAGTGTTTATTTGCAGCTTATTGTATAAGTTCAAATGCCTACAAGGAAACTTTTAATTAACCCTTTTGGGTCATGGCCAATTTGTTCAGAAGAAGAAGAAAAACCTTTTTTGTCACATTCCATTATTCATAGAGCACAACCTAAATTTGCAAAATTTGACCACTGCATTCAACCCATCATGGATGAACCATGAGCAGAAGGCAGCTAAGGAGCAGCACCAGGGGAGTAGTTAGGGGTTTAGTCTCTTGCTCAACAACACCAGGCTACCTTAACTCCGAGCCACGGCACACGAATGAACAATATCGATTTGCTAATGCAGATTAAAGTATCAAATTTAGATCAGTTTTATGCTGCTAGAACATGCTGCTGTAAATATCAAGGTTTTTGCTTACACTAAGTTCCGATAAGACTGGTTGTAATTCAAATTTTATAGATAACCGATACAACAATTTAAGACCACATACGAATTACTTAAAACTGTTTCAAATTAGTACTTAGATTTTAACCTTTTTAGAGGTAAATCTATAGTATAATACAACATATAGAACATTATTAACATGGAATTGTTTAATTTTATTACCGGTACATTTAATAAATGACAGCCTTATGAAGCAATCTGTATTGATCCACAGATGTTCCAATAATAATTTATCCCAAAGAGCTTATGCTAAAGTTCACCACACATGTTAACCACATGCCAGAATTCCACTCCAAGAGCTTTTTGTATTTGGCATATTCAGTTAAGAAACAGCAATACCAGAGAAAGCTATATGAAATGCAAGGGTACAGGAAAGGATTTTTGGCTCTTGGCAGAAAGGGTTGTTATTAGTTATGAGGTTGTAGGGCCCTTGCTCCTACTCAGGCAAGAAGAGAGATGGAAATATATACAGGACTTGAAAACACACATGCAACCATGTGTTTTAGTGCATACTGAAATTAGACAAATGTTTAAAGCAACCACAAAGGTGAGAAATTCCAAAATCAACACAATTACTACATTCATTAATGTGCGACACAGCTTTAACTGCTGCTATAATTTAAGTCACCCAAAAATCTCTCTGTGTAGCTGTGTACTCAGGGTGATGCCAGCCAGGTGATTGGTCCATTAACTGAAGGCCAGCGGAGAAACATTTCTGTGGTCAACTCTTTGTACCGCCTGCACCAGGCTGTTGCTAAGGTAAGAGGATACAAGCGAAAAGGAAGTCAAAAAGAAAAGTTGAGCTTGGAGGTGGCAAAAATCTGCTGCACATCTGAGGTGGGAGAGGAGCCTTATGCAACAGGAAGCTTGGGGGAGGGATGATAGCAAGCCTGCAAACTCCCATGCACACAGCATGTTCCACTGTGTCACTGATACTGGCTGCAAATCATTGCCTGTGAAATAATGTTATAACAAGTGTTGTCTATGTGCTTCAATGTCAAGATGAAAGCCAAAAAAAAGAGTGTGAGCTGTAATGCAATTCTAGTAGATTTTATTTTGTCTCTGCTTATCAAGCATGTATATGCACTTTATGTGCTGTAAGATACCTTCTTCCTCCCACTGCATTTTTTTTTTGTCTCGTAAACATGGTGATGCTTCCGATGTTGCCAGCATCACTGCCCTAGCTGCTGGACAAGTCATTATGATTTAAGTTGCACAGAATTATGAGAGTAGCTATTTTAGTACACATAGGTGCCAGGTCTCGCTCAACCCAACAAAAAACTATTTACATAATCCATAATACAACATAAATAGAAAAAACAAAACCTCACAATTGATGTGTGACGTTGATTGCCTTGACAGGTTTGATGGATTATTTATACTCTTGTGCATTATTTTTGCACTCTCCAGGCCAGGAGCTCTCATCAACATACAATTAAACACCATTAAAAGTCTTGAGTCTTGAAGGGTGAAAGGGAATGGCAGAAAGTTGGGGGTAAATGAAGGGAACGTATAGCGATGAGCTTTACTGTTGTAATTACAGTGATAATGATAATCATAGTAGTGGTGGAGGCAGAAATGCCTGCTGAAACTGACAGCAGGAGAGGAGGAGAACACAGAAAATTTCAGGAGAGAAAATGCAATAGCATGAATTAATTAGCTATCTGCAGGTATCTGCAGATGGAAAGGGAAAGAAGCTCATGCGTCATGGGATGTTCCCAAGCTATCCAGACCTCTCACGTTAAACCAATGCAATTTGTTTGTGTGACAATCCTCAATAATAAAGGAATTAAGACTACTTTGCCAAAAAAGGATATAATGCATTGTGGGAATGAGTAATTGGAAACACAAGATGTAATTTCATAAAATGAAAATGTCAAATTGTGAAAGTAAGAATAACTTTTGGAGTCACATTGAAATGTGAAAAAAAATAAACCAACATTTGATTTCGTAAAAGGCAGCTGAAACAGAGGGCAGAAAGCTGAATAGGATTTTCAGTAAACCTCAAGCTTTCTCTGATGTATTTCCAGATGCATAGAATATTAAATGCTCCTCCAGTATCTTTTGTCTTGTTCTTGAAACCCAGAGGAGGAATCTCAATGAATTGATAAAGTCTTGACTTTGATTTCATTGACTTAGGCAAAAAGAATAAATAGAGGGTAAACCCGTCGGTGTATATAAACAACATAAAAAGGCATGAAGACTGTTACAGTAGTCAAGCCTGCATCTTTAAATTGCGTTGAAGCAAATATGTTTATCTTATTTGTTTTTTTAGCTAGATCTTATTTGTTTTTTTAGCTAGAAGACTGACTTGTCAATGTGTCATTGTAAATACTAAAAAACAGGCCACATATTAGCACCAACATTTTTCATTGGTTTATTTATTCCATTGATCTCCTTACTGATCTCCATTAATCCTCCTTACTGTGAATGTAGCTAAAGATCTGTATCATCTGCAAAATAAATCTCTAGCATGCATATATCTTTGTATGCGAGGGTAAAGATTTAACATTTCTGTCATAGATTTTATAGGGAGTCAATAAAGAGACGCTTCTGCTGGTGAACTGCTGTCTCCAAAAACACATTCGCTCTCTGGACCTGCTTCTGAGCCTTTGTAGAATTTCTGGTTCCAGCTTATTATGTGAGGCCAAAAGAAATGTTCAACCCTTATACTATTTTCTGTCATGTGTCTATGGAAGTTCTCATTTATCCAGGTCATGGTTAATTCTGGTCAAAATCTTCTCGTGGCAAATGATGGCAATTATTTTCTGTTAACTTTGTGATCAAACCATCTCTAACTAGGCTAAACCTTGGGCTATCCCAGAACAATAATGAGCACACTAATCTCCAGAAATGGAGTCTCAGAGGCCCAAAACCCAATTTCTCCACGTTTCTAGTGAAAAGATATACTTTACATGGACTTCACTCCAGGCATCATTCCTCATGGCATGGACAAGTTGGTATCATCCCCCCAGCTTGACAGCTGCTGTCTAGTCTCCCCTAGTGTCTTAGTCCCAGCATTTATAATGAAAAAGGTGCTGAAAAATACTTTTGAAAAAAAAAAACACTTTTGACAAAACTTACTGTTAACCTGGTCATAGGTGGAACAGACATGAATGAATGTTTTTTTTTCTCCATTGTGTCCCTCTCACTTCTTCTCATTTGTACAGTACTCTGGCAAACAGTGCTTTAAAATGATTATCTTTATTGTTGTTTTTGTTATGTTACAAAACATAGCAAAAAGCCCCTACTACTTTGTCTTTAATTCAAAATATTTCCTATCAAATGTTATACTTTAGACTTAGGCTGTTTTGTCCCAATTTAAGTTTTCACAACCAAGGAGTTTTACGTCACACATGATAAAGATTTTAGTAAAACAGCACTCAATGAAGGCTTAGTAGAACAGAGCAAAATAGCAGCATGCAGACAACAATATTCATAAAAAATAAAATCAAACATTGCAAAAGTAGCAGATGTAAATTCAAAATGACAGTCTTTGCCATACTATTTGCATGAACATAATTACGTGTCCTGAAAAAGGAAAGAATTGGGCATGGCTGCAAGGCCATTCCAAACAACCTTTATCCAGCATGAATGAAACAAATGATCACATTTGATTTTATTTGTTAAAATCCCTGGAATGTTCCCGATCAAATATAATCCAGAGGTTGGTGGTACAGCAGGGGAAACACTAAAAGGTAATGTAAAATGACAACATTCCGCAGATTCATTTAAGACCATGTACAATATCTTCAGTTTTGTCTGAATTTTATAATGAAAATCTCCCTTACCCTTACAACTTTTAAGGTCCATCTGAAGTGATAAACCGAATAGGTGCCATAACCCAGCTTGATTTGCTACAACAGAAGGCGTTGCAGTGACAAGTCCATTGTTTTATACAATTAGCAGGTTATTTATAATTTCTCAACTTGCTGTTTCGATGTTTGATGCCACCTTAATTACAGAGGTGCTGACAGATAGGTCTGATCTCCAGTCAGTTGACTGGATACAAGCTACGCCCTCTCACTAGGTGCAACCCTGTGAAATGTACAGTCTGCCTCTGTTGATCAGCAGGAGGGTTTGCCAGCAGGTGTCTTGAATATTTACCTTTTTTCTTTAGATCTGATGCCCACAGAATAGTTCTAGGATCTAATTACAAGTTTACAATGTTTCCATCATAATGCGGTAGCTCATAGATATACTCAAGTCTCCACATTAATATAACATTTCAATTAATAATTAACAAATTGAGTTTGCGATGGTTTATGGAGCATTGATAAGAGTGTCATTGGGTCCAACCAATATTTTAGCAACATGTTGGTACTGTGGTTAATGTCATATATAATTTTCAATTATTGTACAAAAATTGATTTAAAATAATTACAAATTTTTGTTATAGTATTCGAAATTTTGTATGAGTGAAGCAAACAACCTTAACAGGAACTTGTAAGGCCCATATACTCTGCCCAGTAACCTGGAGCATTCAACAAGTTTTTGTGTTGGATTCAGAGAACCTATAACTTTTGTTATCATATAAGTAATAGACTTTGTTTTGCTGTTATAAGCCAAGAAAGGAAAGAAAAGGAACGTCAAGGAGAGGAAGTCCAATCCTGTCAGAATCATCTTAAGTAAGGCTTTAAAAAACTTTTTGGATGCATTATCTCAAATGTTTTATAATTTAAGGGAAAGGTTGGCCTTTTCTTCAAGGAGTGAAATTACCACTAATTTAAATATCCACTCTAATCCCATTAAAATATAAATCTTATAAAAGAATGCACACGGGTCTGAATTGGGTCTATTGTTTTTTTTATTTTAGAAAGGAAAAAAAAATCAAATTGAAACACAATTTTGTCACCATGTTTTTCACCTCAAACGTTACCTATTTGTCACACATCCACACATGCGGGACAGCAGTTGATTGAAATTCTGGAGTGTTGAAGGTAGCAGTGGGTGATGTGATTTTGTCTCACAGCCTACCCATCATGGTTGCATGTCCACTGGTCTTAGCAGACTGATTGATCCATTGATTGATGGCATTGAAATAATGAAAGACAAAAAAAACTTTGACCCAAGCAATAAATATTTAATTTCACAGCTGAAGACTTTTTCTTGTGTGAAAACAGGGGTCATCGCTAATTCTAGACAGGTTGGATGATGATGAGAGAACTCTGTTACCGATAGCAAAATAAACCACCATCTGAGATAGTAAAATGGTTCTAGATGTGTGGAAGGGGTCATACTCTAGATTCTAAAAAGTATACACATGCATATGACAAGCAATGTGTCAAGTCATATGGCACTGAGTGGAAAAATTATGTATGCAGTATGAGCTACCACATCCATGTTTAATTTTTTATGGTTGACTCTGCCACCAACCACATAAATAGTAAACCTTTTTTCTTAATTCTCCTGAACAGGCTGAAGCTGCAAAAGAACAATTCTCAATATAAAACTGTCTAGACTATGCTATGCTCTGTCAGTAAAGCTCTGTTCGTTGGAAAGAAAGACAACGTAAAGGATCCCAAATCAGAATCAGCAGGTCTTACCATCGAAAAATTTAAATCTGAACCAAATTAGGAGTTTGCATGTTCTCCCCATGCTTGTGTGGGTTTCCTCTGGGTTCTCCGGCTTCCTCCCGCAGTCCAAAAACATGCAGTTTAATTGGAAAAAAAATTGGGAAAATTGCCCTGAATTAATGATTGAGTGACTGGCGACCAGTCCAGGGTGTTCCCCTCCTCCGATGACAGCTTGGATAGGCTCCAGCATCCCCTGTGACCCTGAGTGCAGGATAAGCAGAAGAAGTTATTTATACTTTTTTATTTATTTTTCATCGATTTGCCATAAAGTGATCTCATTTTGCAGCTACATGTTTAGTCATATTCATTCAATTATGTCCTTTTTGAGTTTTTTTTCTTTGTTTTTTTTTGTATTAAAAGTCAATTCTCATATCAACATTTTTACAAACAGGTTGATTTTCTGACAATGTAACGAGCTTTTCTTATTTTTTCTTTTTTTTTTTTGGACAATTTTTTAATTATCATTTAGTTTTCTTGACAATGATTTAGCTCAGGGTTTGGCAATCTTTATCACTCAAAGAGCCGTTTGGACCTGTTTCCCAACAGTAAAGAGGACACTGGGAACCACACAACCCATTTGAAATTTAAAATGAATTAACATGATATATAAAGTTATATATATTTTTTCGCCTTTATGCTATGCATCCAAATGCACTGCGGACTGCAAAGTTGGAATTTCACTGTACAGGGAAACACAATTCTACACTGCATGTGACTATAAACACTTTCAGACTGAGATGGTTCGGTCATGTTCAAAGGAGGGATAGAAAATATATTGGTAGACGGATGCTGGAATTTGAACTGCCAGGCAAGAGGTCTCGAGGAAGACCAAGGAGAAGATTTATGGATGTAGTGAGAGATTATATGAAGGTAGTTGGTGTGAGAGGAGGATACAGAAAATAGGGTTAGATGGAGAAAGTTGATTCGCTGTGGCGACCCCTAAAGGGAAAAGCCGAAAGACGAAGAAGAAGTAGATGTGACTATAAACACTTTGAATGTTTAAACAAAATGTACTGCATTTTGTGAACAACTGCAGAGAAAACAAAATTACGTTTCTGCATGCAACAAAACATTTTGAACTTAAAAAAAAAGGCGTTTGGTTGACGGTTACGTTTAAGAAAAATAGTCAATGTCTATTTGATTCCTTCTCAATGAAAAAAAGACAAACTTAAATTATCTACTGGCAGCAAATCAAAAATGCCATCTTCTCTTATGTGCTGTCATCCTTTTACTGGCACGTGGAGTTGTTTATTAACCCTCTCAGGCTCAAATTAAGTTGTAGTTGCAGGAAAAATCTGATATTTGGCTGTCGCAAATCTGCAACATCTGCCTGGAGAAGGTTAAGAGTGACAAAAATATTTAAATATATTTTATTTATATGTTACAAGATCGCCATAATTGAATTTAAAATCACATTCTAAAAATGAACAAACAAAAATAAAATGCTTCTTAATTAAATACTCAATTATTTTCAAAAGCCGCAGGGAGCTGCATCAGACGTATCGAAGAGCCGCATGTGTTGCCGGAACTGCCGGTTGCTGATCCATGATCTTGATCCATGATCCATGAGCTTTTGCTTTGATTCCCCTTCATGGTCCACTATGCTTAGAAAAGGTTACTGTGCCTTTTTCACGCTTAGAATCAGAAGTGCTCCCAAACAATTTAATAACCTCGCAGCTAACAGCAGCTGAAAAAGCCTCTTGATAATGTAAATTAATTACTGCAAACCTTAGTCATACATCATTGCATATACTTCATAAATATAAATGAAGCAAGAAATAAAACTTTTTCTTTTGTTGCAGATTATTTCAGGTCTTGGCTCCTGTCCCCCAGCTGCTGTTGAAGCCCTTTCTTCTTCTCTGGAGGTATGAAAACAGCTTTAAATATAATTTTGATAATGTGTTCCTTTGACCGATCTCCTTGTATGCAACCACTTAGCCAGATACTGTTGTTGTAATGATCATAAGTGCAGATTTGAATAGCCACTGACCCATATAAGGAACAAGCCCAATTGTGCCTGCTCCATTCCTGCTCTTCAACCACAGGGGAAAATATCCTCCAAGGTTTTTATTATTGTTTATGGCAGGGGTTCCAAACTCGCGGCAAACGGGCCGCAATTGGGCCACAGGATGATAGTTTGTGGCCCCTGCCTTGATATGAAGTTTTAATGTTAGTGTGGCCCGCAAGTGTGTGTATGTATGGCACTTTACAGTGTTGTGTGCAGAGCTGAATGAACCTACCAATCACAGTGGGGTATATGGCTCAAGGGGACGGGACATCAGGCTTGATGCAAGCAGAGAAACATTCCTCAACGAGTGAAAGTTAGAGCAGCATTGCCATGAAGTGCTTTCTTCTGTGCCTGGCCGGCTGCCTCATTTATATTTGGCATAGCCGGACTTTCGTCCCTGTATGCTGCATTCACAACACTTTAAGTTGCTACCCAGCGGGACATTATACGTGTGTGTATATATATATATATATATAAACAAACGTAAATGGCACTCAGCTAATATGTGGTCTCTCTGACAAAATAAATCAAAGTGATGCGTACACAGCGGGATAAAAAGAACTCAATGCACCCTAATGTAGTCTGCAGTCACATAGCGGCCCTTGTCCATCAGCGATAACAGTCCCCAGTAACCCAGACTAATTATAGGGCTGCACCATAATATGTGGGTCATTGTTTTTTATTTACATCGCCTCACACAATGAGCATTACATATATTTCTATTTACAAATTTACAAATGCCATGGTGTTCATGTCATCATGAAAGACATGAACATCGACCGTAAAAACAAAGGAGACTGCTACTGGGATTTTATCCGCGGACCGCCGTGCTGTGGTTACAAGAAGGAAGCCGAAATTATGTTCTCCGTGTGCTGGCTAAACACACGGAGAACTGTTAATACAGACATTTGAATCTAATATCACAGTAGAAATAGAAGACTGAAGAAACCACATATAGCCACTGACTAGAGAAATGTATTATTATTATTGTGGCAGACACTAAAGGCTGCGGCCTCTCACCCACAGGACTAAGGGCTGGGGGGCGTGGTTAAGCTGGGTATATATAGGCGATCCTGGATGTTGTAGTTTAGAGTTGTTTGTTGGTGTTTCTTCATTAAAATATTAAATTCCTCCACACCTCCGCCATTTTTTCACAGTGAAACACTACATCATTATTATTTTTATTATTATTATTATTACTGATTGATTGATTTTCTTATTAATTTTTAATTTCATCTTATTTTTTGTTAAAAAATAAGAGAGATTTGAGAAGATTGGAATTTTTTTACAAAAGCTTTTCTTGTGGATAACCTGATGGGCCCAGCGTCACCCAGACGCTGCCTCCAGCACCCAGGTAAATTGAGTCTGAGACCCCTGGTTTATTGGGCAGCATGTCTCAGGAGTCATCAGTGAACTACTGGAAATCAGGAAAGGTAGTCACTCAATCTGAGACACAGGAGACTGTGTCAAATGTGTTATTGATTCAGATACAGAACCACTAATTTGTCCTGATGAGGAGGGTGGCATCATGCGCAGCGGCCCTTGATGAATGGGAGTATGGCTAGCGAGAATGAGGTAACACTCAGTACCCCCAAGGTATAGAACTGCAACCTATTTGGCCTTATAATGGAAGTTTTTGTCATTTTTCAAATGCCCCTTAGGCCCCCTTCATAGGAAATTCGAATTAGAGAACTAGAAGCTGCAAAGTTGATTGAAGTCTCATTGGAATCTCCCATTAAGTGAACAAATCCTACTTGATGAACGCATTATCTTTGTTTTTAACTCAACACGCATGGAAATAAAGCAAGGGGCATTTCCACATTTTTCTTTTTCAACATATTTTACAGAGTAGAATTTCACATGAATTACATAAAATATTCACAAAGTTCAAGTGAAGAAGTTAAAGTCCTTTCAAAAGGAAATCAAATTTTAAGATGACTGACAGGGTTTGTAGTTATCACAAAATCTGAACATACTTAATCAAGTAAATGCAAAATAGCTATATATTCAAGGTCCTGTGTCACCTGTTAACTAGGTGCTTTACAAACACACACACTTAATATTTACACACTGGTCAATCTATTGTATATACCTATTCAACTTCTAATTATCACAAATAACCAATAAGCCAATCATATGGTAAGGCACCCAGTGTCTTTACACGAATAGTCATGGATTGGATGCCTTGCTGAAGAACAAAGAAAGAAAGTTGATTTAAGTGACTTTTAATGTGCAGTGGCCTGATGGTGCTGGACATAGTCAAAGTATTTCAGAAACTTGTGATCTATTGGGATTTTCACAAACAACCATCTTCGAGGTCTACAGAGAATTATGTGAAAAAGAGAAAATATACTATCAGTGCCAGGTCTGCCTTGTTTATGCCAGAGATCAGAGGATATTGGCCACTCTTGCTTGAAATGACAGGAAAGCAACAGTAACTCAAATCACCGCTTGATAAAATCCAGGGTCCGCACAAGATCATCTCTGATCACACACCTAAGTGAGCCTTGAAGCTGCTGAGTGACAGCATCCAAAAGACCTAACTGGGTACCAGTCCTGTCAACTAATAACAAGAAACTGAAACTGGAAAGATGTTGCATGGTCTAATGGTAGGACCATGAAGAATTAAGGCAGTTCAAATGCGAAAAGGTTTCCAAACTGGTACAAGTAAGATATATCTAACATGTATATAGTGGGGCAAAAAAAGTTTTTAGTCAGCAACCAATTGTGCATGTTCTCCCACTTAAAAAGATGATAGAGGCCTGTAATTTTCATCATCGGTACACTTGAGCTATGAGAGAGATGGTGAAAAAAAAAACAGAAAATCACATCATCTGATTTCATTTGCAAATTATGGAGGAAAAATAAGAATTTGCTCAGCAACAAACAAGCAAGATTTCTGGCTCTCATCGACCTTTAACTTCTTTTGTACGAGGTTTCTTAGTTCACCACACGTTATTAATGGCACCTGTTTGAACTGGTTATCAGAATAAAAGACACCTGTCCACAACCTCAAACAGTCACACTCCAAACTCCACTATGGCCAAGACTAAATAGCTGTCAAAGGACACCAGAAAAAACATTGTAGACCTTCACCATGTGGAGAAGACTGAATCTGCAATAGGTAAGCAGCTTGGTGTGAAGAAATCAACTGTGAGAGCAGTTATGAGAAAATGGAAGACGTACCAGAACACTGATAATCTTCCTCGATCTGGGGCTACAAACAATATCTCGCCCCGTAGGGTCAAAATGATCACAAGATCAGTGAGCAAGAATCCCAGAACCACGCAGGGGGACCTAGTGAATGACCTGCTGAGAGCTGGGACCAAAGTAACAAAGGCTACCATCGGTGACACACTACACGACCAGGGACTCAAATCCTGCAGTGCCAGGCTTGTCCCCCTGCTTCAGGCAGGACATGTCCATCTGAAGCTGGCTAGAGAGCATTTGCATGATCAGGAATGCTGAGTTGCATCCAAATAACGCCATACCTACTGTGATGCATCACGGTGGAAACATCCTGTTTTGGGACTGTTTTTCTGCAAAGGGACCTCCTTCCATCAGCAAGGGCGTTGAAGATGAATCGTGGCTGGGTCTTCCAGCATGACAGCGATCTCAAACACACCATCCAGGCAACGAAGCAGTAGCTTTGTAAGAAAGATTTCAAGGTCCTGGAGTGGCCAGACCAGTCTCTAGATCTCAACCATATAGAAAATCTTTGGAGGGAGTTGAAAATCCATTTTGCCCAGCGACAGCCCCAAAACATCACTGCTCTTGATGAGATCTGCATGGAGGAATGATCCAAAATACCAGCAACTGTGTGTAAGCCTTGTGAAGACTTCCAGAAAACGTTTGAACTCTGTCATTGCCAGCAAAGGGTATATAACAAAGTATTAAGATGAACTTTTGTTCTTGACCAAATACTTATTTTTGCACCATAGTTTCCCAAATAAATTCTTTAAAAATCAGACAATGTGAATTTTCTGGACTGGTCTGTCTCAAAGTTGAGGTGTAACTATGATGAAAATTACAGGGCCTCTCTCATCTTTTTAAGTGGGAGAACTTGCACAATTGGTGGCCGACTAAATACTTTTTTCCCCCCACTGTATATGTTTGAACATCTGCCCTGATTGTTTTTTCTGGGCTGTCTTGCTCACTTATAACTCAAGCAATCAATATCCCACTCCCTCGCTATGCTGCAGGCGAAGCACATCTCTGGTGTTTGTGCCCTCAAACACACATCCAAGCAACTTAACCCCTAATTTAATCTAGTAATCGAGCCTCACATATTTGCACCCACCACTCACCTGACTTCATGCATCGCCATGGCAACAGGGGTGCCCCCGAGGCGCAAGCAATGATTCAAGCTTTTGATTACACAGTGGCTGCTGTCTAGTCTGTCTCAGATCTGTCTTCCCTGTATTATTCACTGCGCGTCCCTTTTTTCCCCCCGGGCCGTCACTCCACTCCGTCCTCAGGTGGTCCAGGCCCTGATGAGCACAGCTGTGCAGCCGCTCCTACAATCAGTGAGCGACTCCATTGAGGCCATTATCATCACCATGCACCAGGAGGACTTCTCAGGGTCAGTTGTCTTGCCTAATAGTCCCACATTAAGCCAAGACAAGCAACATCAGAGTCAAGTATAAATGGGTTGTGCTTTGCCTAATGATCTGCACCGAGAAGTCGCCTCATGATCGGGGGTCAGAGCTGATCTGCGGCACAGACACGTGTCAGCTCAGACTTTTTATTTATCTTTATCTTTTCTTTGACCTTTTACGCACTCTTGTTTGTTTTAAATGGATGAAACATTCTCCTGACTTCATATTTTGATATTTAATTTTATGCCACGTCCTGCAACTTTGGCTTGGATTCAAGCTATCGGGAGCAATTAGGATGTCATTTGGAGGTTGGAGGGATGGTGCATCAAAGTCGTTTGAGATTTTAAAATAATAACAAATAGCTTATTTTAATTGGATTTGTTAAAAACTCCAGAAATCCCCAGATCATTTTCAACAAAATTAGCCAAAAATCTTTTTTTTTCTTTTGTCACTTTTATTTAAAGTGGTCATGTATGACTTGTTGCTTTTGCGTTTTGATATTTAATCTCATTAAACTAATGAGATCCTGTTTGCTTAATAGAGGAAAGAAAATACTTGAAAATTGTCTTGACAAAGAGATAGAGTTCTGTTAAGGAAAAAGATGAAAGGGAATAGAAGAAAAAGTTAATATTCTAAGAAACCCCCGTAGTAATATAACTATGAATTCACCCTTAGCTTTTCATTCCTTGGTGCCTTTTCCCTTTTTTTTTTTTCAAATTGATTATTCCTTTTTTTTTTGCCAAGGCTTTTTGGCCCTTCCTTTCATTTTCATTTCCTGTCCTCAAAAACCTTATCTCTTTTCTTTTTTTTTTTTTCAACTTCTTTGAAAAGCAACTCAAGCCAGATCCCCCTCTTCATGAAACCTCTGCTAACCTGAATGTGAACAATGACATTCAATCTTGCTGCTCTTAAAAACTTTTAAAAATTTTATCAGATATCATAGGGGGTTAATGCTGTTATGTTGTTGGAGGCTCATGGGATGTCATTCTCTGAGTTACATGAATTGTCCATTCTCTTCAACTGGTTTTTCAAAAGCGGTTTGGTTATTTAGGGAAATCTGCCTCCCCATAAAATGCTGAGTATATCCAAAGGTCAAAACCCAATTTGGCACTTCTTCTCGAGAGGTTTTATCCTGAGGTATAATAACACACCTTGGTTCCAGTGCCAAATTGTGAGAAGGTTAAATTTGCTCATTTAAAAAAAATAGAGCATCTGTGGGTCAGAGTCAGGTCACATGTATTCAGGTCTGTATTTTTAAAATTTTGTGGTTCATACCTTATAGTTCTTCCACTCTTATTTTTAAGTTTTCTTTTGTCCCCACCCTAACCCCCCTATCCCCGCCGCCCCATCCAATCTCAAGAAAAGAAACATGTCAAAGTGTGCGTTCAGGTGACTGTCGACTGAAGAATAAACACTACACTGTAATGTACTGTAGTAAATCAGTTGAGGACCCTAAATTGACCCTGTGTGAATGAGAGGGATTATTCTTGTATCATATGTCTCAACTGTCAACCGGTTAGGCTGGGATAGGCTCAAGCATCCCCCAAAACCCTGGCTACAGGACTAGATAATGAATGAATGAATGAATGGTTCAAATCTCCAATTATGCCAATGTTTAATAGCACCTCTAAAGTTTTGTCTTCCTCACAGATCCAGGTTGCATGCACTTAGTGAAGAAATGCAAAGTCACTCTCCATCACTATCTGACTTTCCAATCCAGCCCATTCAAACATGGCAGCCTTGATATTGACTCACACTGACCCACTGTACATCTATAGTGTATCTTGTCTGTGTGTGCGCACTTGTATGTGTCTTGCAGGCAGTTGACCAGCCCCGACAAGCCTGACATCCCCTGCTCGCTCTACATGAAGGAGCTGCAGGGCTTCATCTCAAGAGTTATGACAGATTACTTCAGACATTACCACTGCACCGACTTCGTGTACGAGAGCACCGAGTCAATTGCTCAGCGAACTATCGAGCTGTTCATACGGCACGCCAGTCTGCTGCGCCCTCTGGGCGAGGGGGGCAAGATGAGGCTGGCAGCAGACTTTGCACAGGTCAGGAATTGGCAGGTGGACATTTTCAAAAACTAAACTGCGCATGTGTCTCCATACATTGACTGGCGCTGGTGTGTATCCAGATGGAGATGGCTGTTGGTCCTCTCTGCCGGAGGGTGTCCGACCTCGGGAAGCCTTACAGAATGCTGCGCTCCTTCAGGTGCGTACTCGTTCATGCCGATGCTCACTCCTCCTAAGAAGGGAGAAGAAATGAAGCTATTTGCCATTTTCAGGCCTTAATCGTTTTTTATTTTTGTGTGAAAAAACATGTGTGTGCATGTTTATACACAAGTGTGTGTGTGTGTGTGTGTGTGTGTGTATATATATAAAAAAAGTGTGATTGTTTTTATCACAACAAAACCAAGTGAAATTTCATCCTTACCTGAAGGTAGTCAAGTCACTCATTTAGTTCACAGATTCTGAATTTTAGAAACATAAATGTAGAACCTAGTAATATATTTTTGACATTTATTCAGAAATCATCTTTTCTTTACATGACTGTAAACACCTCTTCACAGCAACACCAGTAGTCTCAGTAGACACAGACAATCTCAAAGAGACTACATGTAAGTCAATAGTCATCCTTTTTAATAGTTCTTGGAAGTTTTAGTTACAAATTAAATATTTGTTTGTATTGAATTCCAAAATAATAATTCCATCTGTGAATGTGCCATCTCATGGATTTGACAAGCTGCTGATTTTAAATAAAATGTCAGTTCCTTCCAAAGCATGAGACCTCCTTAATTATAACAAAAAAACAAGCAGACAGTAGTCAGTAACATCATAAGAGAAACTACAGATTTCCTTTTTTCTGGAGAATTGTGAGAAAAGAGTGAACTCCTGTGTCAGTTTATTAAACAGACACAGATTAAACCGGTGCAGCATAATCCAGCAGCTCATCCTCGTTCTCCTTTACGGGGATTAAAGAGCAATCTTTAGGAGGTGTGATTTAATGGACTATTCGCTGGCTCTAGTGTGAGTCGCTTAGCCACTGATGATTATGCTGAGCTGGTGTGTGTGTGTGTGTGCATGTGTGGGGGGGTGTATTTGAGGTATTTGATTCCTGTTTGCATAGTTGGTTGCTTGTTATTGGACCAATGTTACCAAGCAACTGCATCATGTGTTGGATCATTTTGTGGTCTCGCTCACACCTGCCAGGTGACTTCAACAACTACTGGCAATACCTGAGTTCTGATCAAACCCAAGAGCAAACACAGGCTCATCGGGATTCTTCCAAGGGTGTTTCCAGATTCAGATGGCCATATCCTGAGAGCAGCATGAACACAACGTGTCCTGTCCCAATGAAAGTAGCAACTAGCCAGCCAATATCCTACATATGAGAAAACGTATACGAATAGACAAACCCATTTATTGAGGAGGTCTCAACAATGTTTACAGAACGAGCTGATCGGAACAGAACCTCTGTATATAAAGGACTGAGCCGTCACATATCCATGACCAGCATATACTGATGATGATGTAATTATGATTAACCAAGAAATTCACAGCTTATTGACGTAAACCAACACCCAATGTATGACTGGTGTTGTTTGTAGTTTAACAGACGATCCCCCACTGCAGGTCATTGGAGGTACCTCCACACTTTGTCATGTAAAACACATGGCTTAACAAAATGCATGGTCAATAAACACTCATTTGAACATTTCGAATAAATACTTGTTTTCCGAAAGAAAAAATTTGTACTTAATAACTGACTGGAATGTTTTCCAATATTATGGGAACCTGAAGTCCAGTCCGACTGTTCACCTACATGTATGTATGTAATCCCAGCACCACTGCCTTGCACGTTGGAGCTCACACGTTGCTATGGTTACCAAAGACCGTTCTCTGGGTCACTGTTTTCCCTCTCTCTAGCAGCAAAAGGACTTAATGACAGTTTAGCCTTCTGATTCATACTCATGTTAAGTTACACGGCCGCCGTGTCTGGACTGACGTATCACGTATGCTTCTGCTTTTAGGCCCCTCTTGTTCCAGACCAGCAATCTGATCGCCAGCAGCCCTGCTGTGTGTGACCTGATCTCCTACAGCACATTGCTGCACTTCCTGTTCACCAGGGCGCCGCCTGAGCTGAAGTCACCTTACCAGGCCAGTGCACGCACATACACACGCACACACTCGTGCAATAATACAGGGAACAATCCCTCGCACTCTCACAGCTTACCTCAAATGTCTTTATGTTACCATATTTTTCTGCAAGGCGCACTTAGAATCCTTGAATTTTCTCAAAGATCAGCCGTGCGCCTTATGTATGAATTCTTGTTCTGATTACTGACCTCGAACCAATTTTATGTGATAAATTGCGCTCAAACATCTTTCAAAATGTTTTTGTGTGACTTTGATAAGCGACCAAGCCGCTCCTCTTCATCGATTGTCGGAGTTGGGGACGTTGTATTAAAGTCGGTCCTTGGTTGAATATGGGTTGCAACATCGATACGTTTGATAATTAATTATATAGTGATGGAATACATCGTTGTTCCAACCTCACACTAACCTCGGGTGTCCGCTATTGCTGGCAACGGTAAACCAATCAGAGAACAGTATGTAGTATGTTTACTTCAACCACTTTTTGCAATACCGGTATGTACTGTGTTTCCACATAATATTACTGTACATTTTGTGTGTATGAGGACCCCCCCCCAAAAAAAAAAAAACGGCACCTGTTAAGAGAGATGCTTGCGAAACAGAATTCAAACTCAAGACTATCAGATTTGCAGTAGATCATGGGAATAGAGCAGCTGCAAGAGAATTCAACATTAATGAATCAACGGCACGGAAGTGGTGGAAGCAAGCAGATGAACTGCGGCAAGTAAAGAAGACCAAACAGAGTTTCAGAGATGAATAAAGTTCGACTATGCTGTTTTGTTTTGCTTTACATACCATACGTTGCATCATGCGCCTTAGAACACGGTGCGCCTTGTGTATGAAAATAGAATTGCTCATTGATAGTCCGCATAATAAAGTACTGTAAATCAAGCATTAAGTTAATCCCAATACATATATCAGACCTTTCAAAATGTGGTCATATAATGACTGTCAATTCCTAAGATTATTTCCAAAAACCGACAACATGCGACAAAGTTAGATATCGGTTGAGTGTGTCATGATGGTTCCAAAGACCTCCCAGATTCATTCCCCCCTGGTATTACATGGCTTCCTCCCATGAGGTTCTGGGCAGTGATGCAAACTGAGCAAGAAGTGACCAAGGCCTTGTCTCTGCAGAGAGCTGAGTGGTCCGTCGCCCGCTATTCGCAGTGGCTGGATGATCATCCGTCTGAGAGAGACCGCCTCACCTTCATAAGGTTAGTAATATTTTATATATTCTTTCTTTTTCATTATTAATTTATTTTTCATTATTTATGGTATTTTGGAATTTCGCAGGTACCACACTTAATCCTCAGGCCAGAAACCAAACATAGCATAGCTGAGGTGTGGTGCGTGGGTAGTGATTGCTCTCTAGTGGCTGGATTTTTGTATTGCGTATTTTTACACCAGAGGACATTTATTTTATTTTATTTTTTTGCTTTAAAGTATCCCAGGCATATATATCCCACTGTATTTTATTCTGTTTTTTAAGTATTATTTAATGCTTTGAAAAAAAGCCAATGAACACAGTGGCTGTCAGAATGTAATGAATATGTAATTGTGATTTAAAAATAAACTCCTTAAAACAGCCAAATACTTGATGCTCTATTTTAGCATAATTCAAAGAGGGATCCTTGGAGAAAATCAAAACGTTTCCAGTCTTACTTACTTTACTACTTAATAGCCAAATCTTTGAAATTGTCATGATTTACTGTTAAATTGATCACAAAGATCAAGTGACTAAGAAACAACACTAAAACCAGCCACAGAGTATATTGGTAGCTTTACTCTCAAAAGTAAATGAAAATGGACTGAAGTAAATGAAAATGAACCTGAAATATAAATAAATAATTTTCAATATGTTTTTATAACTCTAACATTAGCAGTAATTATATGAAGATTGTATCAATGTCACAGCTGCTTCACTTTTGCTGGAACACATTTGTCAATAGCAGTGGCTTGTGGTCCCCCTCTGTTGTCCTGCAGGGCAGCGCTGGAGGCCTATGTGCAGTCAGTCCGGGCTCGACAGGGCAAGGAGTTTGCCCCTGTCTACCCTATCATGCTGAAGCTCCTGCAGAGAGCGACCAGTGCCACCCAGGAAGACAGACCCTGATGAGAGGCTCAACGTCGCTCAGTGACCATTATTTCTTTCCAATATTTGTAAAAGGGGTTCTTATTCTTATGTTCTGATTGTAACAGCAGGACATGACAATTTTGAAATGTATGCAGCTGTCTCTCAATTTATCATTTAAATGAAGTTGTTTTGCCATATATATCACAGAACTCTATTTGTTTAAGACTGAACACCAGGCTTTTAATTTGACTCATAGTAACCCTCTCGGTATGTTTTAGAGTGATGGTACAGTGGGCCACATGACTTTATCCATGTGTGATTTGTATCTAATGGTAAATTTTCCTCAAGATTCTCTGTTGAAGACATTAAAAAAAACCTGTTGACACCAGCTTGCTCGGTTTAATCCTATATTTACAAATGATCAGTAACAGAGAATTCATCCTACCAGTTTTAAAACAATGTAAAATCCAAAGGTAGTGGGTGTGTCACTCTCTTGAAGTTACTGAACAATGTAAAGATTTGTTCTATCTGGACTGACAAACTTAAAAACTATTCTGACCCTGGTCAAATTAAATACTGCATGATTTATCAGCTGTGCCATATTTCAACCATTACTACTACAATTAATAATGTATTTATTTCCTGACATAAATGTTCAATGAAGGCATTGAAAAGTTAAGATGTTTATGTATGACTAAATAAACAGGAAACATTACAGAACCTTTATTTGTACATGCCTTCACAAGAAGCAGATTGTACAATCACACTCCCACGCACACGCGTTCACAATATAACACAGACAGATTTAGATGGGCCACTTCCACTGGTTGGGCGGGGGCTCCTCAATCAGCGGCTCCCATGGTTTCCACTCAGCCATTTTCCTGGACAGAGCCAGTTCACACTCCGCCTGGGAGTGAAGACAAAGGAGCAAAACAAAAGATTGATCATCACGGTGACAAGACTTAACTATACTTAAACATCTGAAACTAATTTTTTCCAGCTTACTGAGAACCAACTTAGAACATCAGTGGTAAGGGCTGGGTGGAGGGCAAAACAATGTATGTGATGCAGAATTAAACTCAAATTCAGCTTTTCCCTATTCAGGAGGCCATATATCCTATGTTTTGAGAAAAGAAATTTGATAGAGCAATGTACTATACATCTATCTAGTAATTGGTTAAAAAAAATGTTTTTTGTGTTCAAAGCATCAAATCTAAACTACCAGTAAATTCCCTCCAAAAATCTGAAAAGTCAAATTTTAGGGGAAATCAGCAACATTTTTTAACAAAAATTAAAAGGATTGTCTGAGACCTTGTTTATGTCTTAATAAGTATACTTAAAAAACAGTTTTGCTGTAGCGCAGACCACTTGCTTTATATGTACAGTGGGCCAAAAAAGTATTTAGTCAGCCACCAACTATGCAAGTTCTCTCACTGAAAAAGATGATAGAGGCCTGAAATTTTCATCATAGGTACACTCAACTATGAGACAGAATGCAAACAAAAAAATCCAGAAATACACATTTTCTGATATATAAAGAATTTATTTGCAAATTACTGTTGGAAAAATTTGTATTTGGTCAAGAACAAACAAGTAACATTTCTGGCTCTCACAGACCTGTAACTTCTTTTTTAAGAGGCGCCTTCGTCCTCCACACATTACCTGTATTAAAAGCACCTTTTTGAACAGTTTATCAGAATAAAAGAAACCTGTCCGCAACCTCAAACAGTCACACTCCAAACTCCACTATGGCCGAGACTAAAGAGCTGTCAAAGGACACCAGAAACAAAAGTGTAGACCCGCACCCGCACTCGACTGAATCTACAATAAGCAGCTTGGTGTGAAGAAATCAACTGTGGGAGCAATTATAAGAAAATGGAAGACATACAAGACCACTGATAATCTCCCTCAGTCTGGGGCTCCACACAAGATCTCACCCCGTGGGGTCAAGATGATCATAAGAATGTTGAGCAAAAATCCCAGAACCACACAGGGGGACCTAGTGAATGACCTGCAGAGAGCTGGGAGAGCTGGTAACAATGGCTACCATCAGTAACACACTATGCCACCAGGGAGTCAAATCCTGCTGTGCCAGACATGTACAGGCCTATCTGAAGTTTGCTAGAGAGCATTTGGATGATCCAGAAGAGGATTGGGAGAATGTTCTATGGTCAGATGAAACCAAAATAGAACTTTTTGGTAAAAACAACTTGTCATGTTAAGAGGAGAAGGAATGCTGAGTTGCATCCAAATAACACCATACCTACTGTGAATCATCGTGGTGGAAACATCATGCTATGGGGCTGTTTTTCTGCAAAGGGACCAGGATACTGATTCATGTAAAGGGAAGAATGAATGGATCATGAGATTTTGAGTGAAAACCTCCTTCCATCAGCAAGGGCGTTGAAGATGAATCGTGGCTGGGTCTTTCAGCATGACCATAATCCCAAACACACCGCCCAGGCAACAAAGGAGTGGCTTTCGTAAGAAGCATTTTAAGGTCCTGGAGTGGCGCAGCCAGTCTCCAGATCTCAATCTCATAGAAAATCTTTGGAGGTAGTTGAAAGTCCGTGTTGCAACAGAACCAAAGCATCACTACTCTAAAGGAGATCTGCATTGAGGAATGGGCCAAAATGCCAGCAACAGTGTGTGAAAACCTTGTGAAGACTTACAGAAAACATTTGACCTCTGTCCTTGCCAATAAAGGGTATATAACAAAAGTATTGAGATGAACTTTTGTTCTTGACCAAATCCTTTTTTTCCACCATAATTTGCAAATAAATTCTTCAAAAATCAGACAAAGTGATTTTCTCTTTTTTTTTGGGAATCTGTGTCTCATAGCTGAAGTGTACCTAGGATGAAAATTACAGGCCTCTCTCATCATTTTAAATGGGTGAACTTACACAGTTGTTGGCTAACTAAATACTTTTTTGCCCCACTGTACTTTTACTTCTGACTGGGAATTTACCTGGAAAATTACTTCCTCAATCTGTCCACAGTTGATTTTCTGCTCAAGCTTCTGAACGTCTGGCTCCTGTGAATTGGAGAATGCTGGTCACTTTTGTATTCACGCACGGTTCACAAAAGAAACACCCCTTCTGGTCTGTCAACTCACTGATTTGACATGGCCGAACCACTCATTGACCAGCTGCTCTGTGTACTTCCTGTACGCAGCATCCTTGGGCATCGTCTGCAGCGACCCCAGGATCTTTGTGCACAGGATCCGGAGACGCTGAAACATTAACACGAAACCATAAAGTTGCACAAACACACTCTTCCTGATTACAGTGAAAGACTGGGCAGTTTGTTCACGGACTGCTCACCTCATGTGGATTCTGGGACACAGCCAAACCAACCAGCCCTGTTGTCTAGAAAGTAAAAAAAAGAATAAATGAAAACATGAATAATATAGTTAGAAAGCAAATTCTATTACTTTCCTGTCCATTTTGTTTCAGAATTTCTTACTTATTTTTCACATTATTAGTGGTAATATTTTGGACATTTTCACTTGTGAAAGGTGGTTTAAGGAATTTTCCTGTTCAAAAAAAAAAAGACAAAAAAAAAACAAAAACTTGAGTAATCCACACATGAGCAAAAAAAAAAACTAGTTGGCACCAACAAAATTAATTAGGAAAATAATAAAACAAAAGAAAAATTTTAATCAGTCCATGGTTACCTGACAACAATAATGAAATGATTCCACATTTGCTAAGTTTTGTATTAAGTAGTTCTAAAGGAACAATTACATAAGGAAATACATTGACAATTGTCAGATACTAATTTACTAAACTAACACTAAACAGAAATGTCATTTAAAAGGTCAGATTTTGAACAAAAGTTTTTTGGATGCAGATGAGTGTCTTACTGGCACGTTAATAGAAGTGCTTTTGGGGAGAGAAAAACAACCGTTTTATTGGTGTGCCAGGTACTTTAATGACAGTTGAAAATGTGGCCAGCGTTTTTTCATTACTAAGAAAAAAAAATGTAAATTGAATGTAAAAAAGAACAACAATGACCTCCAATAAAAAATATCAAGCCGCGTTACTGTGCCGCTGATGTCCTGTCAGTATTTAGATCTTAGTTGTTAGCCTCTCGGCTAATTGACGAACAGTCATACATTCAAATCGTTGTCCTTGAAGGATAACAAAACCGTCAAACCATCCAGTAATGATGTACAAATCCACGCAGGATAACCTAACAGCCGCATAGTGCGCACATTTCTTTAATTTCTGGTTTCAGGACGACAACATGACCTCTAATTTTACCTTCTTCAGGAGTCCGGCCATGGTTCCGCGCAGGCAGGACCCTCTGTTTCCGGCGCGTAAATATGACGTCATATGTCTTTCACCCGGCCCTCCCGCAGTCAAGGTTGCCAGATCGGAAAATTCCTTGCTTTCCCCCTTCAACTCCGCCACTGGAAAAAGGCACGGGTGATACTGTACGATCCGTAATGCGATAATATGCAACTATCGAATAGCATACAATGTCATTTGAATTTTGATCCTGGGTTATATCAGTAAAAACAAGTGCATATAATTATGGTTTGGAAGCCGATCATTGTCAAATGACCAAAATTTTGATCAGATTTAATGTGTCCTGGTATAGACTTACTGCATTTTTGATATATCGTTGGATTGTATGCAGAAAAATATTTTAAGATTTAGTTTGTAAGTGATTGGGTAAGATCGTAATTGTTGCTTAGTGGTAAGGGTAGCTAGAAATAAAATTTCCACTTTTTTCACTTACCTTCATAATACTCAATCCACGTTTAAACAAGGATCTGAATTTCAAAACTTTTCCAAAATCCAAACGATTCCTTATATCAGATAGATTTTGGAGTTAGATTTTTGTGTCAATTTTACGGACTTAAAATTTTGTTAGAAGACTTAATGTGCCTGGTGTCTCCCCCTTCAAGATAACTCCTACTCCATTTCTCTTCTTGTTATTACCATGGTAGTACAACTTAAAACCTGCTCCTAAGCTTCTAGCCTTACCACATTTCCACCTGGTGTCTGGACACACAGTATATTCACCTTCTGACCAACTCTCTACCTTTTTCATGTCATAGTCCCAATATTCAAATTCCCTACTCTCTCACTGCAACCCTCTGCATTGATCTGGGCCCTGGGGTTTACCCCCCCCCCCCCCCCCACACACACACACACACATTAATGATGTTATTCATTTTTACTCTCTTATTACCCTCACATTAATCTCATTATTCTCCAATGATGTCAGTTTTGATGTTTTATTCTTGCTATCTACATTACAGCACTCTCTTCTTCTCGTTTCGGCTTTTCCCTTCAGGGGTCGCCGTATCCTCTTCTCTCACACCAACTACCTTCATAGCCTCTCTCACTACGTCTTTAAATCTTCTCTTTAGTCTTCTTGGAGACCTCCTGCTTGGAAGCTCCAATTCCAGCGTACGTCTACCAATATATATTCACTATCCCTCCTACATGACCGAACCATCTCAGTTTGGCTTCTCTGACCTTCTCTCCAAAAAATTTAACATGTGCTGTTCCTCTGACAGACTAATTCCTGATCCTATCCATCCTGGTGACTCTCAAAGAGAACCTTAGCATCTTCATCTCTGCAACCTCTGGCTCTGCCGCCTGTCTTTCGTCATTGGAACTGTTTATAGGCCATTAAGCATCGCTGTTCTCACCACTGTCTTGTACACCTTTCCTTTTATTCTGACTGATCGTCTTCTATCGCATAGTACCCCTGACATTTTTCTCCCACCCTTCCCAACCTGCTTGAACCCGTCTATTCACCTTTTTTCCACACTCTCTGTTACTCTGGACTGTTGACCCCAAGTACCTGAAATCCTCCAACCTCTTGATCTCCACTCCCTGTAGCCTCACCATTCCACCTGAGTTCCTCTCATTCACACAAATATACTCTGTCTTGCTGTGAGTAACTTTCATTCCTCTCCTTTCCAGCACATACCTGCACCTCTCTAGATTTTTCTACATCTATATCTACATTACAGAACTACTTCTGAGCAAATATAACGAGGTAGTTCATCACACGTTGCAAGCTCTTATCACTCGGCCCCTCGTCCATCTGCTGGAAAAAATGTAAGTCTTTGGAAACAAATCATTGCCATCTGTTTGAGTGTGTCCAAAAATACATGTTTGGGCAAGTGGCAAAGACTATTTTGGGGATGATTATGAGTTTAAATATGAATCAATAGCTTTTGTTGCTACCAGAACACCTACAAATGCTGAAAACCACTAATTTTGATTTCGGATTGTGGCCACTAGAATAGCAATAACAAGGATATGCTTACAAACTCAGTAAGGGAGGTTATTATCTTGAACTCCAAAGCACTCCAGTTTATGAAATCTCTATTGGAGGAATAATCCACTTCTGTACCAGGGTTTAAGAATACATTCTGTGAAATCTGGGATAACTGGGAAAAGTGCATTTTTGCAAAAAAAAATGCTTTTTGTTCACTAGAATAACAAAACTTTCAACTGAAACAAAGTTATTCACAAGTTCATTCATTATCTTGTCCAGTCATTAACTTGTCCTGCAATCAGGGTTGCGGGGGGGTCATTGCGTGAAACACGGGGATCACCCTGACCCGTTTGTCAGTTGATCGCAAAGCCACATATAGAGACAAAAGATCTTTCACCTTTTCATTTGCTTACTATTGCACCACCATGCTGCTACCACTTTTAATCTGCCTAAATCCTCAACTGTGGCCAGAACCAAAGTTCCATTAGTATCTTCCTTGATTTCTGCTGTAGTTCTTAGCAATAGCCTGATGATGGACAACTACAGAGGGCAACAATTTGGGAAGACCAGGGCTCCACCTGGAGCCAGGCAAGTGGTGGGAGCTTGTTGGCAAGTGCCTGGTGGCTAGCAGTTGGCCCAAGAGGTTCAGTTGGGCACAGCCCAATAAAATAAAGGGGAGGTATTGCCATGATTTTCTCATTACCCGCAGGGATAAGCATCAGTGTTGGATGCAATGTGTTTTTCAGGTGGAAGACAGAGGCGGGGACCTACAAGTGTCAGCCCTCAGTTTGGTGAAGTGGCTTTAACAACATGGACTGTCACCCTTCCAGCAGTGATGGATTCTGTCACATAGAAGAAGACCAGTGTAACACTGGGAAGGGGTCCCCTGAAGCAGACTCCCTTTTTTGTACCTCCGTCTTCTGTGTGTCTTCATATTTCTGTTCTAAGATTATATTTTATTGTGACTCCCTCATACTAAAAGTCCTAAATCAAGTTCTATAAATTCAGGAAATATATTCATTCATTGTCTATACTGTTTATCTTGTGCTCAGGTTCTCAGTGGGATTGAAACCAATGCCACTGTGTTAGAAGGAGATACTGTGGCAGCATAGTAAAACACAGACAGGGGCTACTATGCTGCAGAATGAGAGTTTAGAATATTTTCATTTTAGGCACAGCCTTTGTTTAGAATATCTCATTACCCTTTTTTCAATTTGACAATGACAGACAAGCTGGTTTATGGCTGAAATTTTATTGTTAGTGTCATGCTTTTATGTTTTTTTTTCTTCCATAAAATAAGACGTCTAAAAATATTCCAACAATGTGGTGCAGGAAGTAGTCCAATCTTCTTTGAAACCGAACATTCCTGGTTCGACTCCCGGCTCCTAGTGTCGAAGTCTTTTTGAGCAAGACACTGAACCTCTTACTGCTCTCCTGGCACTGATGGACGACAGCCTACTGCTCATGGTTCACCCATGATGGGTTAACTGCAGAGAATGAATTTCCCCATGAAGGAATCATCCATCCATCTTCTCCCGCTTATCCGGAGTCAGGTCACGGGGCAGCAGCCGGAGCAGAGAGGCTCAGACCTCCCTCTCCCCTGCCACATGGCTCAGCTCCTCTGGGGGATCCCAAGGTGTTCCTAGGCCAGCCCGGAGACATAGTCTCTCCAGCGCATCCTAGAGAGACTGCCCCCCGGTCTCCTCCCAGATGAACATAACTGAATTGTATTCCCCCGGGAGGTGCCCCGGAATGCAACCTGACCAGATGCCCGAGCCACCTCATCTGGCTCCTCTCTATGCAGAGGAGCAGCGATTTCCTATGAGCTGCTCCCGGACGACCAAAGTACTCACCCTATTTCTAACGGAGAGTCCTGCCACCCTGCGGAGGAAACACATTTCGGCCGCTTGTATCTGCGATCTCGTTCTTTCGGTCACTACCCGTAGCTTGTGACCATAGGTGAGGGCGGGAATGTAGATCGACCGGTAAATTGAGAGCTTCGCCTTTTGGCTCAGCTCCCTCTTCACCACGACAGACCCGTTAAAAGGTTTTCATGATCAACGGGGCTGAATGTGTAGTGCAGAGAGAAGTCCCTAATCTAATGAGAGTATCGTAAAGGGTCATTTGTGACCAATGCTGTCTCAAGGTTATGATGCATTTTATAGCCTGACAGGAAAACATCAAATAGCCTATAGATTCGCGCTATCTAAATGGGTTATCTAAAATCTCTGACTAAAGACTTGGGTTTTGTAAGGAGGGGTTTAATTACAGCTACCTTAAATCGATGCGGTACGTAGCATACATACTGTGTATGCTATGTATCCTAGATACTGTGTATTACACAGTATCTAGGATTGTATTGCTAACTATGTCAAAATGTCTTTGAGCAGCTTAGTTGGATGAGGATCTAAAAGATATGCAGTCGGGCTACATGAAGAAATTATTGAAGATAGTTGCTCAAGTGAGAGAAGCAATCGAGATATGTATCTAGTGTTACAAGAGTTCCTAATGCTCCTGTGTTGGTAGTATTTGAGGGCAAAAGTTTACAAATTTTAAGCCTTACTCAAAGGCTTAAAGGGATTCATGGATCATTCATGACTTTCTGTCAGCCTGGCTAGTGTTAATCGGCCAATAGGCTCTCAGATATGGGTCCGTTTCTCTCAATGCCACCTGCTGGTGGAATCAAAGATCCTTATTGAATTTGAACCAGGTATGATTCAGGATCAATACACAGTGGGGTCCTCCTTGTGTAGAGTTAGCATGTTTCCTCTGAGTTCTCTGGTTTCCTCCTACAGTCCAAAAAAAATTTGGCAGGTTAATTAGAAGAATTGGGAAAATTGCCCAGATGTACAAATGAGAGTGAGTGGTTTTCTGTGTTTTATGTGGCACTGTGACCCCACCTCTTGCCCGATGATAGCTGGGATAGGCTTCTGCATCCCCTGCAACCATGAGAAGGATAAGCGGTAGACAATAGATGGAGTGATGGATGTTTTTTAAAATAAAAAGTGCATGACAAAATAAGGAAGTCAGTATGAGTAGGGATCAAATATTCATTCAGTGGAAGTCAATCTATAGATTATAAGTGTTGCTGTGTTTCAGCCTATCCCCTGGGAATTGAGCATGTGCTGATTTTTAATAGATTAACCCCATCCTAGCTCAGTATTGAGCCTGATTGTTCGAATTTATCCAACAAAAAAAAAAATCCTTTTCAGATAGGGAATGTGTTGCATTCCATCTAACATCTGTCCGTAAACATCAAGTGAGGAGACCAGTTTCTAGAGTTATAGGAATGTTGTCACGTTCTTGTCTGACGCAGGATTGTAGCTGCTCGACAGTCCTTGGGCTCTTGCTGACGGATTTTTGTTTTTGATGATATGCCAAACATTTTCTATTGGTGAAAGGCCTGGACTGCAAGCAGGCCAGTTCAGCACTCAGGACTTTCTTCCTGCAAGGCCCTGCTTTTGTCATGGATGCAGAATGTGGTTTAGCATTGTGCTGAAAGAGACATTGGATGAGAGTGTATGCGGCTCTAAAAAAATCATATACATTTCAGCAGCATTGTTACCTTTGACATGCAAGCTGCCCACTCCAAAGACACAAATGCAATCCCATACTATCAGACAAAGGACTTGGAACTGTCGGATAGTAAGCTGGATGGTCATTCTACTCTGCGGTCCGCACGACAGGGGAGTCCACGGCTGCCAACAAGAATTTCAAACTTTGATTAAACGGACCACAAAATGGGTTTCTGTTTGGCCTTAGACCATTTCAAATGATCTTTGGCCCACTGAAGACAACAGCCTTTCTGGTTTGGGTTCACATATGGCTTCTTCTTAGAATGGTACAACATTTACTTCTTTTGTGGATTGCACAGCAAATTGTGTTCAGCCAGTGATTTCTGGATGTGTTCCTGAGCCAGCTATTCAAGGAGAAAATTGTGCCTGTCTCAGGGCCCGAAGATTGCAAGCATCCAGTTTTGACCTTCAGCATTATCCCTTGCATACAGATTTCTCCTAATTCACTGAATCTTTCGATTACATTATACAATCTAGATGGTGGGATCTTCGTAGTATTCAGTTTCTTTGAGGGACTATTTTGCAGTTAATTTTCAATTTATATATGTATTTATATTTATATATGTACTCATATATCTACTGGAACTTCGGTGACTTAATTGCACTTCTTGTAGGGTCACTTTTGTTAAAAGCGCCTGCCAAATGACTGTAATGTAATATAATGTAACTTCTAGTTGACCTCAACTTTGGATCTTCAGTTGGAGTAGGCCTCAGCGATGACAGATCTGAAAGGTTGTGAGAGATGTAGAATTTCACAATGGAGGGGATTTCTAGAAAAGAATGTTGTTTTTTTTACTTCAGCCATGTTTGCTGAACTGTAAAAGAATAAGGCTAATCCAGCCTTCAGTCATGGGGACTGCGACAAAGACAGCTGGAAGTTGGAAATGTTTAATGACATTAAACCAGAGCAATGTCAGCTATATGCACACATGACCAATATTATCTGTTTTTAAAACATCTATGGAAAAAATGTTCGACAGAAAAAGGAACATCCGTCTACAATTCAGTAAAAAAAAAAATCATCAGGTATAAAAAATATATTACAGATCTCAACTATTTACAAAGACAGTCTTTCTCTAAAAAACGTTGTCTACAGTTATACTTCTGTCAGTTAGTAATCTGTCTAGTATCTGAACTAAAACAATCAATATCTCCTCCTAATGCCTGCTTTCCACTGGATCTGTCCACAGGGCCACAACTTTGCTCTGTATTCAGTGCAGTTCAGCCGTGGAGTAATTTGTTTAGACTCACTGATTTTATAATTTTCCTTCTCAAGTTTTGTGCTTCGGTCGTGAATGGGACTCTAAAATTACGGCTCCTTTAAATCATGATTACTTTATTCCAGGCCACTAAATTTGTTCTTCAACACTGAAGGTGGATACCACCAGGTCAAGAGACATGAAAATTCTGACTCATGGTTATCTGATCTGTTGTTGAACCCCGTATGAAACAATGTTTTAACAATTGTGTTGATGATGTTAAATGAAGAGAAAGGACAATACACCTCTGAGCAGGGGTGGTAGGGGGGTGGACTGCTGAAATGTGCTATGTCACTTCTTGTGGATACATTAACAGGCCACATAAAGACAGAGCTGCTCCAGCAGCCTTAGCGACAACAGAATGTGGGGTGGATAGATACAGTGGATATCAGGGGCAAAACATCTTCAGTAAAATCAGCACCTAAGGGGCCAGAAATGGCCATGGAAACAAGTCGGTGAAGTCCCACAATCCTTAAGGTGTGGGGGGAGTGGCGGTAGTTGGATTAGCAGCAAGTGACAGCGACTTCCTCTGGAGCTGCTTAGAAGAACATCCTGTGTGAGAAATTAACAGATCAGATATGTGAAAGAATCCAAAAAAGAATTTTCGGCTGCCATCACATGTTACACGCATGCACATACACACCTGTAGATGTTGGGGTCCAGGAGCACGGCTGTGTCGGTTGGCAGCTTGGAAAGATGCACCACCTTGGTTTTCTGCTGCAGCCTGTCACTTTCATTCACCCAAACATCTGGCAATCTGAGAGAGAGGGGGAGAAGGTTTATATTTAGAGAAAATCAGGCTACAATGCAAGCTATAAATAAATCCGGAAAAAAAAAGAGATCTGATGGTAGTCCATAAAACAATAATAAATAATAATACAGGTGGTCCTCACTTAATGACAGGGTTACATTCCAAAGGGGTCTGTCATTAAGCGAGTTCGTCATTAAGTGAAACACTGTTTCTACCGTACTACCGTACAGTATTTGCAAACGTATCGGCCATTCGAGCCGTGCTATTCACTTTTTTTCTTTTTATATTTACATTTGCATGAATATAGCCCAATTATAAGCACGCACAATACATAATCACTCACAACTCCCCTGCCAGTGCATTCCGCAAGTATTTTAATATTATTATTATGAAGCTCATTGTAACTCAGAGACATTGTCAAACGAATACGTCATTAAGTGAGGACCATCTGTAACCTCTTTATCTGTGGTGGGTAAAGAACCTCTTCAACCAAGCCTACCACAGTAGATTTTGACGTTTGTGTGCTCTCCACTGAACATTTGTCATTCAATCCCTGTTTGTGGAAAAATTAAAAGAAACATTTTGAAATTACTTTTCAATAAAATCCTGAGAAGCTAAGCTGCGGGAACTCACTTGGAAAAATAAAAGGACGCTTCTCCTGTACTGTAATCTTTAAAGCTGGGAGAGTCAGCTGAGACTCTTGGACAACTGAATCCCAGAGCAGCTGGCAGAATGAGTCATAATGCCTCTGTCATATTGACAAAACGCTATACCTTCAAGCCTCCAAAATAGGCAGACGCTGTTCCACCAGTGCTGAGCTGTCTCAAGTTGATCAAGAACTAGATCCAGAATCCCTTGCTGGCTGTTGACTGCTGTGGACTATTGGCCTCCAAACTATTCTTGCAGGACCTTTCAGCTATCTTTATGAGCTGTACATTAAAAAGCTCTTTGCTGAGTTATTAAGGCCCGTTCCCCATTCATCACTCGGCACAAATAGCGCGACCTGCAGGATGCAGTGCTGTTGGACCAGGAAGACAGCGACCAAAGCAGCCCAAGTCTCTTACAAAAAATAGGTCAGGATGAGCACAAGGCTGAAATCGGGAATGAATCACTTGTTCCACCAATTTGCCCATTCCCTTTTGAACCCAAATTGGAAAGGAGTTTATTATCAGTTCAAAGCAATGGCACTGGACTGCAGCCAGCAGAGGACAGAACACCCTGTAGTTCTGTGGTACACACCCTGAGGCAAGACAAGTAAATCAACTCTTGCTCCAGCAAAGAGATGATTAGAATAGGGCAACAGGACTGCTGCTAATCCTGTGGAGTTCTGAGCCCTTTCCAGTTCCTCTTGATACTCAGACCTAAACAGGTCGCTGTAAAACCTCATAGTATGTTCACAAATCACAGTAGAATCTGTCAGCACGTCCCCAGAGGTATAGCTTTGAATAAACCTTCTTTGAAAATGATATGATCATAGCAGATAAAGTGTGACAGGACTTTGATTTGAACTTCACTTTGACACTTGGGAGATCTGATCAGAACCTCTTAAACTGACAGCTCAATCAGGTATGTTTGTCAGAGAGAAGACTGAGAGAAGGGAAATGGAGAGAGATCTTCAATGTGAATCAAATCCATTAACTTCTATGGTGAGAAAAGCTGCATTATCAACAGTGCAGCATTTGTACACAGCTCTGAGAGCCCACTGACCACTCAAAGACGCTTTTCCACACGGCAGAAGAGGTGTATGTTTAATTTTCCATGCATCATTTCCCATGACTGACAAACTGTTGCTGTAGCTGCTGAATGCCATGTTGCTGTAGCTAACTGCAACATGACTTTGGAAAAGTATAAATAGGACACTTTTTAGATGGATCAAATATCCATCTAATAAGGGTCTTACTATTTATGAAATTTATGTGAAACTGACCAGTTTACTGTAATGCAATTCCCATCCAAGTTAATCTCATTTGGAACTTGAACTTACAGTAGCTCGTACAGATACTCTGGTGTTTTACACTGTGTTGCTAATCCTTAACTAAAATGTAATGTCTAATACATGCCTTTTTGACAAACTGGTGTTCAGCATGTTGTACTGGACTATCTGTTATGACAGCACCTAAGTGTCCAAATATGACAGGATTGCATCACAAATATCTACAGATTTAGCAATAACAGAAATTAATACTCCCACGTGCTTATGTGGGCTGCAATTGTCCAGTCAACATCAGGCTCCAAAAATATGGGGCTGCAGCATAAACATTCTGAAAACTATTTCAAAAAAATAACTTCAACTCATATAGCAATGGCCGCAGATTCAATTACACACAACTCAACATCTCCTGCGATGTTATCAATTTTTTTTTTTAGCATTTTAATGAAAAGTTTTAATCCATGAAATTATTTACATTCAAAGGTGGAAAAACAAAGACACTGCAGTGCATAACTATGACAAGAGTGCCCCCATGTGATCAGTTACGAGGACAATCAACTTACATGTCCTCAGGTGTCCAGTGCAGAAGGACCTTCACTTTGCCAGAGTCCTCTTTCCTCCTGGCAACTACCTGAACAGACATATGGAGAAATAACATAACTTATCACTCTGCCTTCTTTCATTTAAGCTCACAAAGGCTAGACAACAAATACTTTTCCTCGGGTCATATAAGTTATTTGAGCAGTCTAATCACTGATCTGCAAGTTGAGAAGGATCTTTGAACTGTATGTGTGTGTGTGTACTCACCGTGCTGTGAAAAACCACACTGTGTCCATTTCCCAGACTCTCGATGTGTGTTGCAAGGTTGAGACAGATGGCTCGGTGGCGGATAGCGTCCATAGTCTGGGCGTCAAAGAAGTCATGAGGCCGGGCTAGAATGTTAACATATACAACTATTAATACAGAGTGTATGTGTGTGTGTGTGTGTGAGAGAGAGAGAGAACCTTTTAACCTGGGGTTTAACCTTAGCAAATACAAGAGAGTCAGATGGGAAATCATACCATCTTCAACCAAACAGCTGATTGTTCAAATTCTACATTATTATAGGTTGATTTATAGTAGGGAGACTTTATCATGCAACTGGACTGCATTAAAATATGTCCTGCTGAGAAAATGGTACTTATACAACCAATGCTGGCAAGCACTGTAAAGGGGCAAAATGTCTACCTGGGGATAATGTGAGATTTGGAAAGCTCTGGTCCAGTTACTGTAAATATCTGCAATATCCCTGCAGTTTTGGATTTATGTCCCGCTTGTTGCCAGTCTACTCAAATTCACACTGTTTCCCCACTGTGAGCTGTATTACTGAGGCAGCACCAGTTTTCTATGGTCAAGTTAGATTTTCAGGCCACTGACTGATGTGTTTATCTCTAAAAAGACTTTAGTACAGATTAATTCACAGGAGGGGTTAGGAGATACAACAGAATTCTGAGATGAATATACATAAATCCAAATTAATCAACATTCTGTGTTTATTTCCAATTATATTTAATCTTCAACCACTTCTTTCTTTCAAAATGTGCATTTTTGTAATGATCAATAATAAATCATCCCTTCTGCTCTCTTCTGGGGACACCACAGTGAATTAACCTCCTGCTTCTAACCCCATTCCCTACATCATCTTCTCTCACACTACTACCACAACTAACTTCATTTGATCCATAAATCTCCTCTTTGGTTTCTATGTCATGATCAATAATAAAGAATATAATGATGATTAAAATATAGGATTGTGATGCAGCTACAGTACAATGTGTTGTTTTGCAGCTTCTTGATAACACCTCAGACACAGCAATAACAAACAGCATAAATGTTTTTGGAGCGGTGGACGTATGACTAAAGTTCAGCGGAACAGGCTGGTTCCCAAAACAAAGCTCCATCCTGAATTTCAGTCATTTATGTCATTATTGACTTATGCCCAAATGCCACATCTTCATTTGCCATTTTATGAAAGAATGTAAACTAATATGAGTTTTTCGATGCATTCGAAAAGGTACATTTACGGGAGAAAAAAGTGATTGGCAGTGTAGAAATGAAGTGCCAAATTGAAAAAAGGACTTGTTTTCTTTTATCTCAAAGTGAAAACAAACAACCCATAAAACACTGACAATATCAGTGAGAAAGAATTTTTTGAGCTTTCAAAATCTTGTATCCAAGCAGACAGACACACTTACCCCCTTGCTGACTGTATTTATTTGATCTTAATTCCTCTGTGCAATATATTTTGATACTCTAATCCAGGGCTGTCAAACTCATATACCGTGGGCCAAAATGTAAAATTCGGTACAGGTCTAGGACTGGAGTGGTTCAATGTTTGTTAAAAATGTATTGAAATGAACTTTTTCGCACATATTGACCCTTAAACTAATAAAGCTTTTTAATTACTACCTATTAAGACACCATTAAAGAACCGTATTTTTCGGATTATAAGTCGCAGTTTTTTTCATAGTTTGGCCAGGGGTGCGACATAACCTCTGGAGCGACTTATGTGTGAAATTATTGAGCTCTCTTGCTCTGACGTGTGTCTGTCTCTGTCACACACTCATGCAAACCAATCAAATTCAGCGGGGGCCGTGTCATGGCAGAAGTGCGTTGTGAAAAAAAGATGCTACCTGCTACTTCTGTACCTATGAAAATTGATAATTTCAACATTCGCGGTACCTTATAAAAACAACTGAGAAGGGCTGAACAAAAATGGCACCGAAAAGAAAATCATATTCTGCAGGTTACAAGCTGGAAGTAGTGAAATATGCAGCAGAAAACGGCATCGAGCAGCAGAGAGAAAGTTGGAAGGTAGTGAGAAACTTGTAAGGCACAGGTGAAAAGCGGAAGTTACTCTTACAGAAATGAAGGAAACTACAAAGCTAATTGCGGCCAAAAGCTAGGTGGCCACAGCTAGAGGAACGAGTTCACGCATGGGTGCTTGAACAACGTGCTGCCGGGAGAGGCTTGTCAACAGTACAGTTGCGTCTTCACACCCAGGTAGTTGCCAAGGAGATGAATATAAATGACTTTGCGGGAGGACCTTCCTGGTGTTACCGCTTCATTGCCTATCTATCAGAGCAAGGACACCATCCTGTCGGGGTTCAGAAAGGCTAGAATAATTGGAGCTGCAACTGACGATGACTCTGACATAAGCGACGTACCAGTGGATGAGGGAGTGGCGCATTGTCTACCTTTGGAGTTGTTTAGAAGTGACACCGAGAAGAAGATTTCATTGGATTTACTGATTAAGAGTGACACTGATTGTTTGGTTGGTCCCATGGCTCTATCAGCAGCATTTCCACGCGGCATGGCGCAGGAGGTAGAGCAATCATATTTGGAACCGAACTTTCCTGGTTTGAGTCCCAGCTCCTCCTTGTGTGTACAAGTGTTGTTGAGCAAGATACTGAACCCCTAACTGCTTCCTTGGCACTGGTTGACAGCAGCTTACTGCTTATGGTTCATCCATGATGGGCTAATTGTAGAGAATTAATTTCCCCATGGGGATTAATAAAGGAAAAATTATTGAAATTTCAAATGAAAAATATTTTCACAGCCAAAAAAGAATTCCCTGTAAAGCAAGTGGTAGCAAGAAAAAATTACAAAAAGGAAACATATTACAGCTCAGTTTTCTGCTCTCTGATGCTTTCCAGTCTAAGACAGAACCTTAAACTGACAAAGCTTATACAGTACGTTCTTGCCGATGAACAACATTAAACATTAAATACAACAAAAATCTGTCCTATTTTTTTTTGTATGCCTCTATAAGGAACACATTCTCATCCCAATGTGTCAACTGCTTGACAAATGGTGAAGGACCCTCTTTTCACCGTGTTACAATGAACCTGGAGAAGCGTCTAATTTTTTTCCTAAATTTTCTGCAACACATTCCCGTGCATCACATCAGTCTCCCCTTTTTCATTAGGTGTCGGGTCAGAGGAAGAACGCAATTGCTCCTTTAGAAGAGAAAAGTGCAAAATATTAAATTCCGCTCTTGTTTTCATTAGGTTTAGAGAGAAATACAAGTGTTGATGCAGACATGACGCGCCAGGTCTGCCGAAAAATGCTAAGAAAGAGGTTCCTAATGTGTTGGTATTTGACGCGAAAGAGGAAGCCCTCAGCATTCGTCAGGTGGTTGACGCATTTGGATGAGAATGGGCTGCTATGAGCGGCTTTTCCTTAGTAATTACTTGCAAATTTTCTCACAGAATCTGCCCACCAGTCCACTCTTTTGACCGCACATCCAGGGCCATCTGTTGGCAGTACCACAAGCTTATCCCAATGCAGGACCATATCATTTGCGCATCCATATACCACTTCAGAGACATCCTTTCCCATAGTTGTGCCATGCATCGATCCTAACCCCATAAGTTCCCCTGTTACGCACAGATCTGAGTCCACTCCACGGATAAATATCAACAGCTGCACGGTAACAGAGGTGTCACTCTCTATGGAAACATATACTCTGCCTCTGACCCGTCTTGAAACCCCTTGTTTTCAAAGTCCACCCTTTGTTTTCCTGTTTTTGGGGGAGAGGTGGCTGACAGTTGACAACAGGAGACTCAGCAAGGCAATGTGATGAGTGGGTGCAGCTTGCGCTTGCCGGCACTCGACTGACGTGCCACAGCAATCATACAGCATTGTGGGACTTGTAGTATTAATGGTGCTTACAACATATTCGCTGGCCAGCTCTAATCGTACTTGCGGGCCTTGACTTTGACACATGTGCTCTAATCTCTTTGGGGATTTATGCACATCCATTACATTTTGAGACAGGTTCACACAGGACCAATAATTTCCTCTTTGGGGAGACTCTGTGACCTTATTCTACAATAAAACCAAGATAGAACCTGCATGCGGGTTTTGATAATACAAGGTCTGTTCGAATTGTCATCTCATCTGTGATGTGAAGGTTAAATGGAGCTGCAGTAGCTCGAGGGCTGTGTTCATATAGGACCTGCATAGGGATGGCAATTATGACCCACATCTACTGATCCATTTCTTACAGACCTGCTTCATGGTCACATCTGTCTTTACCAAAGTTTGTGTAGCAGGTGCTGCTACTGCTGCTCTAATCTCAGAAATCACACATTAAAATCAGTCATAGGGTAAGTTGATAGATGTTGCAGAGTACAGGTGAGGGATTTGGAAATGTCTAAAGTCAAGATATTCAGATGCCAATCTCCAGTATATATACACATTCTGAGACAAAGCCACATCAATATCTCACTAAACTGTAAACCCCAAATAATATTGACTAAAACTAGATTAACAGTCGGAAGAAGGCATTTTCAAATTCGAGAGGGAAAACAAAATTTAAAAAAAATGTGTTTGGATTTAGTTAAATACACATTAAAATTCCTTACAGACTAAAAAAAAGTGATACTTACGGAGTGAACGTCTGTGTTTATTCTTCAGTTTCCGCCTCCTGTTGAGGCCAGCCTTGGATGGAGACTCTTCCTTCACTTTGCTCTGACTGGACACTTTGGACGAGCTCTGTGAGCTGAAGTGAGTCGGCACATGGCGCGCAAGACCCCCTTGAGAGGCAAAGGTAGCATTGCAGCCTCCGACAACACACTGCAGACAAACATACGATGATGCAGTAGCTGATTGCATCAGGCTTCAGCTTCCTGTTAGAGGTTAGGCTGCTATTGTCTACTCTTACCTTGAATGGTTTGTCACCACTGTGTGTAAGCATGTGTCTCTGCAACCAGCTCTGACTGGTGGATGGTGTGTTGTAAACCTTACAGCCTTTCCACAGACACACAAACACCTAGGGACCAATAAACATAGTTGCAAAAAAAAAAAAAAAGTTAATAGGAGACATCCTGTTATTCAGTTCTTTCCTTACCATGCTCATTGTTCCACTAATCTTCTTTAGGACAATCCTATCAGACTAAGAATGACAGGGTAATTACTTCAAGATTTTAAAGTTCTTTCTTCTTGAATTTATGTACAGTTTTACTGTTTTCAAGGTGAATTCTTAAAGTCTGACTCAATGCACTGTCCAGTAATTGAGGATTAAGAGACCAGATTTACACAAGAAAAATGGAATTGATAATTAGGGGAAAGAACAAAATTGGAAAATAATCCAATTAGAAAATATTCATTATTATATTATTATTATAAAATTTAAGATACTTGATTCTTATCTTTACTGACGGTCCAACCATGCAGCAGTACTTTAATACATCAGTATAATGTAGTTTTGTGATGTGCAATGACTCACCCCTCCACGCTGTCCATCCACATGTGTGGCTCGGATGTGTTCTGCTAGGTCCGGGCTACTGGGGAACTGCAGCTGACAGTGGTCCCAGCAACACATGTAGTTCAGTGACTTGCTGCCCGACCCCGTCGAGCCGGCCCCAGCCACCACACCTCCCCCGTGTCCATTGAGCATTGCAGGGGTGGAGCGGCCACTGGACGCTGTGCTCTCCATGTCCATCAGGGTGCTGCTGATACTGGAGCACAAATAACACGAAGAAATAAGTTGTATTTGATGTGCCTCTATGCAAAAAAAATATTAAAGATATTTAGATTTCATACAGAGGGATTCTTGTTGATCAATTGATAGTGATTAGCTTTTACAATTGATTTAAGAGTTGACACGGATAAATGGGGGGGAGGGGAGCAAAATACATTTAATGAACACATGCTTCTGATCCCAGCAAAGGGTTACAATCTACTTCATGTAAAATTGAAATAAAAACACCCTATAACTTAACAACTCTAACCAAGAGTTACCAACTCTAACCAAGAGTTACCAACTCTTTTTAGTTTAATATATTTGATTAATCAACACACTGACTCAACAACAAGCAGAATGAGAGCTGTAGGTAAGAGGGCATGTGGTTTCTGGTATATTCACACATTATGACTCATAATGTGACTTGTTTTTTTCTCTCCCTTAATGTTACCAGACCAGACACATGCAAGCTGGGCAGATCCAGACAAAGGGAGTACATGCTGCAGTAGTCAACAGGACTGAAAGTACCTGTAATGTGTAGTTGTACAGTAGTTATACACAGGTGTACATTACTTTGACACAATTTCTCACATACTATACCTGTTAAAAAAACCTGGTATATATCTGATTTATACAATTTGACTCAAAATTAGTGACATGATAACAAAGAGGGGCAGTATGGTTAAGGAGCAACATAGTGCAGGAAGTAGAGCAGCCATCTTTGGAATCGCACATTCCTGGTTAGATTTCCGACTCCTAGTGTGTCGAAGAATTGTTGAACAAGACACTGAACCCTAACTGCTCCTCGGGCGCTGGTAGACGGCAGCCTGCTCATGGTTCATGCACGATAGGTAAATTGCAGAGAAGGGGGATCAATAAAGGATAAATTATTATTCTAAAGATTGAAGTACTAGTCATAGACAGTTTTGAAAAGAAATGTTCCTGCATTTGGTATCCTTTGAGCCTGGAACTGATTTCCTTTGAGAAAGATTAAGGTTATATTGACAAGATGAGAAAAACAAGATTGAAAGTTGGTTTGGATATAGCCATGGTAAAATCTTCACCCCTGTGCACCTTATGTTTCCATTTGTCTTTGGGGAACTCCTGCTTTTTTTGTAATTTCACCTTGTTTTGTTCAGAATCAGTCACCTTTGCCCAGAGAGTCTGCAGTTATATTTTGAGCTTAGTGTTAAGGGAGCCACTACTCTCAGATTTCTAACAGGATTTATCCCCACAGAATATAAATCTGGATTTTATCCCCCCAACCAAAATAAATAGTTCGTTAATAGACATGGGATTGAACTAATTTGTGACAATGGCAATTCTGGTTAACAATACATTAATTTCCTATCCCAGACTGATTATAACAAATTAGCATTTAAAACACCTGTCTCTCTTTTCACCCTAATCTGATAGACAACTATTTAGAAAATTAAACTTGAAGTGAATCAAAAACCGATCATACTCTCAGCAGCAAAGCCTGTAGTGTGTGTTTAAGCCAAATTACCATCTGCTCTCATGACTATCAATACTGGCTCTTTGTGGGTGCTGTACACACCCACCCCACATAAGATCCCACACCACCTCAGAAGACTACAACCATGTTTACTGCAAGCACACACACACACACATGCACAGAGAGAGTGAGAGAAAGAGACAGAGAACCAGCTGCCACTTTGCTCTGTGTAGGAACAAAAGACACACTCAGGCATTACAGCTGCCATAACAGCAGGATTACCAGAAGTGGAGAGGCAGCAACAGTGGCACAAATGCCTGGGAGCACATTATTCTAGATTAGTCTTTGTCTCCTCATAACTTCAAAAGTTGGTATTTGTCATCACTGCCATCTCTGAACAGAGCTCTACTCATTAAAAAAAAATAAAAAAAAAATATATATATATATACACACACACACACACACACACACACATACATACATATGCATATACACACACACATATAGACATACATACATATGTATATAAATACACATACATACATACCTTCATATATACACACACACATATATACATACATATTTTTTACACACACACACACACACACACACACACACACACACACACGCACACACGCACACGCACACGTACACGCATAATTTCTCCAAAATCCCCTCAGTCCATTTGAGATGGGGAGTTTCCAACTACATAAATCCAGAACTGCCCATATCTCTCATCTGAAAGACAGACCTATGAAAGGCTCTGGGGATGTGCATAATACAAAAAAAGTGTATTAATAGAAACTTCAAATAGAAAATTGGAGTTTGCAATTTAAAAGAACAAACTGGTCTTTTCTAAGTTTGGAGATGGGAGATTAACTGCAAACATGAGTAGTTGTGGCTGTTGGTCAGTTAGTCATGACTTAAACTACCTAGCTTGTATCATAACTGGTTTGAGAGCTTAGTCAGTGACAGAGAGCATTCCAGGGCACAGTGAACATGAAACCTGTCCAACGCTGCAATTTTCATGGCTGGTTGATAACACATTGGAGCAGTTACTCATACAGTATTGTGTAGGTGTGTGTACTTTCACAACACACAATAGTGGGCAACTTTTTCCCTTTCTTGTGAACATTTTAACCTGGGCTGGATGAAATGAAGGAAAATTAATATCCTGACATCTGACCCCTCCCCTATATAAACAGCAGTATCACACTTTACTCAACCCATCTTCTACTTTCCCCTCACATAATTTACAAAAGGCAGAGGTTTTTCCATAGAGGGTTTGTGTGACGTACATTTAATGCTGGCTTTACAGGGTGAAACTGCCGTGCAACTTGTTGCAGGTTGCAGGGTGCGTGGACTGTTGTTTCCCTCCTACTTTACAGTGCAAAAACCTTTTCAAAAGCAAAACTTCACACACCCTCACAAACAATCTTTCATTCAGAAAAAAATAAATATTGGTAGCTTTACATTTGTCACTGTTTTATGTTTTGTTCCCTGGTGGTCTTGTGGTTAGGATTCAGCACTCTCACCGCAGCGGCTCGGGTTGGATTCCCATTCAGAGAACACCTTTGGGGGCGGTGTGGCACAGGAGGTAGAGAAATCGTCTTTGGAACCAAACATTTCGGGTTTGATTCCTGGCTCCTCTTAGCGTATCGAAGAGTTGTTGAGCAAGACACTGTACCCCTAACTGCCTCCTTGGTGCTGGTTGACAGCATGTCTACTGCTCATGGTTCATCCATTATTGGCTAATTGCAGTGAACGAATTTCTCACAAGGATTAATAAAGAATGAATTACCAATTATTTTCAGATTCTATTAAATTTGTAGTAAGAACAGCTACTTTTGTGCTTCCTGTGTGTATACATTTATCACAGGATGATATAAGTTAAAACATTTTTTACTCTACTGCTAACAGACAACTGCAACAACAGACAAAACTCCATTGTTCGAAAAATAAAAATGGAGGTATAATATATGCATGGAATCCTATGATGATAATCTCCCTCTAGTGCGTCAAGAGAATGTTCTGGCATAGTTTTCAGTTTTCTTGATAAGAATTAAGGAGATCACACCACCCAGTAGATGAACCACAGCATCAACAGCATGGTAACATCATGACCTGAAATATGGCCGATCCATGGATTGGCCATGACTGTGGCTGGAGTTTTCTGGAACAAAATGCAAGCTAGTAGAGGGAATATATGACACTATATGATACACACACACACACACACACACTATATGGCTCAATCAACAGCAACTTTCTCGAGCAATTTAAATTATCTAGAGTTTTTTTTTGGAAATTTAACAGTTTAATGAAAGTCAAGCTTTGGTAAGGGTGTGTGAATATTGGGAGGACCCGATATACATGACTGTTGTCATGCATTTCCAAGTCAGTGCAAGTGCATTACTCAGTAAAGTGGCTAACATCGTATACATTGATGTAAAACCCTGAGGCCCATCAGTAATGATCAACAAAAATTGATTTTAAATTGAAATGTACAGCACCTTACTCAGCTTGAAAAGGAGAAATTTATTTCCACTTTCATTGTGTATAATGTTGTTGAAGAAATGTTTTGTATTGCAAGGATGTCTTTTTTCAACAGCATATGATTGAAGACACTCAGACTATTATGTCAAGAATTGTCTGTAACAGTGTATTGTGGATTTTTGTAAATGATACAATTATGCAACATTTATTAAAAAAAAAACCCTGTTCAAAATTTGTATGTGAGAAATAGTGTCAAGCTGAAAATTAAGTACTTGTCAAAAGTATCCAAAAAAATTCTTAATGGCAACAAGATTAATTACTTCATGCTACATTAGAAATACAACAAAAAAATAAAAGATATAATCCAAGTCAGGAAGATACCCACAAATCTACAACAAACACCGAGTTTTTGCCTGGAAAGTAATTACAAGGCAGTTACAGTATAAATCACCAGGAGATTATCCATTTCCTCTACTGAAATGTGTATTCCTTACAGTGATGTATTTCATGATCAGAGAAGTGGCACAATACTGGATTTCTTTCGCAGCCATCAAATATTACTATACTCAAAAATAATAACCATACTTGAACTGCAGATATGATATTTTACATACCTGACAGAATGGTGAGTGAAATCAGAATGGTATTCTTGTATATACATTCTCCATTCTCTCTTCTTACAAATTATATGCTGGTGAAACATTTTTAGCATGATATTGTTTTTTTAAACAGGCATAATCTATTAAATCCCTTATGATAACAAAGATGCTATTTCAGTTATTTGCTGAGAGCTCATGCCTCTCATGTGGTAAGGTGGGTACTTAAAGGGTATAGATGATTTATTTTTATTACTAGTGATATTTTATAAGACTACAGAGGGTTATTTGACCCAAAATAAAGGGTACTCTTCGATTCCACTTTCCGTCAGCACCTGAGGTGAGTAAACTTGGGAGCCACACCGCCTCACCACTTCTCCGCCGGCAGCGGGAGGCAAGAACGGCCTCCTCATACTACTTACTACTTCCACAGACCTGTCCTCCGAATCCATCCGGCTCAGCGGCTCCCCGTCCGACGAGTTCAGCTCCACGCTGGCCCGCCTCTTGGTGCCGAGCTCCGGCTTCTCCGCGGTCTTCGTGCGGTCGGCAGGCGGCGAGGAGGACACGCTCTCCCCTTCTCTTTGTTCTTCTTTCGGCACCCGGGAGCCCTCTTGGGCGGAATCGGCGCTACTCGTCGAACTCCGCTTTGGAGGACTTTTCAAGGGTTCAGTTAGTTTACAGCCGGGTTCCCCTTCGCCGGGGTCCCGTCCCGTGGCCGGTGAGGCGCTTTCTTTGTCGTCGTCGTCGTCGTCGACGTCGTCGTTGTCGTCGACATCGTCGCGGGCGGGCAGCGAGTCGTCCCCGTGCTCCTCCGTCGCACCGCGACCAGTACTCACGTCCATTCCTCCTCTGTTCTCCTTGTTGTCGCCCGGTTCCTGTTTGGGGTCCGGCACGGCCTGTCCCTCGTCGCCGGTTTTGGCCATTTCTCCGGTGCCGTTTTGAGCCGCCGTCGGCTGGGAATCTTGTTCTCTTCCCTCGGAAGGTATTTGAGCCATATTTAAAAAGCACGACGAGCTATTTGGTGATATTCCACTCGAAAAGTTGCCCTCCGGGTGCCCTTCCTCCTCCACTCACACTCCGCTTCAAGCGTAAAACACAGCAGGGGTTTGTAGTGACGTCACGGCTCCGCATGGCCAAAGATCGTATATTCACTTTAATATCTCACATGTGAGTTGAACCAGCTTTGCATCTACATTTAGAATCATAGAGCGCCAATTGCCGCTATCGGAACTCGCAGCGCTGACGAATTATTCGAAACGACATGGATTGACGTTGATTGAAACTGGGTTTACTCCCATCGTCATCACAATTCCGTTCTGCTTGTTCAACGGTTCGCAATAAAATAATATCGTTTTATTATTTACTCAACTTATAGCATCTTTCTCTTATCAAATTTGCCGCATTAAAACTTTGATATCACATGATGATTGACTACTGCAGCACGAATATTCCCAAAGCACCACGATGAATTATCATCGCAACAAGAAAACACTCATGTCACTAACATCTCAAGGCAACTTTTTCCTGATGTGATGGCGATCTTTTTGTCTTGTACCAACTCATGGCTATCTATGGAGGCATCTTCCCAAATATAGACTACCTTTGGCATTGTGGCCTCGCAGCTCCACGTGTTGCAACAAACAGAAAAATGACCCACTTCTGAAAGTGCTGAAAAGGCACGTCCCTGCAAGGTGCATGTTGCCGAAGGCGGTAGCGTCGTTTTCCAGCGGCCACAGGGATCATAAGTGATCACTAACTCGGCTCTCTGATGCAGCGCGGTGGATCAGTCAAAGTGTTGCACTGAGAGGAGGACTGCTATTGCATTTAACAGAAAAAAAGGCAGAAGTGGAGTGTAGATGGTCTTTCTACTTAGCAGAAGTAAGGCAGGTATGCTGACAAGAAGTAATATCATGAATATTCTAAAGCCAACTGTCCCGACCTTCGTTATTAAATGGGGTTACTATTGGGGCCTGCTGGGGCTTAGCATAACAACAATTAGAGTCTAGGATAAAATGCTCTTTATGCTGGGGCTTAGCATAACAACAATCAGAGTCTAGGATAAAATGCTCTTTGGAAGGTAGCTTTTGTTCTACAGAAAACATACAGTGGAAACCCAGGGGGTCTCTCTTTCACTGCTAACAGTTAGCCTGAGGCTGCACCCCCGTTATGATAAATAATGGTGCAGGATAGTGTCACACAACGAACACAACATTGTACCATCATTCAACCATGGAGTTCTATAACATAGAACCAGGAGGAGCTCCCAACAGTCATGATCATCATTCGCAAAGGATTCTGGGTCTCCACTGGCCAGTCCCTGCCCCACACATTTTTTGTGTTTTTGTGTTTGTGTCCTGAAGGCCCCCTGCAGCAGACCCAAGGACTACATTATCTGAACAACTGTCCTGGCACCGCTGCTTTGTCAAGTTATGCTCCAGAAAAATACATGGTACTTGGTGGTTACTTTGTTTGACATCTATAGTTGAAGTTATTTTTAGTTCAAGAACACATCAGGCTTGCAAATTGAGGTGATGGTATGAAGTTTGACAAAGCCAGTATTTCCAGGGCCCCTTTTTTGCAAAGTGCAACTAAGATGAGTTGGTTAGTACAAAACAACTGTGTTTTGACCAAAACAAACAAACAAATACAAAGCTTTCTTAGGAATGTGGCCTGGAGGTACAGTATGTGGGTCAGGCGAAACTATTCGATGTACGAACTTCAAAGTCACAAACCCTGAAAATGTACTGTCGTTCAATAAAAATAAATTAAATATGGTTGACTTTTAAATACAGAGAAGTTAAGAATGGCACTTAAGGGCTTTTGATGTAGTTTTTCAACAAGCAACTAGTCAAAAAAAGGTTGGTTTTCTGAGTATTTTCTGTGTTGTATTGTACTGATATTGGGAGTTAGTTATGATTCCAAATAATAGGTCAAACCTCAGTGACAAAATATCCATTTATTGATAATTGAATAAATAGAATTGCACTCAGAATATGCAACTGACATGATCATACAAGTCATATCAGAAATTTTCTGACTTTTCAGGAGGGTAAATTTTTGTCAAATACCCTTAAAGTTGGAAAACTTTTGCTGAGACATAAATGACTAAATCAATTTCAGAACCTCTGTAGTGGAGAAAATGACTGCATAATAATGAAATTAAAATCTTATAAGGACCCTTGTGACTGATTAACCTTTAAGTATGGTATTTTCACCTAATTAGTTTACCATTGTTTTTGAATCACAAAATTTGAGGTATTATGTTTCCTCTCTTTACTAAATGCTGGGGGTGATAGATTGATTACATGTGTCTTTTTATTTGGGTCAGGGATTCATTGAATCCCCCAGTGACCTTAGCCACAAGATAATTTTTGACACAGAACAGATAATATATTTCAATATAGAAATAACGGGGAGAATTCAACAGATTCATTTGGAGCACGTTGAAAATTTGCAGAAAATTTCAAATCGCCTGATTGAAAAACCTTTTCCTTGAAACTTCTCATATATTTGGAAATGACTAGTCCAAAATGACAGACCATGTAATAGATCAACAAATAAATAGGGTGAAGAACAAATAATCAAGAAAATTGCTTTCCGATTATTAAACACCTGACTAAAGACATCAAATAACAAAACTCTTTCATTTTCACTAATTTTTAAAGAACTCAAGTTACGTATTCAGACTTGGAGTGTCACTTACAACTTATTTTTATAAATAAAACACTTTCCTTTTTCGCACACGTAGCCAAGGGGATTGAGACATGCACACAATGGCTAATGTCTTACTGTTAATCCTACACTGTGGTTTCACCCTCAGGAAATGATTCATCGAGGTTGTCATACCCTCATAATTTTCTTGTAAATGTGTGCAAACATTTATCCTAATTCCTGTGTATTTCCCCATATTAGTCATAATTTTAAGGTCCTTTCCTCTGAACTCCTAATTCAATGTTGTTTTCTTTGTACTTAATGTAGCTCTAGGTGCTTTTTCACCCACAGTCTTACCTAGAAAACCGTGACTAATGCTACTGATTCATTACCACAAACATGACCTTATTAAAAACTTGAAAAAATCATTTCAGAGTTGTAAAACACTACTATTTGTAACTGTTTAAATTTTACATTTTGTTTATTTTTGTCTCATCTTCTAATCCTACTTGGTTTGTCTGACCCCACCAGCCCCAACACCAGCACCAGCGGATCCAAAAAGCAAAGTAGAAAGGTTAAATGAGGACCATATGCGCTCATGTGTATGCAGTGATGAAGGCTGAAGGCAGAAACCATTCTGCGTCAAATGCAATAAAGTCTGAGTATGATGATCCCCATACAAATACACCATATGCTAAATTAGAACCCTTCTGCGGGTTTCCAGAGATCAGTATCAACCTTGTAAACTGAACCTACATTTATTGAACAGCATTCATTATTTACATGGTCATCAAACAGTTTTTGTGTTCCTTTCCTCTGATTTATGAAGTGTGCCCAGTTTTTTTCCCCCAGTGTGATTCAAAACAAATAAGACTTGAGTGAAGGAAAGCTAAGTTTCCATGTTGACAATAAAAATCAGTCACACGTTTTTTTAAGAACATCAACATTTATTTCACATGATATAAAACAGATGGGGTATGAACATTTTGCATATTGACCCTAATAACATTAATAGTTACCTCTTATTGTTATAATATATTCACTCTTCTTCTTTTCAGTGTGTACATAAATTAGTCTATGTTTTGTATTTTCATTTATTAATTTTTTTACAGTTTATACATTTTTTTTTTAAATGTACTTTATATCCTGGAGATCCAAGGTCCAACTTATTGCTTCGTACATGTGCTATTCTCCAAATCCTCAACCCCTCGAACAGCTTCTTGATGCAAAATGTCTAACCAGTAACGTGTCAGTCTAGTTTATCTGTTTATCTTCTAAGTCATGTAAACCAAGACAGAAAAAAGTAAACATGACACAAATGAAAAAGCAGAAAAAGAAATTCAAAAACATTCACATACGGCGTAGTCACCATCCTTCTGACAGACTCTGGGAGACCGTTTTCTCAACTAATAATTCACAACTTCTGTAAAACACTTGTATCCGTAAAAAAGGGAATAAAGCAGCATGAAAGTAGTGGCACCTTATTGAAGTAAAAATCTGCGTTAATATACTTCATATATATATATACTGTATATATATATATATATATATATATATATATATATATATGTAAAGAAAGAAAAGCTAAGTTCAGTTGCCATGATAAGATTTGACAATGATGGACCATGACCTGGATGACTGAGAACCTTCGCAGACATGCTCTGGTTTGGATTCTTTGTTGGGCCTGAAAGCAAAAAAAAAAAAAAAAAAAATTATATATATATATACGTGTGTGTGTCCCACTAGGGACAATCTGTTATGTTGCAAGTGTGAAAATAGTGATACAGAAGCCTTCAGGCCCAACAAAGAAGCCAAACCAGAGCATATCTGCGAAGGTTCTCAGTCATCCAAGTCATGGTTCATGGTCAAATTTTATCATGGCAACTGGGCTAGTTTTTCTCCTAATTGTCTTCAAGGAGACTCTTAAGATTTGACGGTGACAAACCAATGCAGGTTAAAAGTAGAAAACAAGGGTGGTCACTTTGGGATTAAAGTAAAGCACTGCATGTGTGTAGATTTGGTGCTTAGCCCATTTGCGTGAGACATGCTCCTATTTACAGCCGCACTCAGCTTTCGCAGTATTCACTCTGAATGTCATTAACCTGGAGAATATTCGAATCAAGTTAAAATTGGCAAGGTGTCAAAACTTGTGTGTGTGAGTGTGTGTGTGTGTGTGCACTTATGTGTGAGAGAGAGTACATTCCTTGATAACACAATACTATGAAGGGCCTATGATTTCTAGTTTTATTGTGCTAATTTAACTGTCTAGTAGCAAGGATACGTTACCTTAGCAAGCTCACACCAACCAGATAGTGAGCGATATATGGGCTTTTTCAGCCTCAGTTCTTAAACATATTGGCCCCCGTTTCATTGATCACAGCTTAAAACTGTCTAAAGTTGAGCCCCCATTCTAAAATAGTTGCAGATTAAACTGAATTTAGAATCTTTACACTGAAAGCTGAGGGCAAGCACTGCTAATCCTTAAGCATTGCTAGTTGCCTTGCAACTTAGCGCCGAGCAGAGCATTAGCATAGTTAGCTAAGCAGACCTATACAAATAGTGGCTTGTAAGAAGCAGTTCCCAAAAGAGGGCTGGTGACCAGTCAAAAAATTTAACATGACCAAACTCTAAAATACATTTTTTGTCAAGATTGTGAAATGGTGTCCAGTCTTTAACCAAGCAAGAAAAATGAATGCATGTAAGCTTGCTAGCTGAATTCAGTATCTAATAACATTGCACATGAAAACCAAAAAAAAAACATGTTTTTTTTTAGTTTATATCAATTAGTTTACTATTTTTTCAGTTGATTCAGTTAATTGTTTCTTAATTAATGAGACAGTCTGATGGGCAAATTAGCTAAAAGTTACCTTGTCAACTGCAGTCATCTGAGCAAAAAATAAAAATAAAATCAGAAATAAATTAATAAAGAATGTGAGGAGTAAAAAAAATAGAAGTCATCGAAAAACATGCAAAACTTTATCCTCAACTTGAGCAGGAGATAATGGGGTAAGAATTTTTTAGCGTAGGATTTGGGATTTGGAAAAATATATCTGTTTTTTTTTTTTTTTTTTTAATTTAATGATAGTTATTGCACTTGTAAAAATAAAGCTACTTAGGTATCAATGGAGGGCATATTCCCTGTGGACTTCCTGGGAGCTTATGTTTCTCAAAAAACTACATAACTCTCAGCTGCAACCACAAATGTGCAAGGTAGAATTCAATGACATGAACAAAATAACATCTGCCGCAAAAGTCACTACCAAAGCTTATGATGAGCGTTGGAGAGCAAATCAAATGGAAGTATGTCTTGCCTTTGCTAATCCAGGAAGTCGGACCTTTCTATGCTTCCTATGACCCAGTACCTGGACAGCCAACATTCTCTTTATATATTGTCACCTTTCAGAAGAGTGTGACAAACATGACATAAAACGATTCACCTGAAACACTGAGAAAAAATTGTCAGCGATTAAGGATAGAGTGCTTGGCATGATTCCAAGTATGTAGGCCAGGTTGTCTTATTCTGGTGTTAATTCTATATCTTTTCAGAGATATGGATGAAACTCACTCACCCTATAAAAAATCACAACCCAATTTTGAAGTATTCAACTGTAATTGCACAAAAACACCATCTAAGAAATTATCTGATGTAATTTACGCATGCTTTGTCCGAACCCAAACTGGACGCATACAACATATTCACACTTTTGAATCAAAATTTTTGTTTGGTCCCTGCTGCTCTAGTGCAGCTAGTGCAGCTGCTTAGTGGCAACAGCTCAGAATTCAAGAAATTTACAGAATATACAGCACATATTTTACAGCTCTTAAAACATGAATAGGCTTGTGCAAGTATATATAACTTTAATCAATTAATAATTGATGAATTTTCAGTAACTGAACCATTTCACAATCTTATTTCGACACAAAATTAGGGAGAAAATATAACTCAGAAAAGCTAGTGTTCCATTAGAATGTATGAGTATGGACAATTCTAAAAGGAGCAAATGTCTTTCTGGATGTGATGGAAGTCTGTGTGTGTATTTGTGTGTGTTTGTGTGTGTTGCTCAGTGTGTCCTTTCAATCTCCTTGTGGAACAGTAGTATCAAAGTAGTTCTGCAAACGCAGGAAGCCATGGAGCATGCTCGGTGCAGGCTGGCTACATTTGGGCTTCACAGGATGCCATCATCGGTATCAAGTCAGAGGTCACTCACGTGTCGTTACTCACCATGGTGAACATCTGTGCTGCAGGGTGAAGCAGAGGGGAAAGATGGTGTTAGTTGCATTCTGCCTTGACAAATTGCTTCCAAAAGTGGTATGCACATAGCTAATTAAAGCATCCGATTATGTCAATTATGACAGGTTTTAGAAATGTTTAAAGACATGCGCTTAGTCTCACGATTGAATCAAGAAATTTACTGACTTCATTTGAGAGAAAGTTCACATTCTTAGGCAGAATTTGATAGCGTAGGTGACTAGATGGCGTCATTAGATAGCTGTTTAAGCATTGACCATATACAGTAACTTCCTAATGATGAGTTAAAGAATTACAGCTAACAGTTGCCATTTAGAGTAAATTATCACTTGTTTTATTGCTGCTCACCTAACTTTAAGATAAGATAAGAGAAGATAAGATAAGATAAGATAAGATAAGATAAGATAAGATAAGATAAGAGAAGATAAGATAAGATAAGATAAGATAAGATAAGATAAGATTGATCCCCATAAGTGAAATTGGTCAATTCTTTTGTCATAGCAGCTTAACAGTCATAGTGTCAATAAATATGAATATGAATATAAAAAAGAGACAATTAGGCGACAGCAAAAGACATCCAAAAATAAATAGACAGCAGAAAGAACAACAACAACATCAAGGATAAGAATGGACAACAGAATGGAAAAAAAAGACAGTAAGGGTGAAAATAGACAACCAAAATGACAACAACAGGGATAGGAACATAAATAGTGACAATAGCAATGACAAAAATAAAGAAAAATAAGCAGGATGTGAATAGGCTGAGACCAACAAGGATAAAATAGACAACGGTGTTAGGGCATGACATGTGAGAATGGAATGATGTAGTGAGATTATGGCAGCACAGATACACCTCCGGCCGTTCAGACTGCTGTTGTAAAGTCTGATGGCTGTGGACACCACGGAGTGTCTAAAGCGTTCAGTTCTGCACAGGGTGGGATGAACCGTTGGCTGAATGAGCTGCCTGTCAGCCACAGCTCGTTGTGCAGAAGGTTGGTTGGATTGTCCGGGATAGGTCCCAGTTTGTCCTTCACCCTCCCCACTGCCACCGATTGAAGATGGTCCACGTTCAGTCCCACCAACGAGTGGGCTTTCCTCACTACCTTGCTGAGCCGGCTGACATTCCACAAGTTCTAGCACTGCCCCCCAGCATCCATAGCAAAGAAGAGTGCGCTGGCTACCATGGACTGACAGAAGGTCTTGAGGAGCCGTTACACCAAATGCATGCAACGGCATTGGAAACACATCCATCCACCCTGACATACTGCAGCCTCCTGTGAGGTGGTCAAGAATCCAGTCAGTGATGTCAGGGTGAAATTGCGCACCTCACCCCATTCACTACCTTACCCATTCATTCATTTGTTATGCCCTAACTCTGTTGTCTTTTTCATCCTGTTGGTCTCAGCCCACTCGCTTCCTGCCTATTTTTGTTTATTTTATTTTTTTCTAAATCATTGCTATTGTCACTCTGTTTATGTTGTCGTTAAGTTTTTGCTGTCTACTTTCATCTTTACTGTCTTCCTTGATGTTGTTGCTGTTGTTATTCTCTCTGCTGTCTATTTATTGTGAATGTCTTTTGGTGTTTCTAACTGTCTCTCTATTTATATCTATACTCATATTTATTTTGACTTATAATCGGTTATGCTGCTAATGAAAAAACAATTTCCCCTATAGAGATCAATAAAGTTTAAATTATGTTATGTTGTGTTATGTTATGTTATCTTCGTTAATCAACTGCTTGTTGTTATTGAAACAACAGACCTTTTGGATGGGGCAATGTCCTCACAGAATTTGATATATTCTGTTATGCAACGAGAAAGACCCTGGGTGTCGTCACTGAAGTCCTTTTCAAAAGGGCCCCGGTCCGTGACATTGAAGCACTCCTGCAATGCCTTCTCAGTGGCTTTAGACCAGATCTTCACAGACCTGGTGCTGGCCGCCCACCATTAATGTGTAGCTGGTGTCCAGGGGGGACAAGGTTAGGGTCCGAGTTGCCCAGTAGGGGGAGAGGGGAAGAGTTGTATGCATCCCTCACATTTGCATACAGGAGGTCCAGGGTTTATTCTCGTTGCACAGTCAAAATATTGTGTGATGGTGGGGAGAATGGGAGTGAGGGGGACATGGTTGAAGTCCCCGCTGACCAGGGTGGGAGCACTGCGCAACCGCAGGTCCGCGATTGCCTAATGGATGACGTCATCGGCGCCGGTGCCAGTCGTAGACGGAGGAACGCAAACGAGAGCCAGGATGGTGTGTGAAAGCTCAAGCGGGATGTAGTATGAGCCATGAGCTCCACGTCGGGGGTCTGCACAGAAACCTTCACGGTGATATGACCGGTGTTGCACCATTTCCTGTTAATGTTGACGACAAGCCATCCTCCGCTCTTCTTGCCGTTCTGCCTCCCCCGGTCCGCGCTGATCAACTTGAAGCCGGGCAGATCAATGTCGCTGTCCGGGATGTTGACCTGTAGCCAGGTCTCTGTGCAGCACAGCACGCTACATTCTCTGGAGACATGCTGGCTGTCGACGAGGGCTGCCATTTCGTCGGTTTTGTTGCCAAGCGACCTCACGTTCCCCATGATGACCGAGGGCTGGAAGGGCTTGCATCACCTGTCTTTCTCGGTCCGCTCTCTCACCTTCGCGCCGGCTTTCCTCCTCAGGCGGATATCCCGCCATCGCTCCTCGATGCGCACAGCGGGGAATCCGACTCCTTTCCTTTGTTGGAGAACTTCCTCCCGGGTGTATTTTATCGTATTTCTTGGGAAACACTGTGTCAAGCAACACAATGCACCGCAGAAACGGTGTATAGTCCCACCCGCGAAAGAGGAGTGGATAGGTAAATAAATAAGTCCAAGCATGTTACGCAGTGTTTTACCAGACAGTCAGACCGAGGGGTAGATTCGCACTGAACATCAATAAACACCCTCTATGATTCCATGTGTGTCACTGAGCAAAGAAATTGTGACAACATAAACCTCTTGATCAGGAACAACAGTTGTTCAGACGAACAGTTTTACACCTGAACAATCGTGCCTGTAAAGACACTCAGTCAAAGTGGAATTTTCATTGATGAAAAAAACATTTGAATTTCCATTTCCATTTCCTTTGTTGATCTTATGGTAAACCAAGTACCAATCACCATCCATAGTGAAGAGGTGGAGATAATGGACTCCTGCAAGTGCCCACATTAACAATAAATTGGACTGGTCACACAACACTGATCTACTCTACAGGCAGGGTCAGAGCAGGATGTTCTTCCTGAGGAGACTGCGGTCGTTTAGCGTCTGTAGCGGGCTCCTCAAGACGTTCTATGACCAGTCTATGGTTGCCAGGGCACTCTTCTTTGGTATAGTGTGCTGGGTGGGCGTTGCCAGGACCCGTTAGGTCAATAGGCTCAGCAAGATAGTTAGGAAAGCCCACTCAGTGGTGGGACTGAACGTGAATCATCTTCATCGGTGGCAATGGGGAGGGTGAAGGACAAACTATCCTAAACAATCCTGCCAATCCCGTGCGTGACGAGCTATGGCTGATGGGCAGCTCATTCAGCCAACGGTTCATCCCACCCCGATGCAGAACTGAACGCTTTAGACATTCCTTTGTGCCCACAGCCATCAGACTGTACAACAGCAGTCTGGACGGCACACAACTCTGACCAGTCTGAGGTGCACCTGTGCTGCTTCCACAATCTAACTCTGCATACCCAGCCTGCATACATCCTGCATATTTTTTTTTGTCTGGTTGTGTATTTTTCACCCTTACTGTTCCTTTATGTCAGTGGTCCCCAAACTACGGCCCAGGGGCCGGATATGGCCCGCCTCCACATTTTGCCCTGAACAATACCAGAAATGCATTATGATTTTTTTTTCATTCTGGCTATCATGACTTGTACATGCATAGAACGTAATATTATGTTCCACCCTTCTACAGTCTGTGCCTTATCTGACACCCCTCCCTCAAAAAAGAATAAAAAATCCTGGACACACCCCTGTCAAATAACACAGATAATGGCGAAAAGATTAGGAAAGAGAAAAATAGATTCAGAATGCAGGGTATTTAACCTACAGTGCACAAACCATTATTGTTTTGCTCAATTCAAAGAAAAGGCTGTTTGTCTCATCTGTCAAGAGACGGTGGCGGCATTCAAAGAATACAATCTGCGCCGACACTATGAATCCCGTCACAAAGACAAGTATCATAGCTTGCAAGGCCAAATGCGAGGCCAAGCTCAGCTGAACCAGTCCTCTATTCGAGCAAGCTTTCAGGTTGCTCAACTGATAGCAAGCAGCAGTAAACCTTTCACTGATGGAGAATTTGTCAAGAAATGTTTAGAATGCTGTCGCGGAGGAGGTGTGTCCCGAGAAGAAAGACGTCTTTAATGCCGTGAGTCTGTCAGTGACTACAGTCACAAGATGCGTTGAAGAAATTGGGGGTAATGTATATGCCCAGCTGCAGCAGAAGACGAAAAAATTTGACTTTTTTTTCATTAGCTCTGGATGAGAGCACGGATGTGCAGGACACAGTGCAGCTGCTAATTTTTATTCATGAAGTTAGTGCAAACTTTGAAATATGCGAGGATCTGGCAGCCCTCCAAAGTCTCAAAGGGACTACGATAGGGGAGAGTATTTTTGGCAAAGTATGCCAAAAATACTTGTTAGCATCACGACTGATGGACCCCTTTGTATTGTGGGTGGGTCATATATTGGTAAGCTTACTTTTCTGACTTGAACAAGCCATTCTGGGTACAAACAAATATAATCATAATGAAATCTACAGGGATAAAATCTATTCTACAGCCATACTGATAGTGAAATGTGTTGTGTTGGTATCCGTTCGGTTTCATAGCCTGCTTCCTCTCTGGTTTTCATAGTGAATTTGATATGAGAGGGCTGCAAACAGTTGTGTCTACAAGAAAGTTAATTTTCCTTGGTCTTTTTTTTTCTGTGAAAAACTTGAAAAGGGTTATTTGGTTATCGTTTATTTCATTAATAGTGTTATTTATTTAATTAATAATGTGATTATTTATTTTGTTTGTTTTTTTCCTGTCAAGATCCCAGAAAGGGTTAATTTTTGGTTAGGTGTGGCTTACTGGAAAATAATAAATGTTTACATTTAGAAACCTCTGTGATCATCACACTTTTTGTTACAAACTAGCCCAGCCCCCTGTCAGAGAGGGGAAAAGTTATTTGGCCCTGGCAGGAAAAAGTTTAGGGATCCCTGCTTTATGTTGTCCATTGTTATCCCTGATGTTGTTGCTGCTGTTGTTTTTGTCTCTGCTGTCTTTTTTAATTCATAGATGTCTTGCTATCTTTTGTCATCTGTCACTATTTATATTCATATTTTGTGGAATAGAGCAAGAAGAGGATGCGATGTGCTGATGTATTTCAGTGCAACTTTAGGAGTTCAGATCTGTCTTTCAGTATGTCTTGATCAATAAAACTTGAATCTGACCTCAATACCAATTCACAGAATCAGACTACTTAAGTTTTAACTTTCATGAAGTTTTCTTGAGGGGTGCAATATGAGCCGCAAACAACTGGTATTCCTTCATAGCTTATTTATCATTTAGTTAAGTAGCATGAGTTGCATAACTGATGTAAGTGAAGCACAATAATGGTAACTAAAGCACATAAACTTTGTTATGACATTAAATGAAATGAATGAAGTCAAGGGACTCAGAAATAACAAAAAAGGGCAGGAAAGGAACCGCAGAGAAATCTGACGGCAACAGTAATTTCAAAGTTTAACATAGCTTTCAAATCCAGATTTTGATCTTCATAGCTTCTAATTAAAACATTGTCTCATTGTGAGTGTGTGTGTTGATGGACCGGTATAAAACCATTTAATTCTCAGATCCCGTGTTCGAAAAAAATGCAGCTTTTCTGTTTTCCCACTAGAGAGCGCTACCTGTTAGGCTTTCCTCGAATTTTCAGAATCAGAAGTCCCGAGTGAATTCATGTTCCATTTAGACACAGATTTGTTGATGTTATTATCCATAGATCACTATCAAAAATCTATTTCTAATTAGTCCATGAGTCATGTGATACTATTTTGTTATTGTATTCACATGACTGCTTTGTGGCATGTGTTGATGTTTTAAATTACACATGGAAACTTTTCCAATAATGGTTAAGATATTGCGGAATAGGCCAAAGATGATGAGCATCAAGAAAGATGGTATGGTTACTATACCTAATGTTACATGGAACAATCTTATGAAAGTAATTTAGATTCAAAAATAACCACACTCTTTCAGTATATACTTGTCAAAATAAATAATTTAGTGGGCCATCTGAACCGTTGCTAACCTGTGATCACTATGAATGATTCAACATAAACAATTACTATTTTTTTTGTCTTTGTCCCAGTACAACAAATCCTAACCTCAACACAAACTGAAATGTAAAAGCACACATCTTTACAATAATGTAATAATGTTGGCCTATTGTGAAATTCTGCACAAAAAGCAAAGCTGTCTTTGTAGCATACACTTCAAAGTCTTCCCGATTAGTTTTAATGGTTATATATTTATTAGTTTTCTAAATTCAGCTCAATAAATGTCACTGTATTTGGAGGCTTGGCTCTTATAGAAATTTGAACTCATCTCATCCAAAATTTAGTTAGGAATTTGATATAGACTGATATAATTCATGTGTTAAGGTAGCCAACTCAGTGAATATCACACTAAACTGCACAAAGTTGATACTTTGAAAAAGATTGGATCTTAGCTGGCTTTCTGTATATACAGGCAGCTTATGGGACAAAATAGTCAAAATGTGACAATTATAAATTTGGTATTATAAGCATATATTTTATTATATCATAAGCTCTAAGTAGAATGATAAATGCCACAGTATCCAATTTTGTGCTATATTATCATACAGAAGCTCTTTAAAGATTTTTTTTTAATTTTAAAATGTTCCTTAAATGTCAGTCCTTAGGCTATAAGATCATGGGATATTATTAAGTCCTTTTTTTAGTATAATTATTTTTTATTTTATTCAAAAGCTATACAAAAGACAAACTCTGACTGCAAAAGCCATATTGCGGATATTATTGAAGAACATGTAAGGAATGTATAGGAATGAACTTACAAGCCAGGAAATTGTTGTGTTTCTTTTCATCCACAGTCAGCTGGTTGAAAGTCTCCAGGGTTCTCTCCAGCTTCTCCTCTCGGGTAGTTTGTTGCATCAACTCAGACTCCTGATCCTTAGGCTCAGGGCTCGGCGTCTCAGGCGCGGGAGTCTGGAAACTACGAGGAGTGGAAGGGGTTAAAAAAAAGGGGCTAAAAACAAGACAGCTGCTGATAGCACATATATCAGTGTGAGGGACTCAAATGAGGAACCACATACTGCTGATCATAACTGGGAGAGGTTGTGACATTTGGGAGCATTAGAATTTAATAATCATTTCAGATTCAACAAAGGACCATGATAGATAGCATTTTTGATATCAGGACATCTGTGAGTACCTGGTGTTCCGTTGTACCCTTTAAACAAAGCTTATTTTTTACTAATGAAAAAACTTTTGTGTTTTTTTTCTAGTATTAGACGAACACACAAACCTGTTTTCAGTGGTGGTGTTTGTTGGGGAGCTGGTTGTATCTTGTTCTCGGTTTACGTTGTCGTCGAATGCCTGAAGGTTGACAAACTCCACATGTCGGGGTTCTGTTCCCAGATCCACTATCACAACCCTTTGGCTCTCACACTGCCCGTCCGCGCGCACACACACACACACACACACACACACACACACACACACACACACAAACAATTATTTCAAACAATGTTTTTCTTTCTGGATATGCACCAAAACGGTATGAGTGTAAGGTGAGAGCAGGACTCCCACTGGCATTAGCTCCAGCTCAGGGTTCCAGTTGAATCCAGCAAGTAAAGCTGCTGTAGCCCATCCTCCTCTACATTTCCAAAGATCCCAGATTATACAGATTTACACTGTGAGGTGACACTGACACAATGGAGGATTAGCTGCTGCATGGTACAGATTGGGTTTAACATGCCAAACTGATTCTCCTTCACCGGTCGCAGCCACCATTTGCTTTTATTTGCCATCCAGATCCACAGCTAAAAGGAGACTAATCAGTGTCTGGGAATTCTAATCCAAGAGCCTGATGTTTGAGTGAAAATATCAAAGAAAAGGAACACTGCAGTTGTGCTTATTTATATATCTCCAATTTTGGTTTGTTTTTCAAGACAAGTTGAAATACTTATATAATCATATTAGTTTGACATAGAGGCTACAGAGTCTTATCTTTAGGAGCTGTTTAATTGCATTACAATATATGTTTGCATGTAATCAGATCGTAAACATGGAAAATAATGTGTAAGTGCGGCATCTGACTTTTGCACTTGCTTATTGAGAATCCCTGTGTGTCTCTAGGTTTACTAGACTTGTAAATTTGTTCAAACTTGTTGCTGTGCAGACAAATCTGCAAAATTAACAAAGGTTAGCTTTTACATGTGACTTCTTGTTTCTTTCTCAGACCCATAAATACGCATGAGTGAGACAATGCGGCAAAATCAAGACATAGTTCAAAGTGTCAGAGCTCAGAATTTATCCGTCCCATTCTAGTGAGACTGAAGTGAAGTTGAAGATTGACTCCTGCACCTGCTGGTCTGAAACATCAGCCTGCTGCTTCTTCACCGCTCTCTCCTGCTTCAGGGCCTCAAACGCCTCACTTTCTACCTCCTGTAGATGGAAAGGCTGTTGTGAGTCAGTTATGCATGATATCCAGTATGTTTTATTCGCTCATAAAACTGGGCAAAGTGCTTTTACAGAAGTTTTGTTAATAGTTGTTAATTCAACTTTTATACAAACAGTTGGTAAAAGCTTCTATATAGATGTTGTTTTTTTTTTTTTAAAAAGGAGCTAGATAAATCTGGACACAACATTACTGCTCTGCTGCCATTTCTAATAATACATTCCAATGTATATTATTAAAACATTTGTTCTGGTGTTATTTAATTGCCTAATTTCTTGCTGATTAGAAAACAGGTTTGATTGTAGATGGTTTAAAAGGGACTAACCATCCAAAGATTCATAGCATTTTAATCTATCTATCTATAATTCTATAGATTGATAGATAGACAGAGTGTATACTGTATGTATGTGTATATACACAAGTATGTATAGTCACTTTCATTATGATTTAAATCAGAGTCAGAATCAGAATACTTTATTGATCCCCTAAGGGGAAATTGCTTTCTGTTGAAAGCAGCTCCTGCTCACAGAGTAAAGTGAAGAATCAAAATAGAACTGTTGTTGGGATCCAGCACAAGAGCTCTGGATTCAGCTCCTATCACCAGTGAGCCTGATGGACCAGGTGTATGATTCCAGCCGGGGTTGCCGGCACACCTGCCGCTGAGCAGTCCTTATCAAATGGAAGATAAGACGAGCCTGCTACCAGCCCTTCGGTGCCAGATTGTTGATTGTTCTTTGCAAGTGCCGCCTGCCCTGCATGCTTAGGCTTGTGCTGCCAGCGTTTAGATCCTGTGACTCCTGATGCCTTTCCTTGCCAGCCCCTGGTTCCTGAGACCCAGTGACATTCCCCAGGAGACAACCCTGCCCCAGCACAGCTCCCCGTTCACCTTCCTCGTCAAATAAACCCCTTATGACGCCCTACCTCCCGAGTGTCATTGTGCTAGGGTCAGACACACCTCCCTTAAACATGACAACTCTATATAAAAATAAAGAATATAATAGCAAATAAAAACAGTAGGAAGAATCAAGTTAAAGGTATTTAAAAATATATGTAACGTGGATTTACACATACATGTGTATATGATTACATGTAGGATTTATGTGTATGAATCAGGGTTATAGGATACGGTCATTGCACAGAAGACAATGGAATTATTACACATATGGAAAATCCCCCACGAACCTTTAATGCGGGTGTCTCTGTGGAAGTTCCAGCTGCCTCACCACCTGTCCTGCTCTCGTCCATGTAATGGACCTTCAGCTGCTGCAGGGCTGCCTCCAGCTCCACTGGGTTGGCCCCTGCTCCCTCCATGTGGACTTGGCTCTACACACAGACACAGGCTCACACTTGGAAAAGCACATGCCTTGTAATGCGTGTGTTTATGTGTGTGATGTTACCTGTAGTGTAAGGAAGGAATTGTCCTTGCTAAAGGAGGGTGAACGGGATGGAGTCTCTCTCTTCCTCTCTCTTAGCGACGAGGCCTGCTGGTTCCTCCTCATCCTCTCCAGCTGCTCTTCAACGCTCATTCTGGTTCTGCCCACCTCTCGCTCACCGAAGCCTGCCTGATCAACGGCACTCCTGGGACGATCCTGCAAACACATCCCGGTGACTAACGCACACTAAAACATGCATCTTTAAAAAACGTGGAAAATGAAGTAAGGCTGGCTTCATCTGTTAACATGATGCTTTTCACCAGTTAAGCTGGCAAATTTGGCTGTCTTTTCCAGCGCTCCACTCAGATGTGACAGAATATTTATGGGAAGTGATGGAAAGCTGCTATATGACAATTATCACCCAGGTAGGAGAGAATGTGGTGTGAGAAACTGCGATGCAAGTTCTTTTTTTAGTTCCCTAACTGGTTGCATCACTCGTGTACTCTTAACAGGTTAAAGGCAACATCTTTTGAGGTCTTTTTCATCTTGCATTCAGCTGGTATCTCAAAGTTAAAGTGCAAAAATAAACATGTTTTAACGAGTTTGATTGGGCCAAAAATTTGATTCTTTGAAAATAATGACCTGTTTTTTTCTCCTCAAGCTCAAGTTCTGAGTCAAAAGATACCAAACAGGTGATTGAACCAGTGAAAGAGAGATTTTGTTCAAGTATTAGTTTTAGTTAGCAGTACATGTGACGTAAACCTCTTCACAGATGGTGGGGGGAGGGGCTGGTGAAGCTTTACTCAGAAATGTTCAGCCACATAGACAGCCATGTCTATAAAAACTATGTTCTCCATACTTTTTTTTTCCGTCACATATCATGAGTACTTTTGGCTCATTAAACAACATTTTTGGTTTGGGTTCTGATGCCAGGGGCCAAACTTACAGATCTGGACTCTGGCTTTTTGGTCTTCCTCAGAGTGACGTAGGAAGCAATTGTGGAGGACTCCGGGGGGCTCATGGGAGACTTGGTCCTCGGAGGAATGATGCCCACTGGGTAAAGCGGTGCTGGTGGAGAAAGGACAGAGAAGGCTTGTCAATCTGGCAACGTTTGTCTTGGTCCATTTCCCGTGGAATGTGTACACAAGGTGGGTAGTCTGACCCGATTTTGCCTCTAATGCTTATTAGAGCATCAAGAATTCACATTATTTCCTTGTTGCTAAACACACTGTGAGGAGCACTTTTGTTGTGTTCAGGTCATATTAGAGACAAGTATTCAATTTATGTGACAAATACTTTTTCACTCTTTTTCACTCAGTATCCAGGAACTTGAGTGTGCCTCAAACTTACTGTACTGTATTTAGTGTCAATTCATGACGCTATGACAATATATTGCTGCTTTCCCAAGAATATATTATTTGTACAACTAACAAGCATTATTAATTCATTTTCATCTCTTAAATGATTTTCTCCTCAAGCAGTAAATGCTTTTCACAATTCTTGAGTCAGTAATTCGGCAAATTTACTCAAATATCTCTGAAACGTGCAATGGTAAATAGAGTAACGCAACTATCTGAATTTTAGGAACATGCATTTTAAACACATTACTTACTGTATTGTTTTCAAATGCTGACAATAACATATGTTGCAAAATGTTTTTTGGCTAAATAAGTCCCTGTTTTGTTTTCGAAAGTTACTTGCTGATTTCCTGACACTCTAATTTGAATTCAGATGCCTTGCATATAAAGTGACCAGCAACATGCGACTGTAAAACCCAGTTTATGTTGTGAAAGAAAATTGTGATAAAAGTATTCTTTATTGTGTTCATTCACTTAAAACTTGATAATCAGCTGGTGGATATTTAGAATCAAGTAAAAATAGGAAGAGCACCTTTGGATGGTGTCTCATCTTTATTGTCAGACGATGTTTCTGTCTTGTCCTTGTCCACAACGCCATTGGCCTCGTCCACCTCCTCCTTCACCGTTGTAAGCTCAGGCTCGCTCTTATATAGCCGGTAGTCAGGACCTTGCTGTGAGGGCAAAAGAGGATGAGTGAGGTCCTTAATGTACGCGTAATATTATTTTTTTTCAATCTAATAACTTTACATGATGTATTTATCATTAATAATCTTGTCCTTATGTTTTCCCTTTAATTCTTGTACATCTTGAGTTTTCACTGAATGATTAAAACTATGTTTGACGTTTACATTTCGTTAGTTTTGACTGGTAACTCTGACAACCTTGGCTAAGCTTGGCATTTCTTACATCAGGCGCATAATGAACACAAAGCAAAGATGAGATGCACTAGTAAAAGAACATTCATACCCTCACAATAAAATATCATCCATTATTCACTCAAATTAAAATCTGGACTTGAAGGGCTCGTAAGAATCAGACACAGTATGCGAGAGGTAGATGATGGGATGGAGCACAGATTGCACAATGAGGTAAAAAAAAAAATGAAGAGTGTGGTAAATGGAGAATTTCTGAGGAGTGTTAAATCTGGGTATTTAAGGGGGTTCTTATGAGAAAAAAGAATGTAACAAAAAAAAAACCTTCACGCTCACAAACTCCCATAGAATGGTGGTGGTCAGAGGTTGGTGTGCTAATTGATGGTGACACCAGAGATGTAAAGGGAAGCGGTGGGCAGGGTGTGAATACGGGGTTCTTCAGTTCTTACACTGTGCCCTCCATTCCTGGAGCCTTGCTTGCGGTCATCAGAACGCTGCATGTGAGGGGGCAGGCGGCTGCCTGATTTTGAGTGGTGGGGGGGCGCATGTGGGGGGCGATCTGCTGAGTAGTAGTACTGTGGGAGTGGTGGGCGGGGGGGCACACTGTCGCCCTCCTTGAGAGGACTTAGAGGCAGCAGCATCACTGCCTGTCAACAGGTAACACAGCTGTCACTCCAAGGAAAGCAAAGATTACCGCTTCACTTCCTGTCAGGGGCAGGAAGGTGTCACTCCAGCCTGAAATACAGCTCTGAGCCCACCGAATATCTGAACGACCGCAACAAAAACAATCCCAGTTCTGGTCCTGATGAATGTATCGTATAATTTTCTCCTCATAATTCTCACAGAATATCAGAATAAGTTGAAAATAGAGAAATGGAGAAACTACCGAACTGTGCAAAGCTTTTTATTCATCATCAAGGCACTATAGTCAAGCAAATCAAATCAGGGAAGTACAGCCAAATCAACACTGATAGCCTGTAACACAACTGGATCAAGCAGAAACAAGGTTCTGGTGAAGTATTTACAAGCCCTCAAACCACTTGAAAGAAGAGAGTCGATGCTCAAATTCTTTGTGAAGGGTACTTCTTACCCCCTTGCAACTATTGAAATCGAACCTGTAACATCGATAGGTGCAATACTTTCTGGGTAAACAATTCAAGTCCAATTTGAAGGTATGTACCATGAGCATAAACTTGCCCTTGGCTATCTAAGTCTGCTTTCGGTGTAAATCCCTGTTGGCAGATGAAAGTCCTCAGCACTACCTTGTTCAGGGATTCACAATTTTTTTCCATTTGGGGAGCAAAAAGTAAGAGCGCGCTCGAGCTTGAGACTTGCCTTACCTCATTCTTCTGCTGGATGGACAGTGGTTTGGACCCAGAAAAGCCTTAAAAAATACAGAAATAAAGATTTCATCAATTTTCATCAAAAAGGCCACTGTTACTCTCACCAGAAAACAACCAAAAAATAAAAGCATGCATATGTACATATCTATCATTACATTAACTATATTACCATATTGTACAGTATCATGACAATTTGCCACTAGTGTCTTCTCTATGTCACAGCTTTTTGTGCGATTGTTATAATTGATTATTTTGCATTGATTGTTATATTAAATATCTCTCATGCATCTCAGTGGTTTTGCTTCACACTTGAGCCAGTTGCTTGAAACTTTTAGAGTAGGTTATGCTCTTAAGAGGCCTCTGTATGTTGCACCCATTGTGAATAAAACAATATTTGAAATTTAAAGTCATTAATGTAATGCAGTAGTAATGATGGCAGGTAAAACAACATAGCAACTGTATCAATGTTTCTGTTTTCAAGTATTATACTCTCCTCTTTGTTTTCATTTATGCAATGGTTTCGCACAGCAAAATGTGCATTATTGACGCTATAACATCTGTTTGGTTTGCGTCTCATGACATTAAAGCATATGAATACACCTACGGTATCAAAAAAGTGGTCTGTTACATGCTCCCGTGGTGTGCGCAATTGGCTGATAGCTCAAAGCTTAATGGAGCTGATATAAGGCTTAAGAACCTGGAATGAATACTGATTTCACACTTTCGCACTGAGAACTACAGTCAGATGTCAGTGTGTTTTTATTTTTTGTCCTGTTTAAATAAGCTCATAATGTGGTGCCCACACAGGCATGGATTCAATTGGGTCCAACTTATACAAGATAAGAAACCAAGGAGTTGATTTTTAAATTGTTATTCATGTGACCATGACAACAAATGGACATAAAAAAGTGGATTAGCTGCACTGTTTGAATTAACAAAAGAGGATTAATGGAAAACCTGAATGACTTTAGTGTTTCTTACAGAGGAAAGATTATATGTGTCACAGTAGACCTTAGCAAAGAGTTTCTCATGTTACTGTACTCAAGACACAAAGTTTCTCAGTCACTGAGGTGACGGGGACAACAGGCTATAGAGCTGCTGCTGAGAGAGTCTGTCGGCCAAATGTGTCTAATTCTTTTGGTGATTATGGTTTTTGGTGCATGGACATCTAGCCGTGCATTTTACTCCGCTCACCACTGTCAGTGCTCCGCTGTGGTTTATTTTTAGTCAGTGCCTCCATCACATCCTGGATTCTCCAAAGCTCCTTCTGGATCTGGATGTGGCGCTGACTGGGAGGCTCCGTCTGAGATAGACGGCACAGATATGTGTCGTTAAAACCCAAATCAAAGAGAGGATACAAGTCCTGGTGTGTATGTGTGAATGTTGTGTATGTTGTGTATATATATATATGTGGCTGGTACCTGTGGGCTGCCGAGGGCCTCCAGCTGCTCCAGTAGGTTGGATTTTGCCAGAGTGACATCAGCCTCCAGCCGGTCGTACTCCCTCCAAGAACGCTCCAGTTCCTTCAAATCAAGTTCACGACAGGATTTAAATCTATCAATTCTAACTCTAAAAAGCATTTCTTTCATTCATTATGGAACTTTGGAAATCATGGAATTTACGTATACTTTTCTTAAAATGATAACAATGATATTTTTATCATTTATCAGCTTCTTTATGTTTTTATTCTACTTCCACATATTCATGTGTTTATTTTCTAACCAACAGTTCTTCAAACTTAATCTTATTTGGTTAGTCTCCTCTTCAGCATATGTATTTTTAATTAAAGGCCTTGTTTTTTTAAATTAATTTCTCAATATTATCAGCTTACTTTTTGGGTTTATTCTCTTTTTGCTTTTTTATCCTGTCACTACTGCATCCATAGATGTTGACATTTTTTCTTTCATGATTTGTATATATTACCCAACAATTATTGGCAGTATTATAATTCTTTTAAGCTGTCACAGGGTCTGGGTTTGTTTATTGTGTAAATCACCTCAAACAACAAGTTATACATCATGCTTGTGCAAAGTTCTTTGTGTTGCTGGTTTGCATTATATTGTTTTGTTGTATAAAGAATGCAGCATTGCTGTAATATTTCTGTAAAGTTTTACTGTGTAAAGTTCTACACTGGGATGCATGCGGCATAAACAAAATTTTACTAGCTTATTGATTGATAATTGCTTACAGAAAAGCCATTAGCAGGCACAACAATTTCCTTCGGGATAAATAAAGTTGTTCTCATCTCTCTCATCTCTCATTATGCCCTCTATTGTTAGTTCCACTGTAAATGAACACAGTTAAGTGGCATTTCAATCCCCCGCAATGTGATGCATGGCTCTTTTTTTATTAACATAAGCTCATTATGTGCATCTCAGGGATGCCATCAAGGTGGGAGGTCAACTTACACTCATATTAGACTAAGGTGTCAGTCTATTGACTGGGGAGAGAGAATGGGCTGAGTGTCTTTTCAATGGTTAAGAGATGTGATTGAATGCTTCTGTATCGAGACCTAAAGAAGAAGCAACAAATGTAGCTGTGGTTCTGTGTATCCCTGCACTGAGATCAATCCCAATAGTATAACAAATATATGAAATGATATGAAATATGGAGAAATGCATACCACACTTATATTACCGAAGGAGGAAAACCCAGATACAAGTTGTCATGTCTTATTTTTCAAAGCTATGACAGGAAAACACAGGCTCGAAAACAGGATCCCAACTATGTTTGGATCTGCAACCATCTAACAAGATCATCTAAATCAAATTCCATAAAAGTGATCAAGTTGAAAGTTGTGGCCAGTCTATACAAAACTAGGCAAAATATAGATGCGACGCAGATGTTTCACTCAATATTTTAAGTATTTTCTGTTGCAAAATGGAAAGGCAAAAAATGGGAGTGCTGATTTATCCAATCCCAAGGGGTTTCTGGATGGAGATACATAAACACTGAAAGCTGTCCTCTGATAGGATTGGTCAGGAAGTAGGATTGGTCAAATAGTAGATCGACCCCTGAGAGGCTTGTTAAAATAATTCTGGAAGAGTCTGCCAGAGTGAAAAGGCTGGAATATTATCATCAAAAACTGTCATCCAAGTGTGTGTGAGTGTGTGAGTGTGCGTGTGTGTGTGTGCATGCTCACGATATTGACTCTGGACAGCTCCCTGCAGGTACTGAGCAGACCATTCTGGAGCACATCCCTCTGCTGAACCAGGCTCTGTGTAGCAGAAATATTGGTGCCACCCTGTTCACTCAGCTCCTGACTGGCAGACAGCAGGGCCGTCTCCAGGGTGTGCTGCAAAGCAAGACACACACATGCTGTGAGCTGTTGTGATGTTTCTTCTGAAGAGACACAAAACAGCGGCGATGTGTACCTTCTCTCTATGGAGCTGCTGCAGTTTCTCCTCCTGCATCCTCACCGCTTTGTCCTGCTCACACAGCCTGCTCAGCTTAGTCTGATGTGCACAACCACACATACACACACAGGCTAAATCTAAACTACATTTCTTTGGAGAGGAGTTTTCTGTTTTTTCTGAATGAAATGTCCTTTTGTGTCTTACGTCGATGTCTGTCTCCTCTGTGCGCTGGACGAATGTGCTGTCTTTGAAGTCATCAGGACTGACCTGGATGGAAGGAGGCACCAGTCAGAAATTGAAAGCAGATGGTTGATAATGACAAAACCTTAAACCCCTCATTCCATTGCTTTCTAATCTGACGAGATAGTCTGGCATGATTTGTCATGACTCATGTGTGACTAGCTAAAAATTCAAGGTAAAAATACCAAACATCATTTCATGGAGGGATTCAGGTTAGCATTAGGATTAATATCTAGCATCAACAACAACTGCTACAACAATTCTCTGTTGATGTACAAAACACTTCCCAATAGTACCTCATTCTATATTATACATGTAAAATAAATTCCTACTCATTTGATGTGAAATGAATGAACATTTTAGTATAACATTTCAAGTTTACCTGCATAGTCTGTTTGCAGAGACAAAAAATGACAGAGTGACCCTTATTTACACAAAAAAGTGAAATGGGTGGATGCAAGGTCATGAAATGAATAATGGCTGAAACTAATGTGTATAACTAGCGCAATGAAAGACCTCTGATAATGATGCATGCAGCATTTACACTTCTAAAACGACTGGATTATGCCTTTTTTTATTACGAGACCTAAGATTGTGTGGTATCACTATATTACCGCTGTGCAGGTATATACATTGGAATAAAAAGACAAAAACAAACCAAAAGGATGAGAAAATGACTGCTTAAAAGTCTTGTTTTGCTTCTCATCACAACTATTTAAAATGTAATCACTTCTTGGTTTCATTCCTTTTTTAGTTGTTGAAATTGTTTTCATCCCTTAATGGATAATGACCAATTCTGCCAAGACATTGTGTCATGAAAATTTACAACAGATAACAACAACCAGGAAAAAGGCAAAACATTATAAAGGGTGTGAAGAGGGAGCCTACTGAGGTGATAACTAAAAAAAAGGCTGCCTGAAGTCAATCTACTGGCTGCATTCATGTGGGAAATTGTACTTTACAGAGCAATGTACTTTTTAAACAAGTGGACAAGCTCTATGACATTTTCAGCTTGAAATGAATAAAGGCATTACAGAGGCTCTTCTTTGACAGGTTCGAATTGCACACATGGACAGCTCGAATACAAACGCAATTCAACTTTTCATTTAACTTCACCTCAACATGTGTTCTGATATTGAATTTTCCAGTGTAAAGTAATAATAAAGTCTGTGCATTGCATCTTAATTCTCTGTAAACTGTTGTTGAAAGCACTCAAATCTGGCCGACGTGACTTATATGAAATACAGGAGCAAAAAGATTCCATCTAGAACGAAGATTTGTCAGGAATAATCATAACCACAAGAAAGGACCTCCAGTGACGTTATATTGCTGCCTGTGTGAGTTTAAGGCACTTTGCAAGTTGTAAAGGCTGATATCTCTCCAATATCACCCCCTCACTATCTTAGCCCCTATCCCCAATGGGAACTATCCCTGCGAATAATGCCAACAATACAATTTTTCACACAAAACAACCATCTTCTATCACCCTTACACGGGGAAGAAATATAATATTAGAGGTCTGATTTCATGTTCCACTATGCATGGCATCTATATGCTCAAGTGTCCCTGTGAGTTAACATATGTAGGAAAAACAAATAGGCAGCTGAGAACCCGCATCGCCAAACACCATAGCACCATTAGAAATCAGGTGACCTCCAGCCCTGTGGCGGCAGATTTCAAGGACACGAAACATAATGTCTCGACCTTGAAATACCTGGGGACAGAGGCCGTAAAGTGTCCCGCAGAGGGGGAGATCTAAACTACATCCTTCTAAAAAGGGAGTTGTTCTACATATAAATGCTGGGCACACTAACCCCACAAGGACTGAATAAGGAATTTGATATTAACCCTTGATATGTCAGCGTGTTGTCCATCTAGGGTTGTCCATACCATAATTTCTTTCCGTCTATATTTTCATTCAGTCTATATTTTCTTTCTGTCTATTTGTTATCTCTGTATTTTTTTTTCTGTTTGTTTTGTTTTAAATCCAACAAGGGGCGCACAAAAAAAGGAGGGAATCAATCACATGATCATTCTTTTTAATAATGGCGCCACAATAACATGTTTGTTAACACACATCTTCGGTAAGCATCTGTGTAAGAGGAAAAGCCTGTAATTGCTTGAGACGTCATGCATGCGTGTACGTTTTTGGTGTTATATGTAAAATAAATCATCTTTTGGAGCACTTTTGGTGTGTGGATTTTTTCAAACTCTACTTAGTTGAGTTTTTTTGATCCAGCAGCCATCCCTAACTGGGTAGTGGTTGCACTTGTGTTTTTCTTTTTTAGATGAGATGAGATGAGAACAACTTTGTTTATCCCGAAGGAAATTGTTGTGCCAGAGTTTCAAGTAAGAAACATAATAGTGATAGATAATAGTAGAAAAGAGGAAGAATAAGAAATACAATGAAATATGAATTGTCTAGTAGATATTTATGACTACCCATTGTCAACGACCCATTATATCTGGAAGCTGCCAAAGGATTAAAACGCTGAGAAGTTAAGCACACTAAAACATATTCAAATTCCTGATATAAGTTTTTGCAGTAACTAAATTCAACAAATTCTTAGGAATATTATTGTAGTAGGTGGAGCAGTTGTTCGCACTTCTGGTTCCTAATTGGATTCTGAAAGGGGGGCCTTCAGTGTGGAGTTTGCAAGGCCTCTCCTGTTTGTGTGTGTGTTTCCTGCAGGTTCTCTGATTTTCCCCCGCTGCCCAAAACAATGCTACAGATTAGTAGGAGGTCCCATTGGAAAATAGAGAGATTCACAAAGTGAAAAAAAAATAAAAAAATTATCAGACCAAAAAAAAACCTTAACTTTTATGATGGTTTGGGTTTGATGATTTTTTTTGATTCACAACTGGATTGCCATTCAAAATCATATCACATTTTGAGATTTTTAATTCTTTTGATATCAAATATCAACAATGCATGTTGCCCCCACAAGATAGGGCAATCCAAAAAATAAAGAGGCATTTGCTGCTATCGTCATTGCATTCAACATTTCTGTTGGAATCCTGGATGGAACTGAAAAACACAGTAGTCACCTCACTCATCCACTCATTTCAATTGTGGATTAGCTGTGTGGTTTCCATGGCACTATATTATCAATATGTTGACTTTTCCAGGTCAACGAGAAATAAACCACTTAAACAATATTTCGAAGGTTTCTTTGTGAGTTATGACATTCCCATACAGGATTTTTGTACCATAAATTTTACCTAAATTGTCACACAGTTTTGAAAAATACAACAGATTACTTAGTTCTGTTCTTTGAAGCTGCGAGCATCTGCAGGGGGGAATCATTAAGACAGAAACATCACAAACCGTTTAAAAGTGATAGTCAAACAAGTGCTGAATAGAAGTGGATTCCGCCGTTATGAACCATTACACCATGAGTCATGCTGGACTTGGATTTGGGCAGCATCAAAGCTATGAAATGAGATGTAGTAGTGGAAGGGAAAACAAATTCACATCAAATTGTGTTGAAATGGCGTCTGTGGAGGAGCTTCCCAGGGCTGATGGATGGATTCATGACATCCAAAAATGGTGAAACGAGACATTGACGGTGATATAAGAGGGCAACCCAGGCAAAGGTCTGGCTTGAGTCACTTTCTCTTAAAGGAAATGGGACTAGGTCCTCATTTTAGGGACGATAGAGTATCTAATCTAAGTTCACAACTCAGCAGTGTATTTCACATTTTGATATCATACTTCCAGAGAAGATCTTCAAGTCCAAGCACAAGGTCAAATGGAGGGCTGACACTTTTTTGCCAAAAGACGAATGAGACTCAAGTCAGAGCCAGCCTGTGCTCTTACTTGCTGGTAGAGTTGCGGCCTTGGTGCAGAGTTCTCGATCATAGTGTGAATCATGAAGATTAGAGGCTCATTCTCCTTCGTCTAGCGGAGCATCAAGGAAAGACAGGATACAGTGGTGTCATAATTGCTTAATGGCTGTTGTCTTGGGAGCGAGCAATAGCTAGTCCTCTCTACCTTGGAGATGAAAGCGCTTGTAAACCAAAAACAATCAGTTTATCAGAAGCCATAATGGTGTGTTTCTACACCACCCTGGAATGGATGTGGATTAATAATTAGATCAGTCATTTGTATTAACATCTCCTTTATAGGGTTTTGAATGCTTGCTTAAATTGTTTCCATATCTCTTTGCTCTCCTATTGCAAGTACTGGTACATGAGAAGAAAAGAAATTGTCAATGCAGATTATTGAGGGACTTGCTGGTTAGCAAAAACAAATCCTTTTTTTATTCATGGCAGAGATGAACGAATCATTTTGAGACGCAGAAGGGATTTGGTTTCCATACACAAAGATGGATATACCGGGGTTGAATACAACACAATTAAATACACCATACAAAATCATGTGGACACAAGTGCAAATTTAAGGTCTAAAAATAGAAAATAACTTGTAAAATAACATAAAAAAACAAACAAAAAACAATGCTATTCAACGACTCAGTTTTGTCAAAGGTTCTGCCATTGGATTAATACATGGATGAAACACATTCAGCATCCAACGTGTGTCATATCACAGTATGCCATGATCGGATTTATCTAACGTTTCATACCTGTTCGAAGGGGTTTCGCCTATTTATGCTGTTAAAAGTCCAGCTCTGTGACTATTTCCCTTCCAGGTGTGATACACATCGGTTTTAGAATGATTTACACAGAACTCCTTAGTATTATAATAATATTACCACACTGCATGGTTAAAATAGTAACATCCACTGACTATATGAATAACAAAAGCTCATAGATGTGGTTAAAGGTCCTCCTCTACTGGCTAAATGTCACTTAAGTCTTAATTCCCATCCCCTCTGTTTTCACAGAAGTTTGGGGGGATTTTAATTTTCATTAAAACAAACTCAGTTTAACTTGAAGCAAAACATGGTCTGACACCAAGATCAAGCTTCTTGGTTGAGATTCACTAGAGCGTAAAAAGTAGGTATGTGCTACCAATGTTAGTTCTCAGCTACTTCAAAGTTGACATAATTTAGCCCTGTTAAACTCTAAAATTCGTATCAGATCAAAATGAATCAAATCAGGGTGATCTACTTTGTAAGCTACTTTCTCCATGTCATCTTTCAGGGAAAAGTCTCAGTAGGTCAAATGTCTGACTCCATGACTGTCATTTCACTCTTTGTCAGAAACAGAAATTCATTTCAACAACGATCTCCTTCATGTAGGCTTAGGAATCCTTGCGAAGTCTGAACTCTTGTTTCAATGATTGAAGTTATTATATACAAAGCTGTTTATCATTAAAAAATGAAATAATTCAAACTAATTCCTCCTGAACTGTCAAGTACTATTTTTTCTCTTTTCAGCTAATTTGAAGTACTTTTCGATGTAACTTTTATACTCACGCGCTTTCGTTTCTTACTCAAATACAGAACATTTTATTTAGTGTAATTCACTGCTGGCAAATCAAGTAACTGCTGTCCAGATTTTTTATGTTTTGTTCAATTCCATAAAACATCCTGGTCTACCTCCAGAAAGCAAATAACCTTTTAGAGCAGAGCAGTTGCATCCAATAATGCCAGAAACGTGGGAAGATGTATTAATAATGGATGCCAAAAGAAAATAAGATGTTTACACACCTGCTACTTTGATACTAATCGCTGAACTATTTGCAAATTATGCTTTTCCCTGCAATTAGCCCATACAGCCAGACATGATCTTACAATACAATATTAAAGTGACTGCAGTGACACATCACAATATATCTTGCGGATGTGCCAGGAATATTTTGGGTGAAAACAAATACTTCTGTAATTAGGAAACTTGTTTCTCCACTGGCTGCAAAACACGGTCAAAAACATGTTGTTCTCTCTCAAATCCTGCCCTCATTTTTGTTTCCTTTAGTGAAAATAAAGCATTTATTTAAACAGAACTGGGACATCTACCTCCCAGCTATTCATGTAGTTTGCCTTGAGAACACAAGGACGACATTTGTAAACAACCAGAGAGGCTTCTACACCTGAGAAATTACAAATAAAGCAGCACTGACATTTAATAAAAAACAATATGAACCAATAAAGGTATAGCTAGAGTGAGGTAAAGTTGCATACCTGACAGAGAAATCATTTCATTTCTGTGGATTTTTGATTGATTTTACTCTCCTTTTTCAAAGATGGATATGTTTTCATCCAGTTGCAGTAAACATGCCATTTATTTGGTGTCATGGGTCTAAAACAATTTTTCTCTGAAGGTTAGGCTGACACGGTCCAACTCAGACAGCATTTACACAACTTCTCATCTCTGCAGCCCATTTTTAACCACCTTATTTCGGGGGAAAGGAACAAGTTCATACCAGCTTTTGCAGGAATTTCACCACGTGTTTTTCCACAAGGATCGTGTGAAAGACACTTTTAGTATCAGTTTCATTCACCACTTTATGTAAAAATAGATTAAGCAATTTATCACAACTATATTGTTTAGTGATAAGGAATAAATTCTGATTTGAATTAATTTTAACATTAGAAGAACATCATCTGTGGCAATGCATGACTAGAATCACAAGCAAGCATGTATTTTAGCAGTCCAAAACAACTTCTTTTTTATTATATTCAAATATTATGCTTGGCATAAAAAAAGAAAAAAAAAGCAGCAGCTCATACAAGATAGGAGGAAGTCCTCACCTGGCTGTCCAGGTAAACTAGGTTCCTCTGGAGGTGATGGGAAAGAACATCAGTCTGCAAAGCCCGGCAGGAGACGGGAGACAGGAAACAGAAAGTGAGGAGTGCTTGGCAGAAGAGGAGTGGGAGGAGGGGAGGAAAGGCTGTTTTATTTTTTAAAACCAGGAGCAAAAGCGAATTAAGAACTTCAAAGTCTGTGATGGCAGGAAATATGCATGCGGTAATGACTTCACATACAAATAGATTTAGGTTTGTCTAATCCCTTATCATAATTAACTTTACTTTCCATACAAGAGATAATAACAAATGGTTCTGTTTTTTTCAGGACCTATACTTGAAGTAAAACATAATCCGGAGTTTGGTAATACAGATGATATGCTTGGCAAAACAGTGATGTAAGATGCAAGAAAAGGCAAGCACAACACTAATAAAGCGACTCGGACTACAAACATTGAAACAAGTCTTCACTGATATTCACTGTTTAGAAGCATTCGTATTAATGGCATTCGTCATGCATGGTGGTCGGTTGGTTAAGGCGATATTTAAGGAGTTTTCAGAAAAGACAAGTGATGCAGACGATTGATGATGCCAAAAGAAGGAAATACGGTACTTCAGCTGCTGTTACCCTGCATTACTTCAGAACTCTTTTTGTCGTGTTAACGACTGGGTAGGGCAATTTCTGGATAATTAGATTTCATCAAACATTAAGAAGATATCTTGAGGCTGCTCCCATTTCTGTTCAAGTTAGAATCCACAGCAGGTTTATTATTTGAAGGAATATGAGTCAAGGTGCTCAGTGCTAATAGAGTAGGAAGGGAAGCCAGAAAAAAAGAATGAATGGCATGATAGTGTCGAATCAAGTTCTAAAACAGCGTCGGATTCTCAATAATGCATTGCACATCACTATATTGATAACATCAGCGGCAGCACAAAACCAGCAGTAACCATAATAGATTTTGGGGAACCAGGAACAGGTTAACCGAAGAGTATTTGGACATTTCAGAATTTGAGGAGTAAAAACATCTTTGCATCTCGATGAAAAGAAAGCAAATCAATAAAACGAAGCAGACAAGGTCTAAAAAACTGTATGTTGACATAACATACAGAACAGCAGCTCTGACTGTTTTTGCAGCATTGACTGTGATGTTCTGAAGCTGTATCATAATAATCATACTTTGAAAGAAATATGTGTATGATTAACAATTTTCAGACTGATTGCAATCCTTTATAAGCCATGCGGGTGGAAATTCCTTTCTGAAACGACCCGATTTAAGGAAATTTTGCATTATGGAAAACTTCGTTTGACCCAGGAAACGTAATTTCCCGCTCGAGAAAACACGCAAATGAGACACAACAGGAAAAAACAACAGACCATGGTTTCCTCCCTCTAGATCTATCGCTCCTACTTTCTGGCTTCACGTTCCCCCCATCATCTGCTCAGCTCAGCAAAACACCCCGAGGATAATAAATGCTGTCGGCCAAAAAAACATGGGATTACTACATTGTGAGTCAAATTAAGCATAAAATTTGAACACAAGATGCTATTTGATATGTTATTGCAGGTAACCTCCAATCGCTACATTCACATAAAGAAGGTAGCTTGTACCATCAGAGGTGCAATTACAATTCCGTTGCTGATGTTAGCCTTGGTAACTTTATTAGGAGTTCTTTTTTTCTCAAAAATATCAGACACTGCATTTTCACTTGAAAGAGGCAGTACTTTGTAGTGGGGTGCTGGGGTGCAAACTTATGGTCCATATAGTGTTGGTAAGCAGTATTTCAAAGTTTGCTGATAAAAAAAGTTCCATTAATATCTGGAAATTAAATAAAAGTTATAACTAGCTGAATGAAAAGTTCAGTTATGTAAATCAAGCCTTAGAATTGTATTTTCAACACTGGACTGATTACAATAGTTCATGGCTGCTAATCAATTAGTCCCCAAATGATTTCATAATAGGACATCATCATATTTTCACATCCAAACATCACATGATGTCGTATGAAGCGGTATGTCATGACATAAACAACCCACTTATTAGCATGGCAAAAAAAAAATCAGCTCATGCAAATTGTTATGTACATGCCCTTGGAAAAAAAGAAAAAGAGTAACAAAAACAATAATGAAGCAATAAGAAACTCATGACAGTATTAAAAGAGATGATTCGAAACACTTGGCATAAACTCTCGAGGGAATTCACAACACGCACCCTGCTGTGCATGCATTACATTTCTGTCAAAAATAAGGTACTATTATCAAACAAAAAAGTATATTGGAAATAATAAGCCCTGTTCAAAATCAAAAAGGAAGCACACAGAGAGTGTTCTTTATACAAAGGACTTTTGCAAAGCTAGGGACACGCATCAGATGCAAAGTGGATGCATCCACTTGAAAGCATCTAGACTCACCACGGTGACAACCCTTCCACACTGAATTGACACCATGCATAGACAATAATGCCTTCATGCCCCTCTTACAGTTAAAAAGAATACACAATATTCTCCCTCAACATAAAAAAAGAAAATATTTTGGTGTGTTCTTGTAGGCAAAAGACAGATTTGAGACAAAAAGTGCTCAAATGAAATTGGACAATAGTTTCTGTGGTTCAGTCTATGACCAATAATTTCAATCACCATCCATACAATATTGCAGGATGCTAATGAATATAAAATGTCTGACACAAGAGAATCCTACAGATCACACCAAATTCAATTTCATGCAGACCAAAGTGCTTGCCAATCAAACCCGATCCAAGCCCACAAACGCACATTGTATGTAACTTTTGACTGCTCAATGGAGGAAAGCACAAGTGCGTGCATGCACACACATGTATATACACACACTCAGCGCTGACCTTGGGGTTGGGTCCCTCCATGCCTAGGGCCATGAGCTGAGCTACTGTGTGCTCCCGCAGGCTGTTGAGCTCCGCCTGCTGCCGGCGGAGCTTGATGAGCAGCAGTGTCAGTTCCTCGGGCTGCACAGAGCAACACACAGTGGACAGGAGAACAGCTGCCACACTGACAACCTCTATGACACCCGTCCACTGGCCACCTAGTACCAATTGATATTCCGACAAATACCTTTGTCAGAATGTCAATTGTTCAAAATCTCAACAATTCAAGCACTGGATTTTCATATATAGAATGAGAGAAGAACTGATTTATAATTATGCCCTTATTTCACTTTAAGTCAGAAGGTTATCAATGTCTCCAAACTAAGAAAAGACCATCCATATTCATGGGAAACTTACTTATTTCCAATCAATAGGAGCTGATAAGAAGGTTAATGAATTCTCAAGAGTTCTTAGCCAATGACCAAGTGATTGCAAAATATAGTTCCAGAATAAGGTATTAAAAAGTGATTTATGCTAACTGCGAGAGAGCTAATCTACTACTATTACAATACAGTGCATACAGTACTAATAATACACACATTATTGGTGAAAATGTGAACATACATGTACAATCAATACTCAATATATTCAGTATGTTTGAATAAATGTCTGACTACAAACCTGAGATAAGAAAACGAACACAAAAAAGGGTTGCTACCTTTTTGTACAATCATTTTCCATACTCCTTTAAATGTGTTATTAACAATAGGCAACTATTATATTTTTAAGAGAGGAATATGAGGTAAAAAAGAATCTCTGGAGTTGGTTTATGAATGGACAGACAGACACACCTTTATATACCTTTATGTACAAATGCAGTTCACACACACGTACACATACACGCATGCACACACACACAAGCACTCACACGTATACACACATCAAGAGTCAAAGCTGGTGACAATCTCTGTGCGTGAAATTTGTTAAGGAGTCTTGGCACTTTTACATTCCTCAGATTCTTTAAAATCAAATCTAACCCTTCCAAGTGATCATTCTGAATCTTCCATGTGATCTGATTCAATTTTTCAAAATAAAGAAATAAAAAAACAAGTAAACAAATTCAAATTTTAGGAAACAGCAGTTCAAATATAGGAGGATAGGACATGGACATCGTCATTTCACCCGGAACAGGAACCCATTCACAGTTTCATCTCACTAAGGAAGTCATTTCTGACTACACCTCATACATAATAGCATGATATATATTTTCAAAATATGTCTTGAATGGCAGGTCAGAAATGAATATTGTATTATATTTCCCATTAATTCCCAGTTTTTCTGGCAAATGCAACACTGAGATGTGTTGTTAGTTTGGGTTATCTCAAACCATGGCTCATTTCATCTTTCAAAAACTTTAAAACAGTGGTGTGAGCAGAACAGTATTTTTTTAACCATATCCAAAATATTGGTGAATTATGTTAAACTACACCGAGCATCCTACTCATGACAAAAAGTTATGTGTAAACTGCTGTTATGTGTAAACTGTGTACATTTTGTTGGGTTTTTATACATTCATTCATAAAACATCAAAGTCTCCCTTCCTGTTTCTCATTCTTTCCTTTATGTTTTCTTCCCGTATGACTGAAACATATACTCTTGATCAGAGTGCAAAGGGATTCCAGTAAACATGTCTTTCGTAGCTTGGATCTAATACATACATTATATTAGACGAAGCAAATACATTATCCCTTTGTGTGTGAATGAGGGGCTCCCTGCCATTATGAGACATATGTGTTGTCAAAAATTGTCATTGCTCCTTATGATATACTGAAGAAGTAGCAATCAAAGGAAGCCAAGCCTGAAACATCACTGTGATTTGCAGTTATGCGTTAATGTTGGTGAAGGGTTGGCAGCAGAGGGCAGTTTTTGAGGTCACATTTGTACGTTTACAGAGGAGAGCAGGCAACTCACCGTCTTGCCCTGTAAGGACTGTGGAGTGATGGGCTGAGGGGGACCACCAGCTGTGATGGATCGACGATCAGGTGGGTAACCATACTGACATAAGAGGAGATTGGACTGAATGACAGGCATGAAAGTATGTTGCTGTACATTGAACATTTCAAAAGAAACTGCTCATTCTTACATACACACACAATTTATAAACATCTTCATAAAAAGAAACATTCATATCTGAAAATCCTGTGAATCTGAGGCTATTTTCATTTTGGTTTAAATTTATTTTTTGACTAAATTTTATATGCTTTGTTTTAAAGATTATGCGAAATGTAATGGTTCCTAAATTTCCCAAATGTTATCTATTTTACCCTTGTTGATGTCATTCATTTATCAAATTTTATCCTTGTTATTTTCATTATGTTGCCACTTGTATCTTCTATTTGTATTTATATTCATACTTATTGATATTGTTATTGTTGTGCTGCTGTGACAAATGAATTATGCCTATGGGAATCAATAAAGTATTATCTTATCTTATCTTATCTTATCTTATCTTATCTTATCTTATCTTATCTTATCTTATCTTATCTTATCTTATCTTATCAATATCTTATCAATATCTATTCAATATCTATTCTTCAAGCACAGGTATCAGGCTTGAAATTACAGACTGAAGCTCCTCTCAGATCCCTTATAATTTTCTCAGCAATTACTTTTTGTTTTGCACAACTGCTACTTTAAGAAAACCATCATGTTGTTATTGCACCATATACCATTATGGAACTACCTACTGAATTTTGCACTTAACTATACACAAAGAAAACCCCTCTGCAGCTACTTTTTCATGCCTACATACATAAGTTTGTATCTGCGTGCACTTTATACTTCATACCTCATAGTTTAATGTTGACTAATAATGTAACAGTGCACTTTACTGCTAATTTGCATTTGATTAATATTATTGTATTTTTAATTTCATGACACTGTGGTCATTCGGAAAACGTCTTCTCCATTCCTCTGTCATGTCCAGTTCATGCAGAGAAATTGACAAATTGTCGATAAAGCTGACTTTGAACTTTAAACATAAGTTCTTGCTTTTCCACCGTGCGGCAAATTAATAACCAGAATAAAACCCCCAAAATCCACCCAGTAAATGTTGATTTTGTTACAGAGTCCCTTTAATTCAAGCCTGACATGATAAAAAATGGAAGTTTGGGGCCTTGCAGTGTTTCCATGACAACGGGCTTCAGTCATGCATCTAAACCAACTTTTCTTTCTTATCATTTTTATATGTTACTTTTTTATCCAAAGGTATTGTTTACGATTGCGTAAGAACAACATTGACCTTTTCATGGACCCTGCCTGGGTGCTTCTTCCAAAATTTAAAAACAATAAATAACTCTAACTTTAACTCTAACTCTAACTCTAACTCTAACTATAACTCTAACTATAACTATAAACACTATAATTAATGTAACTCCTGCATCTTGCTCTGCAGTGACTATAGCTGTGTAACATACTGACATGTAAGACTGGCGCATTATAGGTTAGAATGTAATACAATGAGTACAATTGCACATACAGTATTTATACTTTCTGCATAGTTTCCCTTCACCTGTGTCAAACAAATAAACTCAATTAATTAATGGATGGTCTGCTTTTGATATTTGAATTAGAAGGATAAACACTGGTTCAACACTTGCAGGCTCTCCCAGATCTGCAGATTTTCTAAAATAAGCAAACAAGCAAACAAACAAACAAACAAACAATAATAATAATACATTTTATTTAAGGTGCCTTATTCATCACTCAAGGACACTGTACAGAAAAAGTCTATAAAATAGGAAAAATTCTGTCTCGTTCACAAGGGGGCGTCAAACGTCAAATGAATGAGAAGTTTGCCTCGGAGGCATCCTTCGTAACATTCTTCCTAATAGAAAACCAATACTGAAATTTCAGACATGATTCTAGTTGTTCTACTAATAATTCTGATGTTTTTACTTCAACCCAAAACCAAAAAATGTTTTCCTTAAAGTATTTGCTTGTCTGAGACAAAGCCGAATAATTGTGTATCTTACGCCTGAAAGTTTGCTGATCAGAGCCAACCTCTGTTTTAAAACTGAACTGCCTGGTGAATTCTAATGAAGCACAGTATGATTCATCATTTTGTAAGACTCTCAAACTGATGTAGGTCTCAGTGAATGCCGTAGTGATTGGTCTAAAATAAGGGTTCCAACTATAAATGCTTAAAAAGAATTACAATGTCTTGTTTTCATCGCGTGGCTAAACAAAACTTCTCATTGTACTTTTTGAATATGTTTTTGACTACCTTTGTCAGAGGTAGCTTACACTTCCCATGGGGTTATGTTAAACCTTTGGCAACAGATGTCGCCCTCTCTTCCATCCTCAAAGCAGGTAAAGCAACTATCTACTGTTTGGATGATGGATAAAAATGAGAAATATGCCATACCATTGATGTGCTACCTGAAAAAATAAGACATTTTTTTCAAATATCATAAAACAAGTCAATAAGTCATTGTCTGGTGACAGTCTTGGCTAAAAAAGATTTCCTTGAAATGGATTTGCTTTGAAGGCTCAGTGGTAAAAAAGGAATATGAAACATTTATTCTACTTTTCCTTTGAGCCGCTCCCCTCATGGGTCCCCACATCGAATCATCTTCCTCCATCTAACTCTATTCTCTGCATCCTCTTCTCTCACACCGACTAACACATTCCAGGAGAATCCTTCAACCAATATAGTCACTATTTCTCCTCTGCATATGTCTAAACCATCTCTGTCTGACTTTATCTCCAAAACAGTATATAGGACAAAACAGTCCTTCTGATAGACTCATTCCTGATCATACTCCCAAAGAGAACCTCAACATCTTCATCTCTGCTACCTCCAGCTGTGCTTCCTGTCATTTCCTCAATGCCCCTTTCTCTATACCATACAGCACTGCTGGCATCTCCACTGTCTTTTGCATGATACTTTTTTTAATCACACAATACTCCTGACCACTCTTTCCAATCTGCATGATTGCAATTCCTCTATTCCACACTCTCCATTGCTCTGGACTGTCTAGCCAACATAGTTCAAATCGTCCACCTTCTTTGTTGTCTGTACTCCCTGTAGCCTTGCCGTTCCACTTGGGTCGCTACTATTCACACATGTGTGCTCTGTCTTGTTATACAGATCCTTTAATACCTTTTTTTATATCAAATGACTCTTGCTTCACTCTCCATTTGGCATACTCACTTTGAAAGTGAGTTCAAATTAGTCATCACAAACAGAACAAGAGAGCTAATCTATCAATGAAACCCAACCAAGTCTACTAAGACAAAGACCTACTAAGTTTAGGTAACTGTGTATTTAGTGTGTAACTATTTAATACTTACTGTGTGTAAATCATCGACATGGCTCACATTTAGAAGTGAGTAATGTGAAAAATCTAGCTTAGATTCTGGAAGTCTAGGAAAAAAGTATCAGGGTAAAAGAATGACCAGATTTAGCTTTGCTGTTGGAAACGGCTCATGTTCCACTGAATTTTTTGAAAAAAAAAAAAAAAAAAAAAAAAAAAGAAAATACAATGATTGTCAGGAGCGGTGTTCACGTTCATTTGTATCTATTTACTTATTAAAGCTGAAACAATAAATGGATCCACTGATTCACATTAAAAGAAGACCATTATTAGATTGAACGACCACATTAGAAGAATAGCGTCTCACTATCTGCTCGCCAACATCTGCTTTCTTTGCTTACAAACATGGAACAGTGATTTAATCCAATTATTTCAAATGTAATTACATTTCTCTACCACAGTGAGCTGAAATAAAAGTCCATTCTCTGGAGCAGAACAATGATAATGGCAACCCCCCCCCCCCAAAAAAAAAACAACAAAAAAAAAACAATAGCCCGTCTCATCTTTTATATTCTTCTCTGGTATAATGAAAACACAATTATTATCAGATCGAAGATGTCAACTTTCCATGAAGACCTTAAAAAGCCCTTGGCTTGTTTTGTGAGCACTGCTATGTGTTATTTTAAAGGGAATAATTTCAATTTAATTAAATTAAAATATTAAATTTATGAACTTTGATGTGACCCAATTACTGTGATAGAACAAACTTCATTAATTTGTCAAAATAAGGCCTCTTCATAATTTGAATAAAACTATATTTTTTTGTATCAAACATTATCAAACATTTTTGTATTACAGTGTACAATGCAATGTTTGTATTATCAAACATTGCACTGCAATGATGACAGAGACATCGCTCCAGCTGAACATGTCTAACAATTGGTTCACACGTCCTGCCTGCCGCCATCATGTGACTAATGCATCTCTCTGTGTTGCAATACTGTAATCGGACAGATAGTGTCTCAGATGCAGAGTCCTTCTTTTTCTAAGCAGTTTGCCTATGATAACGGTCGTCAAATATATGATTCCTGAAAAAGAAGCTTCCAAACAATCTAAAAGCAAGGCCCTGTTTCATTTGTTGCTTCACGGGTTATAACAAAAACTAGTATGACGCATCATATCCCTTCAGTATTGGGTTCTCTGCACGGACTCCCAGTACAATTCAAAATAAAATCACAATTCTCCTCCCCCGTAAAATCCCTAATGAGCAGGCACCATCACATCTCAAAGAACTCTTAGAACACTACCACCCAGTAAGATCTCTATGCTCTCAGGAAGGAGGGCCAATTGTGGACTCTAGAGTCTCAAAAAGCAGTATTGGAGCAAGAGCATTTGGTTTCTAAGCTCCTCTTTTGAGGAACCATCTCCCAATTTCGATCAGGGGGGCAGACACCTTCTCTTCACTGAGGATTCAGCTTAAAACCTTTCTTTTTAAGAAAGCTTATCTGAAAGCTGTTTGCACTAATGTCCCTTCATCAACGCGTTAGAACCCTCATATCTTCTCCCGTATCACTGGGCTCTCTCGTTTTGCAGGTTCCCAGGGGGCATGGCTTGACCTACAGCAGTGGTATTGCCAAACTCCCACCATTGTTAATTTGTTAATGGCTATTAAAGTTATTATTGTATCATGTCAACTATTATCACTGCTTGCACTACTGGTATTACCATTAGAGATAATTTGTGCCTGTCCCTCCTATCCCTAAAATCCCAACTGTCTCTATCACACTCTATCACACGCCTTCTATCTCTCTATACTTCTCTCTCTCTACTCCAACCAGTCAAGACAGAAAACCCCCAACATTGACCTCAGATCTGTCCAAACCTTTCTTGCCACTGATGCCAAGTGTTCATGGGGGCAATGTGGGTTTGTGATCCCACTCTTTAAAGAGTGGGGTCCAGACCTGCTCTATGTGGAAAGTGTCATGAGACAACTGTGTTGTGATTTGGTGCTATACAAATTGAGAAAATCTGACTCGACTTCATCGTTCACAAAATGTGCCTTCAAATAGTCCACTGGGTTGCGTTAATGTACACTATACTTGCAAAAATATAAGGGCACCTGTTCTAAATCTGCAATATTTTAAAATTTATTTCACAATAAAATACAGTCCTTTGCAGATGTCAGGCTTGGATTGTTCAAGGGACTTTTCCACAGTTATCCAGAAGAGCATTCATGAGATCAGGCACTGTTTTACTTAATCATGAAGGTGTTAGATGGATCTGAGCTAAGATGTCAGCACTCTGAAATCAAGATATCACATCTCCATTTATCATGCTTGTTGCCACAGCAGAAAGGTTGGTGCCATTCAATTATCCAAAATATAGGGCTTAGGGGTCTTGGAAAAATGGTCTACACACAATCACTTGAGGGAAGGTAGAGGGGCAGGCAATGTTACCCTAGCACCCATCAAACCTCTGCTTCACAATCATATTTCTTGTAAAAAACAGTGATTTTTAAATTTAACATCCTCACAGTTAAGCTGTGTTGGTGTTTGCACCACTTTGTAAGGTGCTTGTAAAGGCTGCTGTGATGTAAGGCATGCAAGCAGCAGCTCGTTGGTGAAAATCCATTCCGTGCAGCTCCCTGCACATATCTATTTATTTAATTTTTTTGTGCTGACGCTAATGCAACAGGAAGTTTGGAACTCGAAAACACAGTGTCTGCAAATACTGCATACCCAATGCTTTGGCACTCACCCTGCCGTGACTTAAAATGGTTTTGCAACTATCATTTTTTTTATATTATTTCTAAAACATCAGCTTTACATTAATAAAACTTAGGAGCTGAAAGTGAAAGAAAATTTTCATGAAATGATTATTATCAAGGTGGCATCTTTCGCACAATGTATACATACTACATGTCATAGGTGACTGCATCTACAGCAACGGCTCCGAATGAAGTGCCCCAAACAATGGGGAAGACACGACTCGACACTATTGCACATGTGGTGTATATCTTCCTCATGTCTACATTGATAATAGTAAAATGCTACCATGACTGTTAAAAATGATAAATAATGCTGAAAATATGGCAAATTCCAGATTTTGAGTTGTTTGGGTATTAAATCCCCTTGACATGACCCCAAAAATGAAATTAGCTCACCCCCCCGCAGGAAGTTCCATCTTATCAGACATATCAATTGCCTCACGTTAATTAATTAATTTACATTTCACTTGACTGGATCTTGCTTGTGTTGTATTAACACTCAAATCTTCAGATATGATGGATAACAGTGATTTGATTGACCCAAGATCGAAAAATCTCCATTATTTCAACATTAGTGTTTAGTACTTCTATTTGTCAACATTGTGCTGGAGAATATCCAAGTGTCCACCCTTTACCTTGGCAATGTATGTCCTGTGCCGACGGTCCAGTGTCACGTCACCCCTAAGGACAGGCGATGACACTTCAGACTGGGAGCTGCTGGGGTTGTGAGTTGCCTGCTGATGGGGAGGAGAGAAGCTGCTGTACAGGGCCAGTGAGCCGTGAGATGGCGAAGTTGGGATTGAGTGAGCCACGACTTGCTTGGAGATGTTGCCCATGGTTTTTGTGCTGGGCAGGGTGCCATAATGACCCACAGCTAAAACACAAGAAGACAGTGAGTGTGAGTAGAAATCAACAGACAGCAGGGGTGTCCTGCTTTTCTTAAGTTCGTCTCTGATGGTTCAGGACATCACCTCAAGTTGATGAATTCTAAACCAAATAATTGAAACACCAACATTCCTTCGATGAACTGCTGTGATTAGATAAATTCTTTTAAAAGCAAGAATGTTTTTTCTTTTAAGCAAAATGTTTTTGGTAATGGCATCCATCGATAACATACACAAGGAAGGTGTCTGTGAGCATACCTGCAGGCTGAGCCAGACTCTGCCTGGAGAAGGCCTGCCTCTGCTGCCACTCGTACAGCAGCCACATGGTGTCGTCCCTCATTGACCGCCTCTTCTCGGCTGTTGTAACGGAGGTGGTGGAGGCAGGGCGGAGGGCCCGGTCGTACATGGAACCTGCCACACTGCAGATGCTGTCCGGCCTCATCATGCTGTTGCGGGGCAGGGTGCGGTAGCCTTCTGGGTAGCGGGGGACAATCTGGGCTCGATGGCTTGGCATGTTCCTTGGTAAGGTCTGGTATGATGTGACACTGAGGGAAGATGTACACAGCAGGTGGATTTAAAAGGCGTTCTGTTGAAACTTCACTTTTTGCAAAGCATGAAACAGTAAAAGTTTTATCTGAACAATATAAACATATCTGGTAACTTTCCATGTTACAAGACTTTGCTGTTTAGTTCCTGGTTGAGGGTTTGACTACAGTGAATGCAGGCATGCGATTAGGTAATTTACAATTTTTTTAAATAATACAGTGTTACCAGGAGACCAGATGGAAAGATAGAAAGGCTAAAAGCTTAGGAGCAGGCTTTTAGTTGTACTATCATGGTACTGACAAGAAGAGAAATGAAGTGGGAGTTATCTTGAAGGAGGAGTTTATTAGGAATGTTCTGGAGGTGAAAAGAATGTCAGATAGACTTATGAGTCTGAAATTGAAGGTGTGGTGCTCAGTGTTGTTAGTGGCTATGCCCTGCAGGTGGGATGTGAGCTTGAGGAAAAGGAGAACTTCTGGAATGAGCTAGATTAAGTGATGCAGAATATCCCCAGAGATGAGAGTGGTAATTGGTGCTGACTTCAATGGGCATGTTCATGCAAGTAATAGAGGGGATGAAGAAGTGATGGGAAGATTTAGTATACAGGAGAGGAACGCAGAGGGACAGATGGTGGTAGATTTTGCAAAAAGGATGGAAACGGCTGTAGTGAACACTTTTTTCCAGAAAAGACAGGAACATAGGGTAACTTATAAGAGCGGAGGTAGGAGCACCATGGTAGACGACAAATTGTATAGACGAGGTAACCTGAAATAGATCAGTGACTGTGAAGTGGTTGTGGGCGAGAGTGTAGCCAGACAGAATAGGATGGTGGTTTGTAGGATGACTCTGGTGACAAGGAAGATCAAGAGGACAAAGGAAGGGCAGAGAAAAAAGTGGTGGAAACAATAGGAGTGTTGTATGGGTTTCAGGGAGGAGTTGAGAAAGACTCTGGGTGGTCAGGAAGAGCTTCCAGATGATTGGACAACTACAGCTAGTGTTATCAGGGTGACAGGAAGGAGAGCACTTGGTGTGTCATGTAGAAGGAAAGTCGATAAGGAGACATAGTGGTGGAATGAGGAAGTGCAGGAGTATATGAAATGAAAGTGGTTAGCAAAGAAGTAGGACACTGAGAGGACTGAAGAGAACAGACAAGAGTACAGAGAGATACAACATAGGGTAAAGATAGAGGTAGCAAATGCAAAGCAAAGGGCATATGATGACTTGTATGCTCAGTTGGACACTAAGGGAGAGAATGATCTATACCGAGTGGTGAAACAGAGAAATAACGATGGAAAGGATGTACAGCAGGTCAAGATGATTAAGGATAGCGAGGGGAATGTATTGACAGATTCTAGAGGAGTAATGGGAAGATGGAAAGAGTACTTTGGAGAGCTGATGAATGTGGAAAAGGAAAGAGAGGCAAGAGGAGAAGAGGTGACTTTTGTAGACCACAAAATAGCACAAGTAGTAAAAGTTAAGTGAGGAAGGCATTGAAGAGGATGAAGAGTGGAAAGGCAGTTGGTCCTGATGATATACCTGTGGAAGTGTGGAAGTTTATAGGAGAGGCAGTGGTAGAGTTTCTGACTAGTTTATTCAATAGGATCTTCAAGAGTGAGAAGATGCTTGAAGAATGAAGACGAAGTGTGATGGTGCCCATTTTTAAGAAAACCCTTATTCTTAATGTGCAGAACTCTGTAACTATAGAGGGATAAAGTTGATGAGCCATACAATGAAGTTATGGGAAAGAGGAATAGAAACTAGAGTGAGAGAAGAAGTCAGTATTTTTGAGCAGCAGTATGGTTTCATGCCCAGAAAGAGTACTACAGATGCAGTATTTGCTTTCAGAATGCTAATAGAGAAGTACAGAGAAGGCCAGAGGGAGCTGCATTGCATTTCTCTAGACCTAGAGAAAGCATATGACAGGGTGCCAATAGATGAGCGCTAGTATTGTTTGAGGAAATCTGGGATGGCAGAGACGTATGTTAGACTGGTGAAGGACATGTATGCTGGCTGTGAGACAGTGGTGGGGTGTACTGTAGGTGTAACAGAGAAGTTCAACGTGGAGGCGGGACTCCATCAGGGGTCAGCTCTGAGCACCTTCTTGTTTGTAGTAGTGATGGACAGGCTGACTGATGTGAACCTGTGCTCTGCAGTGAGAGCAGAGAACAAGTTGATGAAAATCTAGAGGTGGAAGATGCACTGGAAAGGAGAGGAATGAAAGTTAGTCGCAGCAAGACAGAGTATATGTGTGTGAATGAGAAGAACTCGGGTGGAACGGTGAGGCTACCGGGAATGGAGATCAAGAAGTTGGAAGATTTCAATTACTTGGGGTCAACAGTCCAGAGCAACGGACAGTGTGGAAAAGAGGTGAAGAGACAGGTTCAAGCAGGCTGGGATAAGTGGAGAAAAATGTCAGGGTTACTACGCGATAGAAGACTATCAGCCAGAATGAAAGGAAAGGTGTACAAGACAGTGGTGACACCAGCAATGCTGTATGGCCTATAAACAGTTCCAATTACAAAAAGGCAGGAGGCAGAGCTAGAGGTCGTAGAGATGAAAATGCTAAGGTTCTCGTTGGGAATGACCGGGATGGATAGGATCAGGAATGAGCCTGTCAGAGGGATGGCTCATGCTGGATTTTTTGGAGAGACGGTCAGAGAAGCCAGACCGAGATGGTTCAGTCATGATCAGAGGAAGGAGAGTGAATATATTGGTAGATGGATGCTGGGATTGGAGCTGGCAGGCAGGAGGTCTCGAGGAAGACCAAGGAGAAGATTTATGGATGTAGTGAGAAAGGATATGAAGGTAGTTAAATATTTTCAGGAAATTCTTAAAAAAAGTAATGGCACAGGATGAAGAAAGGCAATACAATCTATAAAAAATATTAAAAATAGACACGAAATCAATAATGAGTCAGTAAGTAACTCCCAAGTGGAACGGATCATGAAATTACCAAAACACAGAGAAAACCAAGAAAAAGAACATTAAAAAAACACTACAACGATGAAACACAAGAGTATAATTATCAAATTATTGAAATTCTGTTTTTCTACATTCAAATGTAAGATCATACGTGATATTAAAGAAAAAAATAAAATTCCACAGTGCAGAATCAGTTACTCAATATTTATTAAAGTGTAATGGATCTGAAGGAAGCTCTGCACTGACTGTTTCCCAGGTGCCAGCAGATCAATGCCTTTAATCAGGGTGTAGTGAGAAGGAACAGGCTTAATTATGTGTATGAATGTGGCTTGATGTGGATGCTGTGCTTGAATGCCTTTAATTATCACACTACTTTTATTGACTGAACTTTGCTTCATTTTATCCAGTAACGAGGAATAAACTAAGCCATCACTCCCAAGGACTGCACTTTTCACTTTTTATTTCCTTTTGCCAATAATTTCGCCAGTTTTGGTCAATTTCATGAAGATTTCTTGCAAGCAATTTCTATTTTCCCCAAATGATTAATTAATTTCATTTGTTCATCTTCAATTCTTTTATTTCATTCTTTTGAGTAGAGTAACATTTTCAAGTAATTCTTTCCAAATTTTAAGCATTTTTTTAAAGTTTTTAACTCCTACTTTTTTTGTGATTACTTGTGTTCCCCCCTTTTTGAAAATGTTTTTATTACAATTGTTTTTGGTAAATTATTGCACATTTTCAGTGGATTTTTACATTTTCAATGTAATTTTCATAAATTTACATTTAAGTCAGGCAGCTGTATTAGCCAAATATTTTTGCCAGTACAAGACATGTGATTCTGGTTTTCAGTTAGATTTGATCACATTTAACATGTAGGGGTAATAATGCAGTCTGGTATCTAATCATTTGTACAGTAAATAGTGGTATATAGTGGCTATGGTATAAATAGGATAAATAACATAAACCTTCTTCTAACATGACAGACAACAAGGACAGGACGAATATACAATATAATAATTTATTATCAACCGCTTATCCTTCACTTATGGGGATACTGGAGCCAATCCCAGCTGTCATTTGGTGAGAGGCAGGGTACACCTTTACCAGTCACCAGTCAGTCCAGACATAGAGACAACTAACCATTCCCTAAATCACACATCTGTGCAATTTTCCATTTTTTTTCCAATTAACCTTCAATCCACTGAAATTTTTCCTATTGTGGGACCATTAAAGGTACATTTCATTCTATTCCATTTCATTAACCTTGTCCATGTTTTGGACTGTGAGAGGACACTGGAGTACTTGGACGAAACTCGCTGGACACAGAAAGAACATGAAAACTTAACACAGAAAAGCCCCCCAGTGGGAGTAAAACCACGGCCCTCCATGCGAACCACTCCACAACTCCACACAATACAAAAATCCTAAGTGCAAGTGTCGCCAAGTGTTGTTCGCCACATAAAACAAGTAAATTTAATAATGAAAAAGGTCAAAAAAAGTAGTTAGCCAGATTGCTTTAATTTAAACTGATGAAAAGCTAGAAATGTAGATAAAACAAAACCTCATTTAATGTATTTGCCGTTGATCATAGCAAACCAAAGGAAAGGTGGTGGAAAAAGTACATTTCTAAGCCCTAAATGTAACCTAATTGTTTCATAATACAATGTGATTCTTCTCCAAAGAAATGGTGATCAAATTCCACAAAATGCCAGGGCTGATGTGGTCAGAATGGTGTGTATTGTGCAAACAGAAGTGACCAATAATGCAACCTTTTTGCATTTCCAGCCGCATCAAAGTCAGAGTGAAACTTCAAGTTGTTCTTACTCATGCAAATACATTCAAAGAAGGGCTTTTGGAACAGTAAGAATTTCCCTGCCAATACAAGGGAGGAGAGCCACAAAGATGAACTGATTATGAGTTCTGCTGCATGAATGAAAAGTTTGAAGAGAAGCACAAATCTGTTTTCGAGATAAAAATGTTTTGCTTTCTAAAACTAGTTGTAGATGGTGTGTCTGGTACAAGGAAATGGGACACACCAAAAAAGGACACAATGTGTTCATTAGTAGCTTTGTAACATATACTGCATTGCTGTAAAATACCTGTCCACTTGAAGTCATGTCATAAATTTAGAAGACAGCTGCTGGTCCGGTTGCCATATATAGCTCTGAATGTTGGCATGCAACAATCAAGCTTGAACAAACATCAGGGCGGCACATTGGCTAACATGGTTAGATCACGCCACAAATGTATATGTGCATAAGGCCATGGGAGTAGCACCAATAAGACACAAAATTTATGAGGCCCATACCCGGTGTTATGGCCAAGTTGAGCGAAGTGATGAGATGTCAGTGGCTGGGACTTCCCTGTGCCAAAGCCCCAATGGACACCTGTCCACTGGATGCATCAAGAAGCAATGGCTTGATCACCTTAAAGTAGAAATGCGACTTGCAAATATCCCCCTGATGACACTGCTCATCAAAAGAAGTAGAGACTGGCCTGCACAAAAGCAGACCCTTCAGCCATGCAGGACACATGCTTAGAAAATGATGTTGAGAGTCTTTCCACAAGACATTCAATAGTGCCACGATTTAGTCAGCAAGCTGAGGCCTGGAAAATGTGGACGAAACAACAGGCCCAACACTGAGCAATAATAAGAAAGAAACATCCTACTCAGACCTGGCAAATAGTGGCAGATGTTGGCCAAACTCAAAAAGGTAGCTTGGTTTCCAGAGGGAGGCAACTATGACCCCATCTTTGGCAAGGCATGGACTCATGATCCTCGGTGGAGAAAAGTGTCCTTGTCAGCAAGCATAGGCATGACAGTGGCCTGTGAACAGATAATCACTCAAGTTCTTACAGGTGGCAGCCAAGAGCTGAAGCATCTGGAAAGCTAGAGTCCCCACTGTGAGTTTCAAGATGCTGGGGCTTTGACAGTAAAGCTGCATTCAACTACTCCTTGCTACTGACATAATTGGGTTATTTTTTGACAACCTACAGAGGAAGCAGAAGAAGCAGCAGAGGAAGCCACATACTGACTGTGGCTGAAGTGGAAGGACAATGGTTTGAGGTCACCTTCTGTCTTGAGTATGTCCACTCTGCAAAAGCTGTATTCTTTTTTCTAAGACACAGTATTGAAATATGGGCTATTAGAATCCCATTCCATGTGTTTTTGTATACAGAATATTCAAACAGTATTAGCATCATTGTGGAAGATAGATGTATAATGAACAATACATTAGCATTATTTCAACCAGTACCAATTGATTTGTTCTGCAAACCTGCAGCACTTAGACATGAAATTAAAAAGTCCACTAATAACACTTGTCAGAAATGCTGTTTCATAATTAATAGGTATTGAGTAGGAAACAACAGATCAGAAGAACAATAATTCTGTTAACTTTCAGCCAAGCAGCAAGCTGCAGAATTTGGAAAAAAAAAAATGTGTCAAAAGACACTGAATAGAGGGAACAATGAAAATGTCAATATCTACAACTATAATTAAAAAGACCTTCTATATATAGATTGTCTTCTTGTATATAATTTCACTTTCTGTTGTTCACAAAATACACTGCACTCCAACATTTAGCATAATTACTCATTTGGGTGAAAAGACCTTTGCATGAACTCCACAACTGCTGGTGAAGCAGCTTTGATTTTAGACAAATTGAAGGGCTCTTTGAACCCCTGGCCATATCAGAAATAATTACATGCAGGATTTCATCACTGACTGCCCTCAAAATTGTGTAAAACAACTTATTTCTAAAAGTTGATAGTGTGTAGTCATGGGAAATACATTATGTGTCAGTGTCTCATGGGAGTACCCAGACACGTTAAAAGAGGCTTAGCAAGGTGCACAACCCATGGTGACACCAAATAAAATGTTCAGAAATGGGTATTGGTAATCTAGTTGGCAATTCTTGTCCTGTTAGCGTGTGAGCTGCTTCAGTTGATTGAGTCCTCACTGCGGGGGAACCGGGCTAGTGTTCCTCTGAAATCTAGACCCAGAAATCCATCGCTTTGCTCACGTGTGAGAAAAACCATTGAACGTTTGGAGCACCTTATGCGTGTCTCAACACCATTTTTGTAATTCCTCTATTTTGAGATACTTCGTCAGCTCTTTTGATTTCTGCTAATTGTTCCAATTCTGATCAATTTTCTCTAAAATCCTGGATTGCTTTGCTTCTTGCCATCATGTGCACCACCAAACACCCTATTAACTGCTTCATCAGGGCATGGCCTGACCAGATCACAATTCTACTTTGCAGGATGTAATAGTATGAGCTACTAAGCAACAGATGTAGCAAAGCTGCAAGTAGCATTATTTTTCGTTGTTACTAGATATACCAAAGCTGATTAGAAGGCAAGTTTCCATAAAGCTCTTTGTGATAAAATTTCTGATACCTTTCACTATGTCAGTGAAAAATACGGTATCCTAGAAGATTTTTTTTTTCACACAAAATAAGTGTGACCAGGTGGTAAATGGTAATAATTAAATTTACAAAACCCCCAATGAACTGTCTTAGAATCCCTGTTTATTGCCCCAATGCCTTTTTTATGTTGGACAGCGGGGGGGGTATTAGAGATTATGTAATTGTGCGATTACGGTATTTCTGTACTTCATTTGAAGTTTTGGTGTGTGCTTTTCCCCAGCTTCACAAATGTTGTGATTTTCTTATCTGTTTAACTAAACTGTATTTGAACATTGATCCAGCTACTGCTTAATCTATAGTGAGGGCGGTGGGCATGCTGGAGCCTATCCCAGCTGGGCAAGAGGCGGAGTAGACCCTGGACCAGCCAGTCAAGCAACATATAGAGACAGGACAAACCACAATTAGCTCTCTTTCATTCACACAGCGGGGCAAATTTTTCAATGAATTCCTAAAACTTGTTTGTCTTTGGACTGCGGGAGGAAAGTAGAAAACCTGGACAGAAAACCCTCGCAGAGACCATGCAAAATCCACACAAATGCCCCCTGTGGAAATTGAACCGGAGTCTCATGTCCTATAGCGGATGCGCTACGCACTGCTCCACCATATTTACCCTACTCGATTAATAAGTGATGAGATCTCAGATTGTGTGCTACAAAGCAATTCAATTCCACTTGACTCAAACAGAATTTAATCTTGGGCAGAGGTTGGGGGTGGGGTGGCATAACTTTGTTGGGTTTGATTTTTTGCTCCTGCTTTTTTGCTCCCTTGACCGTTTGTCCTGGAACATATAGCTATTCTTAGGGATCACATCCAATGACCGGACACTGTGTGAACAAACAAAAGCAGGCGGACTAAGTTTCTCTATCTGTGCATGCTTAAAGATGAAAAATCACATGTCTTATTCATTGTATCAGAAGGAGAGGGGAAGTGCTGAGAGGTCATCGACTTCACGGGATTTCTATTCAGTTGCATTCCTCTGTACGGTCGGCTAAACTCCAGCTAAATGCCGCTACTCCAGGTTGACTGTTCACACATCAGTGGTGGCCAGAAAAAATTGCTTTCAGCTGTCTCTGGTCTCCAAGGTGAGAGCAAGGACAGAACAGGCAATGCAGAGAACGAGGGGGCGGATCGGTAAGATGGACAGGCAGAGGAGGAGATGAAAGGGGTTTTGAATCTTGCAGAGAAGCAGACCTGCTGAGATGCAAAGTCCCTCTTGGACTATACAAAATAAAGAACGTGTATAATTAGAAAAGTAAACTCTCACTTGCATCTGTCAACTCTCTTGTCAGTGATACATGCTGTGTTGTCGAACTATTGAGTATATTTGTTTCAAATACATGATATCTTTATTCAGATAATTTATTTGGAAACAAAAAATATTTTATCATATATTTGCATCATATCCAACCTCAAAGTCAGCTCTAATGATATGACTCTACCAATCCAAAGTGTATTCTTCTTCTTCTTCCTCTTCTTTCAGCTTTTCCCTTCAGGGGTCGCCACAGCGAATCAACCTTCTCCATCTAACCCTATTCTCTGTATCCTCTTCTCTCACATCAACTACCCACTTGTATCCTCTATTACTCCGTCCATAATTCTTCTTGTTGGTTTTCCTCGAGACCTCCTGCCTGGCAGCTCCAATTCCAGCATGCCTCTACCAGTATCCCTCCTCTGAACGTGCCCAAACCATCTCAGTCTGGCTTCTCTTACCTTCTCTCCAAAACATGTAACATGTGCTGTTCCTCTGACAGACTCATTCCTGATCCTATCCATTCTGGTCACTCCTGAAGAGAACCTTAGCATCTTCATCTCTAGCAGCTTCTAGCTCTGTCTCCTGCCTTTTTGTCATTGGAACTGTTTTTGGGCCATACAGCATTGCTGGTGTCCCCACTGTCTTGTACACCTTTCCTTTCATTCTGGCTGATAGTCTTCTATTGCATAATACCCCTGACACTTTTCTCCATCCGTTCCAACCTGATCTCCACTCCCTGTAGCCTCAGCGTTCCACTGAAGTTTCTCTCATTCACACACACATACCATATTTTCCGCACTATAAGGCTTACCTAAAAGCCTTTAATCTTCTCAAAAACCGACAGTGCCCTTTATAACACAGTGCACCTTATATATGGATCAATAATAAGCCGCAAGAGGTCTTGCCCACTCCACTTTCTCCTGTAGAAGAAGTGGTGGAATACATGACTGCGCAAAGCGCGCATTTTTTTTCCATTTGTGTGTGTGTGTGTGCGCGTGGGCCTGTACGCACATCACCGAAGTAGCAGCGGTAAAAAACAGTAAAGATGAATTCCAGTCCCACACCACTTGTGTGTGTATCAAGACCCCGAAATGGCACCTTTCAAGAGACATGCTTACGACGCAGAGTTTAACCTCAAGGTGATCGGTCACGCAATAGAACATGGGAATCGAGCAACAGCGAGAGAATTCAACATTAACGAATCAATGGTACGGAAGTGGAGGAAGCAACAAGATGACAAGCGCCAAGTAATGAAGACTAAACAGAGTTTCCAAGGGAACAAAGCGAGATGGCTACAGTTAGAGGACAAACTTGAACAGTGGGTTGTTGAACAGAGAGCAGCAAGTAGAAGCATCTCTGCAGTCACTATTCGAATGAAGCCAACAGTGGTAGTTAGTGAATGAACATCAATGAATTTAGAGGTGATCCCTCTTGGTGCTTTTGTTTTATGAAACGCTTTCAACTGTGACAAATGGAGTTGGAAATAACATTGTTTTCAACAAAGGCGGCGCAAATACCGGTAAGAGCTGACGGTACGTACAGTACTGTATAGTGAATCCACTAACTTGATTTGGAAGTGAACGGAGTTGTCCGAACGTAGGTTTGTATTCTATTAATAATGTTTGAATGACTTATATGACTGTTTAGTTGACATTCCTTTTAGCGCAGCTCCATTTAGTGGATGCAAAACACAACCCAAGCTACTACTTCTATTATGGCGCCTTATAATGCGGTGCGCCTTATAAATGAATTTTTTTTTAGAAAAAGACCATGCATTGAAGTTGTGCCTTATTATCCAGTGCGCCTTATGGTGCGGAAAATACTGTACTCTGTCTTGCTGTGACTAACTTTCACAGCTTGCCTTTCCAGCGTATACCTCCACCTCTCTAGATTTTCCTCAACCTGTTCCCTGCTCTCACTACATATCACAATGTTATCTGCAAACATCATGGCCCATGGAGATTCCTGTCTAATCTCATCTGTCAGCCTGTCCATCACCACTGCAAACAAGGGGCTCAGAGCTGAGCCCTGATGGAGTCCCACCTCCACCTTCAACCTCTCTGTTACCCCTGTAGCACACCACACCATTGTCTCACAGCTTGCATACATGTCATGTCCCAGTCTAACATACTTCTCTGCCCAGATTTCCTCATACAATACCAGAGGTCCTCGCCAGGAACCCTGTCATATGCTTTTTCTAGGTCTACAAAAACACAATGCAGCTCCCTCTGGCCTTCTCTGTACTTCTCTATTAGCACTCTGAAAGCAAATACTGCATCTGTAGTACTCTTTCTGGGCATGAAACCATACTGCTGTTCACAAATGTCGACTTCTGCTCTCAATGTAGTTTCCACTACTCTTTCCCATAACTTCATTGTATGGCTCATCAACTTTATCCCTCTATAGTTGCCTCAATTCTGCACATCCCCCTTATTCGTAAAAAATGAGCACTTCATTTCCATTCTTCAGACATCTTCTCACTCTCACAGATCCTGTTGAATAAACTGGTCAGAATCTCTACCGCTGCTTCTCCTGGACACTTTCACACCTCTGAAAGTATAGCAACTGCCTCTCCACTCTTCATCCCCTTCAACTCCTTCCTCACTTTTCACCTCCAGAACGTTCCTACCAAACTCCTCCTTCAAGATAACTCCTACTCCATTTCCCTTCTTGTCAGTACCATGATAGCACAATTTAAAGCCTGCTCTTAAGCCTCTAGCCTTACTGAATAAAAATTAAGTAATAACATATACATTTTGGTGCGATAGCCTTTAATGTTATAACAAAATATTATACACTATTAATATTATTAAAATGCAACAATATCTAATCATAATAATATATTCATTGAGAGAAACTTATGTTGTGCATTGCATAAGACATGAACAAGAGTGGAGTTAGATCAGACTGTGCTGTTTCCTTACAAATTAAGAAGAATATTAAAGATGCGAAATAATAAAAAGTAGAGATAATAAATATTTGATTTCTCAAAACCTTTTTGTACTATTAATATTCTGGGTGATGAGCTGTGAACAGAGGCCTTAAAGAGACTAACCTCCGGGTGTCATCATCTTGTCCTCTCGTCTTCTGTGTTCTGACCCACTGCTCAAGCTGTTGCATGGAGTTGGTCCTGGACAGGCCCCTCTCTGGCTCCTGGACTGGAACTAGAGCTGGTCCTGGACCCCTGGCCTGACCCGCGCCTGCTTCTGAGCAGCAATCTCTGGTCTGCTCTCCTTGCGCAGTGCTGGAATCATTGATCGGGGTGGGCCTCGGTAAGGTGAGGCTGGCTTGACCCTGGCGCGATGCGGACACGGCAGCTGCGATGGCAGCAGCCTGAGCAGGCTGCAGCTTGATGCTGTTGATTTTAGTCAGAGACCTCTCCGCACTGGGTTCTCTCTTGAAACCATACTTATCCCCATCACAAAGCGTAGCATACCTTTCCATGTCTCTTAGAGTGGCGTATTTTTCCCCCTCTCTGAGTGTACTATACTTTCTCACCTCCTTCAGTGCACCATGTTTGTCTACTATTTGGATAGTTCCATATTTACTCTCTGTCTCCCTTAAAGAAAGCTGTCTCTTCACCTCTTTTTGAGGCATGTACTTCTGTCCGTCTTTCTGGAGTGTGTGTCGGTCCCCTATCTTCTGCAGAGCATATTTCTCCCCATCCTTAGTGAGCAAATACTTCTCAGCATCTTTACTCGGAGCATATTTCTCTTCAGTCACCATGTACTTCTCATCTACTTTCTGTACTGCGTATTTCTCCAAGTCGCGGTGGATGGAGTACTTTTCCCCGTCTTTCTGAAGCGAGTACTTCTCACCATCCTTCCGCAGCAGGTACTTGTCCCCATCCTTGTGCAGGAGATATTTCTCCCCATCCTTTTGGACCATGTAGCTCACCCCATCTTTCTTCACCGAGTACCTCTCAGCGCCCCTCTGTAAAGTGTAGTACTCCCTTTCTTTCAGGCTGTTATGTCTCTCCAAGTCGTTCCGTCTTTTGTCGTCTGCCCGGGATAAAGAGTGTTGCCGCATTGGCTCACGGTTGCGTTCGTTGTTCTGGATCTCAGGCTGGGTGAGGACTCGGTGGTTGAGCAGATTGTTGTGCTCCTGGGGGCCATGCTGGTCCACTTTCAACTTGTCCAGCCTGGGGACAGATGAAGGAGAATTACCTTAAACCTTAAAAAGGTTTGAAGAAAGTTTCAGTGTCAGTGCAAAAGTATGGATGACAGCGCCTCTATCTCTGTCACCCTCTGGCCTTTCTCATCTGACAGTTGTCGGATCTGACTTCAGGACTTTTCAATGGGCTGTGTTTCTGTCAGTCTGAGCCAGCTTCTTAAAGATTTGTATTTTATCCCACATTGCATGCTAAAGAAAGTAGCATAAATAACAACAACAACAACAACAACAACAACAACAATAATAACAATATATATATTACTATTATTATATATTGTTATATTGTTATATTATTATTGTTATTAGTATATAGAACAAATGACATACAATTAAATCAGTTGAAAGATGTATTACTAAGTCATTAACGTAAAGTTAGGGTGCCCACAGTTGGACCAGCAACCAGGGTCAAACCTCATCTCTTCACCATACAGTATCTCAATGCATTCAACATGATGTGCTTAGAGTTATTCTTTCCTCCAAAACTAAACTTTTTATCTCAGTGGTTTCTTACATGGGCCTGCCCATCAGCTCCCACACATAAGGGAATTATGATATTGAAGTTAGTCATTTCTGATTGTCAAAGGTTTATTTGATTATGTTTGTACTGATCATGATTTTGTTACATTGAAAACTGTTTTCTCCCCAACAGTTTAGCAGTTGTGTGTATTATCTATGAATATTAAAAAAAACAGAGATCTATTTGAACTATTCAAAAAATCAGAACTCATATGGGATTTTTCCCTAATTAATTTTTATTTTTTATGTGTGTGATCTTACCTTATGACTTAAATGACTATTATTGGTTCACAAATTTGGTCTCTTTATCTCAAAGTGGATGGGATAAGTGTGCTATATCACCACATTATTATTATAATTATTATTATTATTATTATTATTGTTGTACTGAGATTATTATACAATTGCAACACATGTAATATATATAATCACCTTGTATAGTTTTAATAATATGCTACTAACCTTCATTAGATCTATATCAATAAAAATGCTAATGTAATATGTATTCTGGTATTCTTCACCACCGCCATCCATGATATAATTATAATAACACACATATTATTTGTCATGGGAGATTCACGCAAACAGTATTTTCTTTAAATTTTTAAAGCCTGGATAAGGGGGCTGATTTTTACTCTGTATTTGTTTATTTCAAGACAAAAAAAAAAAAATCATGATGTGTGTTTGTGTGTATATTTTTTCAGTGTACTGAGCTATATTTCATTCTGCTTGTATTTTTTTATTTGGTGATTCTATGCAAATCAATACAGATACAGTAACTAACTAATATCGTTATGATTTAGAATAAAGAAAAGTGACTCAAAGAGAATTGTGATCGGAATGTAGAAAGAGGAAAGTTCAGAATTTTGCATGTTTTGGAGCATGGGAGGAAACCAGAGAAACAATGAAGACATGAGAAGAACATGCAAACTCCCAAGAGAGATACCCCTTGTTGGAATTGAACCAGGAACCTTGTGGCTGTGAGGCGGAAGCACATACCATGAAGTGTTCCTATGAAGAGAATTGTTGTTGAAGACAATATCCAAGACGTATGAGAACAGGAGAGTTATAATGAGCAAACCCTGCACAGTGTATGTGAATTGCTCTATATTCCGTGTGTGTCTACGTGTGTGTCTAGAGCGCTCACCTTCTGACAGGCTCTGTGTGGACAAGGGCAGCGTCTGTCATGACTTTCATCCAGGACTCCATTTCTTTGGCTGTGTCAGTGCAGAAGTAATACGTCCGCATGTTGGGGTGGGTGGCCTGGCAGACAGAGAGGAGAGGGAGAGCAGTTTTGACCTTGAGGTGTTGGGGATTGTGGGGGTGGATGGGGGATCCTCTTGGCACAGGAGGACTACAGAGAGAGTGAATCTGAATGAATGTGCTGGCTGTCTGTGTAAAAAAGGGGAAAAAAAGATGTGTTCAAAGTCTTCCAGCTACCTAGTAGATCTTGGCAAAGTAAAACCTCACACGTATTGAAATGTTTTTGTAGCAGCCCGAGCACTATTCTGTCTCTGTCGACTGTGATCCCATGCTCCAATAAGGTAAAAAAAAATCACGATATGCAAAACTATATTTTATTCACTATTAATAGTGATCAATGTTCGGAAATGTGCTTAGGTGCAAGATGTACTGCAAATAATTCGTTAAAGTTTGATCTCACATATAATATTATAATTGTCAAGTGCTGTATTTTTTCCCATTAATTTTATTGCAAAATCTTGCACATATCCATTTAAATTTAAATCTGATTGTTAGGAAAAATGTATTGTCAGATTTCCACTGTTCAGCCATTTCATGAACAATTTTGATTTCTATAATTTAAGGTCCATTTCTGGCTTATTTTACATTTTTTTTTACATCATTTCAGTCCTTTAAGGTTAATTTTAAAGACATTTCTTGCTACCTGTATACACCTTATATACACCTAACAGGACGAGAATTCTATCTACACTGGCACCGTGAGCCACGAACACTGCAGTGACACCACGTTATGACACCTGGTACCAGAGGTTTAAACTCTGCAGGCAAGAAAGTCAAGCTGTATCTGGTAAGTTTCATAGCAAATGAATCATTTGGGTAAAAAACAATTGGTTTTGGATGCTTTCCTGGTAAATTTCTTTTGTTTTCAATTAAAATTGAAGTTGTTTTGTTAATTTGTTGCTGATGTCAGTTATTTTTAAGTAATTATTTCACCAAAGTATGAGGCTTCAAATAAGAACCTATACAGGATGTGGGGTGATTAAGGACTATAACATTAAGATACTAATATTTAGTTTTTAAACTCAAAGTGCTGATTAGAGGACATCCAAACAGGTGCTGGATTCACTAATGGCCAGGAAAGAATTATGAAATCCGAGGTTTTCCTCAAAATAGAAGGGAGGAATGTTCAGGTCAAGTTAAGTACTTGGACGCAAATATGAATAAATCCCCCTAGCCCCCCCCCCAGTGCTGAAATGAATAACTTTAAAAAAGTCCCCAGAAAATTATCATGTAACATTCTTGGGGTAAAGCATGTAGAATAATAAAAATCATAACCAATGAAATAATTTAGACTTGAATATAGGCTGCAGAGTAATTTCAGTGTAATTTGCAGGATGTGGGTTGACAGAGAACACAGAAAAGCACAGTTGGGTGAGTGAACCCACGAGAAGAGACAATTTAAGTGCAATAATCGTAGAAAAATGCCTCAAATATGTGTCATCTGTGGAACTTCAATGAAAACATTGATAGGCGGAATTGTCCAGGATGAATCCCAACCTTTAGGTCGTTACCATTTTAAAGGAACAGTTCAGTTTTCATCCATTATCTACTGCTTATCCTGCACTCAAGGCCGTGGGAATGCTGGAGCCGATCCCAGAAGTCACTGGGTGAGAGGGGGGTTTAACCTGCACTGGTCACCAGTTGATCCATATATAGGGCCACATATAGAGACAAACAAACATTCATTCTCACAATCACACATCTGGGATTTTTTTCCAATTAACCCTCATATTATGTTAAGGGTCAATTTGACCCATTTCACCCATTGACCTAATGGGTCAAATTGACCCTTAACATAATATGAGGGTTAACCTCTGGACTGTGGTTAGGGTTAGAACCTGGGGGAAACCCACAAAAAATGCAGACAACATGCAAACGCCACACAGAAAGGCCCAACTGCACCAGTATACATAGGACATTAACAGAAGTCTGAGACTATTGCAGATTAAATTATGCTATTAATTCCAGTTTGTAGATTGCATACATTTTGCATATATAAGTGGGCTCTCTCATTGTGCAGGTTCCCAGGGGGTGGAGCTTGATCTGCAGCAGCCTTACTGGGTGTCCACAATTGTAATTTTGTTTTATGAATATTGGAACTATTGATGTATTATTTCAACAACTGCCATCTGACTGTGGGTATTAGTATTGATATAATTTATGCTTGTCCCTCCTAACCCTCATTCTGTCCTCTGTCTCTGTCACACTCTTGATTTCTGTCTTTCTGCCCTTCTCCCCTTGCTCTTGCTCTTTCATACAAGTGGTTGCTAATGATGGATTTCGGGTTTCTGGGCAGCATTTTAAAGAGTGTGGTCCAGACCACCTCTGCATTGAAAGTGTCATTGCTTTCAACTGTGTTGTGATTTGACATGAAAAAAAAAAAAAAATAAGAGTTCCTAATTCACTTTGCCATTCTTATCTAAAATACTTCAAGCAAGACCTGACAGAAGTATATTTCTAGAAAATAAAAGTGCATTCTGATTCACCTTAAAGGCATACTTCCTGCTGATGTGGTCATCCACTGACAACATGGAGATATGGAAGCTGGGAAGCAGGATGCTTCCAAGGATGCTGTCCTCCTTGTCATCTGCAAACACAAATTAGAATGTATATATATCACTCTTTCCACCACAGCGGGTCTGGGATTGGTCATTTAGACACAGATCAATACAGTCTAATTGTGGTGTGTTTGATAAGGAGCGGGGCCTCAAGTAAAGACTATAGCTCTCTATCTGATGAATTTTCCCAGTGTCTGACACAAAAACACTGCTTTGTTTATTCATTTATCCATCAAAATACTTCAAATGGAATGGACTGCCTCTCTAGAAAGTGGAAATATGCCATTATGCCATATGCCACTTCTCAAGATACGCAGTCATCACTTGGACAAGTGAAGGACATCTGTTTCCAAGAGGTCATGATCAAGCATTACATAAAAATAAATAGAAAAGAATTGCCATAAAAGATCTAGATCATAATAAGTAGTACGTAATAAATAGTTAGACAACTATGTCACATATTCATTGACATTTGAGACTAAAATTGAAAGTTAAAACATCAAATACTAAAATCATGACAGTAATTAGAAATGTACAATGACAAAGATTCAAATCTACAAGAAAGAACTGAATTAATGGAATTAAAGTACCAATATGTGAGCTAAAACTGACTTATATATGAAGCTCGCAGTGGTCAAACCACAATAGACATTCATGAGATCAAAAGTGGAGATGAAATTAAACATTGACAGTGAAAAACAAGTCACTATATGCTTTAATGTTCAAATATGACACATTTTTCAAAATAGGTCTGTGCATGTCTTTGTAACTATTATGTAATATTACAGTTAATGTGTTACTTTCCTGTAACTTACAACTTTACACTTTATATATCCAGGATAACAAAGCAGGTATGAAGACTCTGGATGTTTTTACATCACTCTTGTTAGCCTGCATTAAATGTTGGGTGCAATATAACAGTTTTTCAAGAACATGAGTAATAAGACATTAATAAACCATCAACCCCCCCCGGCGCCACTTACAAATGAATGACAGAAAGAGATTGTCAGTCTGCCATTTAGTCACTGAAATTTTTTCTATATGGCATAAATACTTATCGAGGGCATCTTCAAATGTTTTTATCTATCAATTTGATATTTGTCATTTTATTGTCCTCATTGTAAAACCAGTTCTACAGCTGAGGGTGCATACATATATGTGTAAGCTTTGGCCCAGGCTTAAATAATTTTTCTTAATCTAATTCAGACGCAATGACTCTTACTGATAGTAAGGAACATTTACATGTTCTGTCTAAGAAGAGTACACACCTGAAGCTTTTAAATAAAACAGTGATTGAATGAATTGGAGTAAAAAATTAAGAATTACTTGCATTACAGTTTTCATATTCAAACCAATCAAGCGGAGTTGAAAATATCAAGTGTCCTTGCCTGTTTATGCATAACTCGCACACCCTGCTGCTGAATTACAACCCCTGAAAGCTCATTTGTTCCTCTTCCACGTCCCCTAAACTGCTATGAGAGATTTATCCATTGCTATAAATTGACAAATTAACTGCTCCTAGTGCATCAGGAATCCCTTCATGAGTGCGGGTTGGTTGGAGGATTGGATGTTTATTGGCTTAGAGATGGGGAGATATGGCAGAGTGGGTTGTTAGGGGGGAAACCAGCTCACTCTGGCTTTTCTATAATAACCTCGCCTTCTCTCCTGCTTACGCTCCCACTTAATTTCGGTCATTTGCTCAGGTCAAGTGCAGGTTGTTGAGCCCGGGTTTTGTAAGAGGGAGGACGAAAACATTCTTCCTTTTGAAAAAAAAACAAAAACAAACAAAAAAAAACCACTGTGTTTACATCCTCATTATGTCCTGAGTAATTAACCACATCTGAGGAAGTAAAGTAATAAGCAGAGAGGCTTCAATCCTCAATGATTTTAACGAAGAAAGCTTCTTCTTCTTCTCCTTTCAGCTTTTCCCTTCAGGGGTCGCCACAGCGAATCAACCCTCTCCATCTAAACCTATTCTCTGCATCCTTCTCTCTTAAACCAACTACCTTCATATCCTGTCTCACTACGTTCATAAATCTTCTCTTTGGTCTTCCTCGAGACCTCCTGCCTGGGAGCTCCAATTCCAGCATCAGTCTACCAATATATTCACTATCCCTCCTCTGTACATGCCCGAACCATCTCAGTCTGGGTTCTCTTACCTTCTCTCAAAAACATTTAACATTTACAGTTCCTGACTCATATATAGACTCATTCCTGATCCTATCCATCCTGGTCACTCCCAAAGAGAACCTCAACATCTTCATCTTTGCGACCTCAAGCTCTGCCTCCTGCCTTTTTGTAATTGGAACTGTTTATAGGCCATACAGCATTGCTGGTGTCACCACTGTCTTGTACACCTTTCCTTTCATTCTGGCTGATAGTCTTCTATCACATTGTACTTCTGACACTTTTCTCCACCTATTCCAACCTGCTTGGACCCGTCTCTTCCCCTCTTTTGCACACTCTACGTTGCTCTGGACTATTGACCCCAAGTAATTGAAATCCTCCAACATCTTGATCTCCATTCCCTGTAGCCTCAGCATTCCTCCTGAGTTCCTCTCATTCACACACATATACTCTGTCTTGCTGCAGCTAACTTTTATTCCTCTCTTTTCCAGTGCATACCTCCACCTCTCCAGATATTCCTCAATCACTTCTTCATCCCCTTGATAGCCACCAACATGCCCATTGAAGTCAGCACTAATTACCACTCCCTCATCTCTGGGGATATTCTGCATCACTTCATCTAGCTCATTCCAGAACTTCTCCTTCTCCTCAAACTTACATCCCACCTGCGGGGCATAGTCACTAATAGCACTGAGCATCACACCTTCAATCTCCAGTTTCAGACTCATAAGTCTATCAGAACATTCCTAACAAACTCCTCCTTCAAGATAACTGCCTGCTCCTAAGCTTAAGGTAGCCTTACTACCTTTCCACCTGGTTCTCTGGACACACAGTAAATCCACTTTCCTTCTCTGCATCATGTTGACCAACTCTCTACCTTTTCCTGTCATAGTCCCAATATTCAAAGTCCCTAATCTCAGTCCCAGACTCTTGCCTTTCCTGTTCTCTCTCTGCTTCTGCACACACCTTCCTCCTCTCCTTCTTTGACCTACAGTAGCCCAGTGCCCATTGGTTCCCTGTACGTCATCGGTACCAATGGTGGTCGTTAGCCCGGGCCTCGACTGATCTGGTATGATCTGGTTATTATGACTGAAGAAAGCTTGAATTCCATTAATAATTATATACATAAAAAATAAAACCTGGAAGATGAAGAAACACACACACGACAAACCTCGCAGTTGAGTATATCAGTATAACTTGTCTGGCAAAGATACAAAGATATCTAGGGTTCATACCTTCAGGTCTGTCACACATTACTGACTTTATTTTTGGTCTGGTTCATCCATCCATTAGAAATCAAACTTAAACGAAAGGGATTTGTTATGGATACGTAAGGTTTGACACCATAACCATGGAAACCCATTTCAAGCATGAGAACAGGGATCTTCTGTTAGCGTTATCAAATAAAATCCATGGTCGGACAATTTCATTGCTCCCCCTCATTCCTGCGATACCTGCTATTCTTTACAAAATAAAAGCATGAATAAACGATTGTTTTAGAAATCTAGAAAACATTCTTCTCAGTTGTGACTGTACATATTCAAATCATCAAAACTAACTTCATGACAAGGTGCATTGGTGGAGCTTTTTTTTTTCATCGAGTTAGTTTATGGGGTTTATTTTCAATGTGCAATAAGAATAAGAATAAGAATAAGAATAAGAATAAGAATAAGAATAAGAATAAGAATAAGAATAAGAATAAGAATAAGAATAAGAATAAGAATAAGAATAAGAATAAGAACAACTTTATTTATCCTGAAGGAAATTGTTGTGCCAGAGTTTTAAGTAAAACACAACAATAATAAATAATGGTAGGACATTGTATAAGCAGTAAAAAAAAAACAAAAAAGGGGGGGAGAATAAGAAATACAAATAAAACTATAAAGTGTCAAAGTCAAGGCTATAAAGTGTTTTAAAGAGTGCAAACATTTGAAGACTTCCTGCAGCTGAAGGGAGAGGAATTACATAAAGGTGAGAGGAACAGCAGTCACTTAGCAAAATGTGTTTGGACATGGAGAGTCGTAATATTTTTCGCTCTTTCCATCGTCTTTATGCACAGTATAAACCATAATTTCAATGTCAGTCTAACAAATTCAGTCAAATTGTATCACATTAGAAGGAAGCATGTTTCTCCACACCCCGTAATTTGTGCTGTGATTTGTCAGTGCAATATGCATGGTAGTAATAATCTAAATAAATAAGCAGCTTAAGTCAATCTTCACCTGAATGAAGAAATTTAATTTGTGTAAGTAAGTGATAAAATGTGGTTATTCCCAATATCCTCTGAAATTCAAAGATTAATCCCCATTAAGAAAAAAAATCATTTGACTGCCTCATTTAATTTTTATTTTCTTCACCGGTGCAATTTTTCCGGGCAATGTGCTCAAGCTCGAAATCAGAGCTGAGTTTGAAAGTGGATCGGACGATTAGCCCATTTGATTGGGGTGAGGGCAACAAAACGAAATGGTAACAAATGGCAGGAGGCAATTTTTATCCACTCCTGGCTTTGGAATGTGTTTGAGTTCTTTTCATGGTAGTTTATGTAATTTCCAGTCCTAATGCATGTTGTTGAAATCTGAAGAGCAGCCATTAAATTGTCCAATTCTCCTCTTGGAAGTTTGAAGACTTTTTCAAGTTAAAACAAGCTGTATTCTCAAATTTGGAAGCCGGGTGCTGCTCAGACTTTAATTTTTTTCTGCCAAAATGGCGTTGAGCATTTTGATCTTTCAAAAAATAGACTGCAGATTATCAGAGCCTGCAGGACAAAACTCCACTGTTGTTTAGAAGTTGTCCAAATGACATTGGCCAGTCTTGAAAGAGGCCGAACAGAAAACATACCTACACACTGCAGCTATGTCCATCGCATCTCTCAGCACACCAGGTTAGTCATTTAGTCAACGTCACTGTGTTTTTCCTATGTGCGGATTAGATCTCAATTATTCATTAGCGGGGGGGAGGCTGAAGGTGCTGTGGGCCTGTTGGGTAAAGGCTGAGGTAAAGCAAACACAAGCGCTGGCTGGCTAGAAGCTATTTTACTTTCATTTTTCCATCTTCCTGAGACATGCTTCTGCTGTAGTTTTTTTTCTTCAAATGAATCTTTTTGTCTACATTATGCAGATCACAGGCAGGCAGAGCAAACAATTCCAGGCCCGGTATGAATCAATTGTGATTTTCATTGCAAGAAATTTGTACATCAGTAAATGTTTACTTGTTTAGAGGAGTCTCTGCTGCTTTCAGGGCAGCATCACATCTCCTTTGCTTTGTTATGCTTTGAAACATAAAAAAAGAAGGAAAGAACAGAAAGCTGTATTTCTGCACTGCATGGAGAGCTGGAGAGCATATAACACGCAATGTACCACACACAGAGAGGAATACTAGATGACAGTTCACATAAAGTGCGTAGGAATGACAAGTAATCTTGTTTTGCCTCCCTCACTATCTGCAGCTGTCTCTTAAGCTTCGGCAGATGTTGTTCCGTCATCGTACCCTTCATCTACCAGATAGCATGAGACTTCCATGTTCTCAAACGTGAAGATGGGATTTGGAGTAATGGACTGACGAACTCTACAAAATTCATTTTTCCTATCCTTTATTGTTCTATCACTTGTGGAGTATTTCTCCTCAGAGACTGGCACGCTTGGGCTTGAAAGTACGTCGCTACTACTGTCTACAACAAAATCACATTTCTTTGACTTTTTGAAGCAGCTAAACCAATAATACCTACATAATACAAATACAATGCGATAATGTGATTACTCCTCAATTTGACACAACTACAAGCACTTTGTGGAATTGATTTTTGGCAAAACAATAGTTTGCATGATGAGCAAGGCTTATCATAATTTTTATGACCACTTGAATTATTTAGTATGTATAAGAATATAATGGCAATCCATTTACTTCTGTATGTATAGATGCGTTCAAGTGATGGTGGTCAAAACAGCAGAAATGTGAAGTTCGCGTAGGCGAGCCTCTCTGTTTATGCGACATATGGTTTCCTATCAACATCCCAGGACCAAAGTTGTATTAAAATTGGAAACAGTTTGTTCAAAGTGTTCCTTACAAAAGTGTTTGCATTGCCCTGAAATGAAGCTAATGCTTTCTGTTTCACAAAATATATCTTGTTGATTTTATCAGATAATTACAAATTGTGTATGTATGTTTGAGTGTCTGTACCTCGGTAGTAGAAGAGACACATGTCTGAAAGAACGAACCACCTCTTCTTCCACAGCTTCATGCCTGTGCTGTCCTGTGGAGGTCAAAGTTCATTGGTCAGTCAAAGGGTAGTCGTTATACAAGCATGGACAGACAAACACGGACACACACACACGCAAACAAACATAATTTCATCTTCCCCCCACTTCCCTCCTCTTGCTGCCCTTACTGTATCTCCCTCTGGCTGATCCATGATGAACCAGCAATCAATCTTCTCCTCTGGGACAAATTGCCGTGTTTAATTTCTTTATAATGCTGTGACAATCTCACTTACAGCCGAGGCCCTCGCTTTGTTCACCAAATAGCAGCTCAAGCCCCCCCCCCCCATCTATCATCAATGCCATAATGAGTGCAATGGAAAATTCACATTTTTAAAGACAATGCCCAATGGGGTCTTTGGCCATGATTGTCCATTGATCCAAGAGCATGGGCCTGGATGGTCGGGGTGCATGGGTAAACCGATGACATTTCATCTGCGAGCCGGACAGATTTGCGAGAGCAAGGCTTGTTTGCTGAGAGGAATGGATTTTTCACTCAATGTGAATAAGAGTCACTAAGTGGCCATAACTGGTGCTTGAAAGCTGTCGTGAATGGCAACAGGGCTCTTCGAGGAACAATAGTTACCATGGGTGTCACACATCACAGGTTGGTATCATTGCGTACCAACCTGATAATGAAGCCATCTGACACTGCATGATTTTAGGACTATGAGGAAGATCATTGCAGGCATTAATCCTGTATCCAAAAAACATCTGCATGTCAATCAAAGGCGCATGCATACCATTTTTTTTTAAATCTATAATATGCTTGAGTACTGTTGGATAAATGATGAATTTCTGATTTCTGCATGACCTACCTGTATCTGAAGTTATGTGAAGTTTATAAAATCATAGAGGTCCCCTCATTTTATGTCAAAATAATGGAATTTGATCACTATATGTAATAACTGGCAATATAGTGCTGATATTTAGCTAAGGTTGAAAATTGAATGAAAAGTTCTAAAAGTTCAATACCGTGAAGAAAGAATCGAGCAAACATACGTAACTGATAAACTGTCACACAAATCCTGGTCACAAGTTTTTTGACTTGTTCCAAATCTGTGGCTGTGAAAAATGCACACGTCGCCATTACATTTGGCATCCTTTAGAAACTGTTCCACGATTATTAACTATTTTCAGCGGCTTACTGAAGGCTGTACATTTGTTGTCAAATCAACAAAGTGCTTTTTCATTTGCCTTGGTTGTCTTGGCACTAAGCTCTTAACAACCTAAGTAGTTTTTGGACTTCACTCACATAAAGTGGGCTACCAGGATATGGCCCGACTACTCTGCCCCCCTCCCTCAGATTGTTTGAGCTCTGAACTTAAAATGCAGACATTGTATTGATATTTTCATGTCATTTTCATATTTTTGCTTAATATTCTTTTTTGCTGACTAGCATCCTTCACCTGTTTGTAGAGCCAGTTACTCTTGACCACTGGTGCATTTGGGTTCCTCTTGATTGAGTTGGACCTCTTGCCAAAGTTGTGAACCTTTTTGGAAGACCTAGATGGCTGTTGGAAAGCAGGGAGAGATGATAAATAAAAGTCAGGGAAATGTCATCTATATATTCAACTTGCCAATAATAGGGAATAGGCTTATCTTTATTCTTCCAGTAACATTTAATAATCAACTGACTCTTGTGAGTGAAAGACGTTACAGATACTGTATCTGAGTTCAAAAATACAGGGACAGAAAGTCACAGAACATTAGCTTTTCTTTGCCAACCTCTATAATCTATGTGCATATGTGCTTATGTTTGTGGCGTCGAGCCTGTGGACAAAAAAAAAACAAGCTAAGCAGATGCTATAAAAAATTCAGTGCATTAAACCAAGCACATCTCGCTTGAGTCATGATGCATGTACTGAAAACTGCAGCACTACGGTACCAAATCGGCCACATTGATATGGACAGTGATGATTGATTGACTCAGTATTGGATGTAATTAGGAAAACCTGATAATTGAACACTTTATATCAATTATCTTATTGTTTATAATTCGTCAGTGTGCTAAAAAAGTATTTTCTTGTCATCTACAATGCACTGTGTCCTAACATATTGTGACGAAAGTTTTAAGCCATGTGGAAATGTGGAATTTCGACATCACAATATCAAGAGCCAGACATAAGAACAGATGATGTTGACATTTTTTCAATGAAAAAATCTTAAGACCATCAAAAAGACATAAGATCTTCGACAGAGATATGTTGCCTTCTCTCAGTTTCAAGTTTTATCTCAGTCGGTTGGGATTTAGCAAAGTTAGAGGTTTTATTTTGAATTTTCAATAAACCCTTTTATTTGGATGAGCGCAATTAATGGCATAATGTCTTATTAGTAGCTAATTAGATTAGTTTCCAATTACAGTATTACAAGTTAATATGTACTAGTTACATGTCATGACAATTGCATTCATTCTTAGACAAGTCAAGACAATATTCATATAAAACATATTTAATGTTGATTACTAATTACTAATGTGCTGTTTAACAGAAAGGCTAAATAAAAAAAACAAACTGCAATTCATCAAATAATGTAATACTGTACAGATTTCTTCTTTTTGTCTAGTAAAGGATTATTTAATTAAATTTAATTAACTCAATATGATTTAAAAAGTTTAATTCCATTTTTTGCCTACCCAAGCAGTCAAACTGTTATTAGTTACATAAAGCCAGAACAATGTGATGGTTAATGATCCCTTTAACATGTTACTTTTGGTTGTTTTCATTATTCATTTACATTAACAACATTTTTCATAGGGGGGTCCATCAAAATATATGATCATTTGATAGCATTACAGCATTGAATTTTATATGTCTATAAAGATGGTGGCACATTCCGTTTGCTGCAGGATGATCCAGATATAAACTTTTGACATTTTAAACAAAGGGGTGCCATTTAAAGAAGGGCAAAAAACTCCTGCATATTGTTCTTTCCCCATCATATTGCTCTTTATTGTGAGCGAATACATTTGTTTCAGCAAGCACATGCTGAATGATGTTATTGCCATGGCAGTTTAGAAAAAAAACAAAAAACAGAAGTTAATTATTTAAATTGCAAAATGTTATCAGCGGCTTCACAGCAGTTTTGGCTGATTTCCTAAAATATATCTTCTATAGGCCATCTGTTGTTCTTTTTTCTAAAGGTTTTGCAGGCAAGGCACAGAGCTGGACCTGTGCAAGCTGAGTTATAAATAATGAGTTCTCATTCTCACTTTTTATGGCCAGTGTAAGCAGAAGTTAGGTATCATTTATTTATGGGAGTATAGAACCTTCAATTTAACCTGCGTTCGTTTTATTTATTCACCTTTTACAAACCCCGTTAGAACCCACAGCTCACTGACCCATGTATGATGATAAAGCTGAGATGGGCATTATTCTACAAGCACTTCCCCTTACCTGGCACGTAATGAAACACTCTACCCTTCTACCATGTTCTTTTTTTAGATCACAGATGAATAACTGTGCATCCATAAATGTATATATATAGATGTTATAGCATATCAAAGCAACAGGAAAGACCAAAAAACCCAGATCAGATATTGATATAGCTGAAACACTGATGGAAAACATGCATGTCCAAGTTATCCTTCATATCTAAACTGACATCTTTAGGGGGTTCTTGGAAGCTCTCAACTGAACCATATTCCTGTCAGAAAAAAAACAAAAACAAAAGCCATAGTAATCATAGTAGGTAGTCTGTTACATTGACAGACACACTTGAACACTGTCTCAAGCCAGAGTCCCCCCCGAAAAACAGCCAGATATATAGGCGTCTGCTTGCCACATTGAGGACAAGGGGATACTGGAGCATACAAGAACACAGTGACCTGCTGGGAGTTTACCTAGAAGTCAACCACATCATTGCATTTTATATTTTTGCATTGTAGTATAGAAAATGAATGACTGAATGAATGTTTGTTTGAAAGAAACGGACCCGTGTAGACGTGGTGGAGTTGGAGATGACAGGGGCCGGGCTCCCAGGGAACGTGCTGTAGTCTGAGCCACCAGTGTAGTTGGATGCCTCACTCATGGTGCTCGTAGGGCGCTCTTTCTTGTCGCTGCTGCTTTCTTGTTCTGATGAAGACTTTTGAATTGGCCTGTTGCAAGGGACAAGACAAAGAGTATTTACAGCCCATGCCATCTCCTTACATAACATTCAGGGCCATCCCACATAAACGCTTCAATTTATTGACAAGCATCAAGTTCCTTGAAAAAGTAGGTTCGGGAAACCAAAAGCAGGTGAGATGAAGACAGTGAGAAGCCGTTAGAATGAATAAAGGGCAACTGGGCATCCTCGAGTCCAGATTTACCCCTGACGTTCACACAATGATCAGTATTCCAGGCAAGACGGTCATCAGCCATTCTCTTTTATTCTCTATTATCTCTTTAAATACATCCTATTTTGTCCAACTATAATCTCTGGGGTTGAGAGTGAATGTTTTCATGCATCAGTGACGTGATTATTTTCTTCCCTTCTTCTTCAGTTCTGGTGTGTTTGAAAAGGAGGAGGAGCAATTTCTTTTAAAATCCCTGAGTATTGTAGTGTCATGATTCATGATATGAAGAAGCAAAAGGAATATTATGTTTAATCTTGAAATAAATTGGCAAAATAATGCACAAATAACCACAACCAAAGACTAGTTGTCAAATTTGAGAGGTGTCATGGAATTTGAAACCTTTGAGTAGCCAGATATGAGAAAAGACAAGGCCACCACTGCAATCTTTTTCTGAAAGATCAATTACCATTGATTCACAGGTATAGCAGATACAAGTTGCTAACCTGCCCCTCTGACTAAGGCATCCCGATTATTATATTGGTACACAATACCAATATAATATACCAAATACCAATACCAAATAACTGGCAGAACAGTTATGTGATGTCAGCAAAACATTGGATTCCAATGTTTTTTTAGGTTCCATTAGAGGGGCTTTTGTGCAGATGCAATTGAGTCAAAGGTGGTTCACTTGCAGTATTTGGATCAATATAAAGACATTGTTGGTTCAAACTTATGACCAATGAGTGGGTCGATCAGTACAGATGCAGCACTTGGAGTCATGCTATTCCAAATTTCTTAATCTTAACAAAGATCAAGATCTTTCATTTGGAAAGCAAAACATGAGCGTAAAAAAAATATAAACAGAGGGCTGGGCTCCTGGCTCCTGAATACATGATAAATGGGGGAATTACTTCATAATAATAAGTTCACATCTCTTTTTGCTGCACAAAAAATGTTAGTACAGGCAAAAGTACCATAGCAAATGAAGTTATTACATAGTAAGAGGCAATGTGAAAAAAGGCATCATGGCTCTATAAACTTGTGTTACAGTAATGTTATTACTGTTATCACTATATATAGAGTTGTCATATTATTAATGAGCCCCAAGTCAACTCCACTTTATAACTGTGAAAAAGTGGCAAGGTTTGTCCTCATCGGGTAAATCAACAGTGACACCTGAGCTTTGAATGATCTTTGTGTGATCATATGTAGATGATCAGTACATGTATGTTTGCGATTAATAAGAGGACTGTAAATAACGAGTAGAATGTACATTCGACCTCTAAAGGATTTTGCTTTTCTTTAAGTAAATCTGTTCTTCTTATAGTTCTGTAATCTACTGTGCTACACGTCATAGATTGTTAATTATGTATTCAGATGACAGGGGAACATCTCAATCTCAATCATTGAGTTGTATTGATAATGATCTAGGAACAGAAAAGAAAAATCACCTCTTATAACTAAAAATCAAGTAGTTATATCATTAAAATGAATATGATAATAACAATTATATTGTCACATGATTGGAAATCTATATAATATCGTGGCTTCAACTTGACAACACAACTGTACTTTACCACGTGAAAAGTTAAAGTAGCTAAGACAGTAGCTAAGTGAAGAAACGCATTTATATTCATTCAAAGGTCAATAATGGAATTAATCAGTTCATTATTTATATTGCTTACCCTGCACTCAGGGTCATGTGGCTGCTGGAGCCTAATCATAGCTGTGATTGGGCCATACATAGACATGCAACCATTCACTCTCATTCACACTTCATATAGACATGCAGCCATTTGCTCTCATTTATATATTTTGGAAATTTACGCTCTCCAGTGAACCTACGGCATCTTTACCTGAGTATATTTTATATATCTTTGGCATATCTTCGACTTTTTGATACTTTTTGAAAAGTATCATCAACGTTGTGATACTTTTGTCAAAATTCCTGCGATGGGCACTGTATTGTGGTTTCAAGCAGCTCCTTTATCAAAAAATAAAACAACTTAATGAAAAATCACGTTGATTTTCTCTTAACTATGAAGAGTGTGTTTCATATTACTATATGTTGTAGAAAATACTGTGTCAGGGCCAGTCATTTTGATGATATGTTGAACCAGTAAATTAACATCAATGCTTTCATTGTTATCAAAAACAGTCCACAGTAAATCCACATCCAATTACTTGGAAAAAAAAGAAATTACATGTTTACATTTCTGATTTAGCACTGTGTAAATTGCATCTGACTTAACTTGAAAATCAATGATAAATAAAGACGCAAGCTGCAAAAAGCAAAATGCAAAATACAAAGGAATTTATTGACACATTTCCAAACTTCATAGGTGAGAGAATTTAATTTTTATTTTTTTCATTTTTGTTTTCACAATTGATCTAAATGTAACTAGAATTAAAATGGGCCCAATTATGCAGAACCCTTTTTTTCAGTTGTGTAATTACCATGGGGATTTGATAATAAGACAGATACAGTGAGACTGATCAAAAACAGGCTCGCTTATATAGCCCCCAGCGAATGCCCAAACATGGATTTTTATACTTTTTTCTGACATGCAATTAAACAGACTGAAAGAACCCCAGGCCCGAATAATTTGATCATCATAAAAAATAGGAGAAAACACATTTAGGGGAGTTGTCGCTTGCTCTAAAGCAATCAGTTTTCATCCATAAAAACGCAGTTTGACTGAATGCTAAAGTGCGTAATTTTGAATGCTTTTTAAATAATTGGTCGGTGGGTACCGATGAATGTGTGTTTAGGCTCTGACAAATTGAATTGGAAGGATGTCTGTGGCAAAATCTGAGTCTAGTCAATCAGCCCTCCCCCCTATCCCATTAGGCAGACCTTATCTTCACTCTCTTAATGACGCGCTGTCTCTGCTTAGGCCATTAAACAGAAGGAAGATGAGGACAGGAGGAAGGGTAAGGGAGGGGGCTTGACTTAGTCCTTGCAGTGGTATGGGGCAGCAATGGGATCAGAAGTGAAATAAAGAAAGTGAAAAGTGAAGATGGAGGGAAGAATCGCTGCTATTATTCTCCGGGTGTCAGCTCTAATATGTCTCCGTTATCAAAAAGCCTGACTTTTTGCCCCTCGTCGAATAAAAGGACAATAGCTAACGCGGAGAACTGAATATCAGTGGGTTCGGAAGTCCGATTAAAACAGGCGGCGGGCTCTTGCGTGCCCCAACGCCGGTGGGGTGCACGCCAAGCTTGGCAAACTGTTCCACAAATGACAACGTGCTATTAAGAAAAGCAGCGGTCTGCAACCACCGGCTGACATGTTGCATTTATGTCAATCAGATTTGCCCTCTGCAGAAGTACGTTGTCGCCTCCTCATCGTTCACATACTCAAGACACAGTTTTAAAAGTTAAATCTGCTGATAAACCTTGTTTCACAATTTTTAAACCCAGAAGGCCAGAAATGATCTCCATAGCAGGGCTTGGAATCAGCAAGCATCTTAAGATACAGATAGGACTACACTACATGGGGCCTGACATAGTATTTTCTACAACATGCATCGATGATGCACAATCTTCAAGGTTTAGTGAGTCACTAAGTTGTTTTTATCTTATCAATATGATAAAGGAGCTGGCAAACAGAGGGTATTTTTATCCACAGTGCACTGAAACCTCAAGTTGAATATATTCATGGTGAAACTGTTGGTCCTTTATTTCGGCGCAATTGAAAGCACAATACAGAACACATCGCAGGAATATTGACAAAAGTATTGCAACATTGATACTTTTGAAAAATAAATGAATAAATGAATAAATGAATAAATAAATAAATAAATAAATAAATAAATAAATAAATAAAATAATTTTAAAAAAATGAAAAAAAAATATATATGTGTGTGTGTAAAATTAAAATCAAATCAAATTATAAACAAAAAGTCCAAGATATACTAAAAATTTATGAAAATATACACACACACACACACACACACGCACACGCACGCACACGCACGCACACGCACGCACACGCACGCACACACACACGCACGCACACACACACACACACACACATATATGTACAACCAGATTTAACTCCTTTTTCTTTTTCTCCTTTCGGCGTTCTGCTTCAGGGGTCGCCACAGCAAATCAACCTTCTCCATCTAACCCTATTCTCCTCTCTCACACCAACTAACTTCATATCCTCTCTCACTACGTCCATAAATCTTCTCTTTGGTCTTCCTCAAGACCTCCAGCCTGGCAGCTCCAATGCCAGCATCCGTCTACCAATATAATCACTATCTCTCCTCTGTACATGACCAAACCATCTCAGTCTGGCTTCTCTGACCTTCTCTCCAAAACACCTAACATGTGCTGTTCCTCTGATAGACTCATTCCTGATCCTATCCATCCTGGTCACTCCCAAAGAGAACCTCAACATGTTCATCTTTGCAACCTCAACATGTTCATCTTTGCAACTTCAAGCTCTCCCTCCTGTCTTTTTGTCATTGTAACAGTTTCTAGACCATACAGCATCACTGGTCTCACCACTGTCTTGTAAACCTTTCCTTTCATTCTGGCTGATAGTACCCCTGACACTTTTCTCGACCTATTCCAACCTGCTTGAACCCTTTCTTCACCTCTTTTCCACACTACCTGCTGCTCTGGACTGATGACCCCAAGTACTGTTCCTGAAATCCCCCAGCTTAGGTTTTTAAATACTAATACATCATATATTTTCAACCCAATACCTTTTCATATGATACTCCACTAATTCAAAAGACAAAGACAATTTTTTTCTTTGTTGCTGAGTGATGTGAGACATGTGTTCTATGGAGGGCCTGAATGAGTTCAGGGTTAGGCGGTGGAGGTAAAGTTGTTGGGAAAAGCTCTAACCAGCACCTTTGCAGAATAATACTGTACAATTTATTCTACTTATTTATCACCATATGTGTTTATTTTTATTACATTTTATGACCAACAACCTGGTAATTTTAATTAAAGTATTAATTATTAACTTAAATTTTGTAAGTCGCTTTGGATAAAAGCGTCTGCTAAATGACTGTAATGTAATGTAATGTAAAAGTATTACGTATAGCATGCTTTGCACATTCGCGTGCACACACACTCAAACACACACACACTCCATACACACGCACACACACACACACACACACACACACACACACACACAAACACAGGTATTTTTATGTAGATGTTTGTATACTTTTAATTATTTATTTCAAATTGCTTTTCAATCTAATCTAATTTAATCTAATTTAGTATGACAACATAACAGGTTTAAACACAGCCATTAACCTATTATGGTTTTGAACTTGTATTTTATGTTTATCACCATTTCCAATTTTGTATATGAGTTCATTTATTACAACTGTAATTAAAACTGAACCTACAAGGCTGCCTGTTAGGAACTGGCGGAATTTGAAGACATAAATGTCTATTTTGGAGATCCATTAGGAAAAGAATAAATACTTTTAGATTCTGTTGTCATTTGTTTCCAAAAAAGAAAAGTATATTTCTACAATTATTCGGCTCTATGCGAAGAAACACCGTGCCATTGTTGAAGGTTACCACTAAAAGAGATCTACTTCTCAACACGTTCACTACAAGCCCTGACACTGCACTGAGGTTCCTTATTGAGCAAAACTGTGGAAAATAGTAAAATAAGCTTCACCTCAGAGCACAATAATCTGCAGTCATGCCGGAGGGAACAAATTTGGCATATCCAACATTACAATACTCTTGATATATTTTTTTTTTTCATCGTCTGTAAACTTCAATGCAATGTCAGATCCCTTGCTGTAAGAGGAAATGGAACTCGAGCTAAGCAAGTCAAATATCTGACTCAAATTAAAACGGTTATCTGTATCATTTTTTTTGTCCGGATTTGAAAGAATTGATAGGTTCTTTTGACCGATGGCGCATTTCAGTGCCATGTAAGCGAACAGTCATTTGTATCAGATTGTGGGTCCCCTCGATGGTTATACATCCCTCGGTTTCGCACTAGTACTTAAAGCAGTTTACTGTGTCACATTTAATACCCGCTCTTAATAAGTGGGTGAATTAGGAATATTAGTCAAGAGTCACAGTACAGAAATTAAGTTAAGGTTAATTGGGTCTTAAGTTTTTTTCAGAGCCTGGCTTCTAAAACTTTTCAGGTCGTGACCCCTCCCTGAAGACGCTGAAAACTTTCGACGCGCACAATGAGGTGGACGGATATTATTGTTGAATGTTATTTAATTTTCATGATGAAAGATGGCTTCTGAAGTTCGTAATGTAATTGTTTGTTTGTAATCTGGGCTAATTCCTGGGAATCATTTTCTAAAATGATTTCTCACACCTGTGTGATGATTATTTTAATTTAAATTGTAAATGACACCAGGTCAGCTTAATATTTTCCATTCATTCATGCATCATCCATTTCTGTATTATTTCTGCATTCTGCACTCAAGGTCGCAGGGGTCGGCAGCTGTCACTGGACAAGAGGCAGGTTTCACCTACTACATGTTTTTGTGTTGTTTTACCTACATTCCTTTCTGGATTGTGATATTTGGTTGGATGTAGGTTGGGAAGTAAATTTCAGGACACTTCACCATTTTTATATTTTGTTAGCAGCTATATTAACAGGGCCTCTTTCTGACATTTAAAGAACACCATTCTCACATTTGGTGACCTCTGAGGTCAAATTGACTTTTCCCGACCATAAATCATTTTCATTCTGGTGTTAAATTTACATTCTACAGTTGTTAAACTTGTTTCAATTTGAGGTTAAAATAAGGCCCTTCTGACTTTAAAATTACCTCTCTCTGCAATGTTGCCTTACTGTTGTTAAATCTAATTTAATGCCCTGGTTGCTGCAAACCATTCAACAATACCAAGTCTAGTAAAGGGCTCTACATCCACTGCTGATGAATCAGTAAAGTCATATTTGATTACAAAACCAGGAATTTTGAAATTTTGTAAGGTGACTGTATAATACACACTTTATTAACTTAATGCACAGTACACTAAATACATTTTCGCAGTATTTATGCACCTCATGTACACAGTATGTCATGCCATTCATCATGAATTGATTTTCTAATTCCTCACAGTAGTAGATACTGGTTCTTAAAATACATCTTATCTTCTGCTTATCCTACTTAAGGTCACGGGGGACGCTAAGAGGTGGTGTACACCCTGGACTGGTGCCAGTCAATCGCAGGGTCACATATACAGACAGACAACCATTCACTCTCTCATTCGCACATTTTCCCAGCCAGAGGCCACTGATATGTGGTGGCTTTGCGGCAACACTGAAATGCTGGCCAATCGACTGAGGGAGTGAAGCTTTCACTCGCCCCAAGTCATTAAAGCCCTACTTTGAAACAGGGTGACGAACAAAAAATAAAAAAAATGTACTCATTGCAGAAAAATCCGAGCTGCCTTTTCAATCCGTCCTTCTTAACCATCACGTCTACTTTTTCGTCTCTCAGTTGCACGATTTTCTTCATTATTATTAAGCTTTTTTGCATCTGCCCTCCCTGCTGTTTATTCTCACTTCAGTATCTTGCTAATGAAATGTGTTTGATGAAATGAGTAATCACAATGGCCATTCAATCATCTAAGCAGGTATATAGAGCTTTGAAAATGAATTAAACTCTTTTTTTCTTTTTTAAAACATTTTCCCCCCCGGATTCATTTGTTTACAGACTGGCTTCCCATGTTGCGAGACTGCTGGGGCTGATTTTTTCAGTTTGCGACTGATCTCACAGATGTCTCAGCTCTACTGAGTTCAAACATCCGGGTTTGGCTCCAACGACTGTCTTACTGATTTCAGTCAGGGGGAATCTGGCAATGTCCAACTGCAAATATTGCCTCTATGACAGTCAATATATATTTTTCTTTTTATAAAACAAGCAGTGTTGCAGTGTTTATATCCCCTTTAAATCACACTAAAACATACATATCAAAACAATCTCATAGAAATTGGGCTCTGATTTCTCCATTGTTTTTTATCTCTTTAATACTAAATTTATGAATAAAAAAAAAAATAAATAATAAAATTATTGCATGAATACAAAACAAAGACACACATGGTAGCTGCTCGTTTTTTTATGCTGGGAGGCCAATTTGTTCCCACCTGAGGACCAATTGGATAATACACAAATCTGGATTTTCATAACAAAGCATTTGTACATATCCTTATGTATTCTTTGCACTTATCTGATTGTGGGATGTTTTTTTTTTTTATTCATGCTGCTCCTTTATATTAAGATTTATTTGACCATAACATGTAACAATAACATGTAGGTATAGGAATGATTTGAAGAAACTTTGAGGCTTTATGTTTACCTTTAATCCTTGAGTGGGTAAAACCTTGAAATTAACTAAAGATCAGCATGGGAATCCAAATAATATTAATGAGGATGATGGAGCAGGGCAGGATCCTCTGTCGTAAACTTTCAAATTAGTTGGCAATATGAATCTGAACAATTTTGTCACAAGCGCATCCATTGATGAAAGAATTGCTGTTGCCCTAGTCTATTAAAATACACCTGCCTCTGAACATCACCGCTTTGCCAGTGAACCTGCCTCTCAAAGGGATACTAGTGATGACATTCTGACTAGTATATTAGCGTGTTACCCGAAGTACCTCACTGATTTCACAAAGTGACTTACGGTAACCCCTTTGGAACACGAGGTTATATATACTGTTGCACTCTAAAAAAAATCAAACGCTGTTTAGCCTTGAATTAATTGAAACTAGCCAAGAAAGGACCTTTAAAATAAGAGGCAGAGAGATAATGATGGAAAAAAGATTTTCAAATGGGACATCAAGCTGAGAAGCTCTGTAGTGGTTTATTTATATAGTGGTTACTGAGCTGTTGTAAGCAGTTACTTCTGCTTCCAAGCAGATGTAAAAGGGGTGGGTAGTTTTGATTTTGTTGAAATCCATTTCACTCCGATATGACAAACAAAATTAAAACAACAAACCAAACCAGCAAGATGAAAGCACGGGTAAGGGCTACCTGCATGGCATTTCCACCTGACACTGACGGTGCAAATGGAGTAGCTGCAGGGTCATCAGCCAGGGGCCACCATTCTATTGATGTTCCGCTCCATTATTCCTGGAACATCTCATGGTGTTGGAGGGGATGCCTCCCTGCCGCCCCCTGCAGCTACTCCTAGGACCGTTCTTTCCCCCACAACATGTCCTTCCCTCTCAGCCACAGCCAGAAACTGTCTCTTTCCGCCTCTACTGCCAAGTCCTTGGATGCCTTTTTCAGCTTTGACCCAGTCACCCCTATGTTTCTGAGGAGGCGCTGGAAGGACATTCCAATAAACCCCTTGAAGTCAACCTCCACAGGGCAGATAACGGTCAACCACCCAGTCTCTCGATACACAGCTGCCAGCTCTGAGTATTTGCCCCTCGTCCTTTCAAAAGCCGTCTCCATTCGTCCCTCTCAAGTGACTGTGAACTCCGCGAGGATCATTGTTTTGGCTGCTGGGGTCCACAGGATGATGTCTGGTCTCAGAGAGGTGGTGGTAATCTCTGGCGGAAACTTGAGCTGCCGATCAAGGTCCACTCTTAAGTTCCAGTCGCATCCAGGTGTTAACAGTGACGATCTCTCCCTCTGGCTGATGTTCTGAGCCCATGCCCCTTGTCCAAAAAAGGGGATCAGCTTCTGTGTTCTTGGAGGACGGTCCTTGGCTGCTTACATCCTTCGTGCCTCGAAGACTTCTGCCAGCTTCCGCAGGACCTGGTTATGCTGCCAACTGTAGCGACCCTGAGCCAGAGCTGTCTTGTAATTGGATGGGATGTGCTGTAAACTTGGGTTTGATGCATAGCAAAGATTTCAGTTTTCCTCTGAGCTGTATTACTGACTCAGATTACTAGGGCCAGGGAGGGTGTCGAAGGTGGCCCAAATGAGGAAACTTAGCCTTGCTTGAGGCATCTTCCACATGTTGGACCACTTGAAGGTCCTGCTGACCACGCCTTCCCCGGTTGTTCAACATCCATGTAGCCACTGGCTGAGTGCTTGATCTTCTATTGCTCCTCCTGATCACCTCTTCAATCACCAACTCTTTCCTTTTCTTGTGGCTTTTGACTGAAACTTGGGGTCTGTTCCTCGTCCCAAGCCAGCTCTTCCTGACTGCCTCCTGCCAACAACTTCTTTGTGCATTAGCCTGCTGATGGCCTCGTCGACAGCCTCTTCAGCCTTCCATTTGCCTCCTGTTCGAACTGGAGCCTTGATGTTTTTTAAAAAGGGGTCAGTTGAGTCTCTCAGCCCTTGCATGAGCCTTGCCTTGTCCTGTCTGTAGCCCAGGTTGATGGACTTCAGTAGCAGCTAGAGTATGCTTTTCCAACACAGGCCTGTGTTGGAAAGGCTTTGAGGTAAACCAAGCCATTTGTGGATGAAACTGTTAGGTTTGGCATCCATCTTCATTATTGTGGATGAGGTGATCTCACACAACTTCAGGGGCCACATCAGGTGCTGATAGAGGGTTAACTGATAGCACCAGACCTTAAGCTTCACTGGCAGGTGGCTCGTGTCAATCCTCTTCAGGCCGTCAGTAAGGTGCTGCATGATGGTGGCAGGCATATGGGTGTCAGACAGATCAGCCGTACAAGTTTCCTGTGCTCCTGCTGCTGGGAAAGGGGTTCCTCTTCCCAAGGGTCATTTGCAATATTAGAAACAGCAGCACTGTGGTGCTCAACCAGGCACTGTCTCCTGCTTGTCTGATCTGCAACATTGCATTTGGTTTGTTCCTCCACATTGCCTTCTCCAGTGGCTATGCAGGCCCCAATGAGTTGTCACGTTAGACCACCCGCAGCTACATTTTCACAGGGTCTGTTGCTCGTAAGTGAATACTGTTCCAGTTAGTGCCATGTTGTCCGTCTGGTTTGGTTCAACTTCCATTCCGCATCTCAGTGGACCTTCAGGCTGTTTTTCTTTCCTCGTGCTCATAGTTAATTAGGGTGTCCATCTTGAAAACGACCTGTGAGAGTGGGTAACTAGCCCGTTCACACCTGGTGCTGTCAAGTCAGTCTTCCCTGACTGCCCTCCAGTCTTTCCTGGATGCCAACAGCAGTGTTCCCAGTGGTCTCTGGTGTTCCAGTAAAACTAAATGAAAGCACAGGTGAGGGCTACCTGCATGGCGTTTCCACCTGACGCACCTCAGACAGTGTCAATGGAGTAGCTGCAGGGTCATCAGCCAGGAGCCAGCCTTCATTGAAAATATATGTATTGTAATGACAACAACTAAGGAACAAGACCAAAGTACATGAAACAAGGCACTTCTATCACAATGTAGAAGGGATAACCCCTCTTTCCCTGCAAATTGAACATCAAGATCTCCTGAAAATCAGCTTCAAATCTCTGTATGACTTTATCAATGGAAAAAGCCATTAATAACAGTGCTACCGTAATCTAAATGAGCATGACCAATAACATGTCACAAATAATATACTCTTAAATGCCTGCTGAGTGAGGTAATTTCAATAGTAAAGGAGCAATCTGATTGAGTCAGAGTAAATCAATCAATCAATCAATCAATCAATCTATCTATCTATCTATCTATCTATCTATCTATCTATCTATCAATCAATCAATCTATCTATCTATCTATCAATCAATCTATCTATCTATCAATCTATCTATCTATCTATCTATCTATCTATCTATCTATCTATCTATCTATCTATCTATCTATCTATCTATCTATCTATCTATCTATCTATGTATCTATCTATCTATGTATCTATCTATCTATGTATCTATCTATCTATCTATCTATCTATCTATTGATATTTAAGTTTCATTTCAGACATTATATGCTGTAGTTAATCTGCAAAAGATAAATCCGAACATGTCAGGCAGAAGGTGTACCGAGTTTAACAGCCAGATATTTGCACTGTGGAGCTCTATTATGAGGGTATACATCCGATTGCTGAAGTTCCTATGTTTGATTTATGACTCACACTCCAGATTTTTCAAATCCTCCACTTGGAAGGAAACGACTTTAATACTGCCATTCAGACACTGAAATGTGAGCAGGAGTGGCGGTACTCTGTCACGATTTCAATACAACCGCTGTCCAGGAGATTTGATTCTCCTGTGACAACAGTGAAAAAAAATGAAAATAAAAAATGCACTTGCCCTTTAATCACTCCTGTGTTAGTATTGTAAAGCTGCTCAGGCGCTTCTTGCCGAATCTAAGGCGGTTCGTGTTAGCCAGAGACAGGGGAAGAACAAATGTGCATTACAAAACAGAGAAATTAAGCCTTGAAGAAAAGATTGTTGAAAGAAGCATCCTTTCATTTTGGATAAGTGTGTTTGTCCAAAGATAGGAGTAGATGAGACTTATTGTGACGGCTGATTTTCCTGATACGTGGCTTATTGAAATTGGTAAATAGGAGCACCAGGGGTATCGAACAATAGCCTAACTTGTTTTCCATCTTTCAGAGGCACTTACAGAGACAAAATTGATAACAATATCCTTCGAGTGTACTAAGTAGAAAGGGGATAACTTGTTTAGTCTGGAAAATCTGTTACTTGATCATAAGTTCAGGACCTGAAAGATGTCCCTATAGGCTTGGTCTTTTTCATTACCTTTTGTAGCTCTTTCCTAATAGCATGGAGTATTTGGCAGGCTTTCTGTGTTGATTGGTTCGGAAGTTGTCCTGCAGTTGCCCTTGGCAACAAAAATGTGACAAATGTGGGACTCTGATCGGTATCAAAAAAAAAAGTCAACACGATCCAAACCATTTCCTGTGCATGTCCAATTAAGGCATTTTTAAAAAGAAGTTTGCTTCTTTTAACTAATGCTTATTAAAACAGACAGGATCAGGATCTGAATTGACCATAAAGCTGTATTTTGTTACAAACACTTTGAGAAGGGCCCCAACCTGAAACAACAAAGATCACTTCTCTCATAGTGCAAAGTGCAAAATAGATCCCTTTTGGTCCCAACAAAACGCATTGGACCATTAAGTCATTAATGTATCTATGGCTGACTGATGAATCTGCAAACTTAAAATTATATTTTCACTGCAGGTCTGATCCCCCCACTCACTCACTGACGCATCAATGATATTGTGAATACAGATATTTTTATCTATTTATTTTTTTGGAATTATGACGGCAGCTGCAGCCAAATTGAGACAGCGTGGCCTGGGTCTGTTATTTAGTTCTAATGCAACTTCATGCTTTACTTTTGCCCCAATGAACCATTCGGGACTGTTTGCTCGACTAAACCTTTCCAATAATTGGCTGTGGGGGTCAAACCACTTCCAAAGAAGAAAATCTAATATGAACTGAGCGAGACAAGACCACTTAACACTGGCAATCCTCTGGGAGGACTCTACATCATACACTGTTCCAGTGTTTATATTAATGCTGTTAATGACCTTCTCATAAGACTGGTTAAGAGGGCAACTTCCCCTGATGTAGAAATACTCTATCTATGTCAAATCAGCACCTATCAACTGTGAAAAAGTACTTCTTGGCACGTTAGCGTTGAAATATACAGTATCTATGCTGTAAAGATGAGCGGAAGCAGCTTTGCCAGTGACATGAGGGGTGATTACCTTGTGAGAGCCTCTAGGGGCATGTCAGGGTGCACAAGCTTTCCACAATTCATGCTAGAATTAGAACAAGGGAGAGAGAGAGAATGGCAAAATGATGAGAACTTAAACAAATGCTTTATCAATAAATTTAGTCATGATAAACAAATTTAAAAAAATGTCAGAAATGAGAATAAAAACAGAGAAAGTGAAGGATAGTTAATAGATAATAATATTGCTGAGAATCAGTCGGCATCCACTGTCATGGAGGGGAGAAGTCAGGAGCTGTCACTATAACCATATGGCTTTATTACCCTTGTCATATTTAAGAGGTTTCATAGTCATCCAAGGTTACAATTCTGGTACAGTTTCTAGTTTCTTCTACCAGTATTCCTGGAGGCCTCTTCATTTGGGAAGACATGATTATCCAGACTTTGTCAGTCATCAGTTAGGTATAATAGGGTCATACCAGGACTGACAAATAATCAGAGCTATAGGGACACTTTAGCATCCACTGCCTCATTATTTTGAGATGGCGAAAAGACTTTTATATCATCTTTATCCCAGAATAAGTTTTAAGCATACTAAACCTTGCTGTCTTATACAATCCTGAGCCATGTGTGACACACCTGTCCAATATCATATTAAAAAATATAGAATATAAAGAATATAAGACTATAAACAAGTCTGAACATGCTGTTTGTATTTTGAATCATCCAACATCAAAAAGAAGGGAAACTGGACTTTTTTCGGGAACAGTGTATGGATGCATGAATTTTGTGTCAACTTGTGTCTTGCATAATGTCTCGAACAGGCAGCGAAGCTGACCGTCCATCGCAATGAAATACAAATTTGTTATTCTTCATTTGAAATCCGTCCATATATTGTTGATTAAACTTAATCCAAATGGTAACAGCTCTAGCCCTATATAAAACCAAAAATTGAGTTTCCTGTAGTTGAAGAAAGGGATTAATCTGAAAGTGTAGGATCATTCAAAATACTCAGATCCCCGTCTTCCCATCTATGATTGGGTAATAAGTAAGACAGACACCTGCTGATTAGATGTCAGACTTAACCAAAGGCAAAAAGAAAAAAAAAAAGAAGTTTAATTGGCATTTGTGTCTGACTGCCTTAAATCATGAGGACAGGCATATAAGAAAATTGAAAAAATAAGCATATCCTGTATCCTCTATCTAGTATGTGGAGGAAAATATAGCTTTAATCAGCATCAGGAGCAGATTGGACCTTAATGCTCAAATTGAATGAATCATAAAACAGCAAAACAAGGTCACTTGCTAGTCATTAATATTAAAGCATAAGTTGCAGATGTGTACCGTACTTAATTAGAAAGTAAAGAGGAAAACTTCCCAGAGGGAGCAAACAGTAACTTATTACTTTTTTAGATTTTTTTAGAAATAGCCTCATTAAACCTACAATTTAAGGTGTTCAGAATGACACCGAGATTCATGCTGAGGTTTGTTCCACTGACTTGCATTGAAACCCCTTGGGCGCTGCAGGCACACATATAAAATGGTAATTTGTAGAAGGAAAGGCTGGAGACTTTTAAGAAGGAAGAAATGGGAGCTTCTCAACTGCTCAAGCCAGAGGTGGGAAATTTTTTAATATCCCACATGGAAATCAATAAAAATATGAATATAAAGAAATACTGTCACTTTCTATGCTGTTAACTTTTTTGTTATTCAAATACTTGCAAAATCTTCCAAGTTAATATTTAATATGATAGCTGTGATTCCGAAAAGTGCGATTGACTATACAAAATAATGATATTGACAATCAACTAACATTTTCACAGAGACAGCTGCAGCCTCCAGAGTTAAAAACATCTTGATGCGTGTTTCTTTTTTCTCCATTCCATTTGAATATCAAAACTCAATACCTTTTACATTTTGAGGCCAAGCAACAAAACATTTATATCACAATGAAAAAAAATCTGGCCTCCTGACTTGAAAGTAAAAACTCAGGCAAAATAAGCTCTACTAAGTGGATTAGGCACCCTTTAAATGACTCATTGACCTGATTCCTATACCCCACGGTCTCAAGTGACACAGTTAGATCATCATTCAATTGTACACATTCTGAAATTCTTAAATGAAGAGTTCAACAAAAAAATCTGATATGCTGTACTTATCCAAAATGGGCATATGGAATTGCATATACGCTGTTTTAGACACACTGCCTCAGACACACTGCCTCAGACAAAATAAAAATAAATGAACAAAACAGTTAAAAAAATGTAAATGCCATCCATCCATCCATCTTGGGGTTCTGGGAGGAACCCACGAGGTGTTCCAAGGCCAACCTGGAGACATACTCTCTCCAGCGTGTCCTGGGTTTTCCTTGCGGTCTCCTCCCAGATGGACATGCCCAGGATACCTCCCCTGGGAGGCGTCCAGGAGGCATCCTGACCAGATTCCTGAGACACTTCATCTGACTGCTCTCTATGCGGATGAGCAGCAGCTCTACTTTGAGCTCCTCCCAAATGACTGAACTACTTCTCAGCCTATCTCTAAGGCAGAGTCCAGCAACCCTATGGAGGAAACTCACTTCGGCAGCTTGTATCCGCAATCTCGTTCTTTTGGTCACTACCAACAGCTCGTGACCATAGGTGAGGGTTGGAACGTAGATCGACCGAAAAAATTGAGAGCTTTGCCTTTTAGCTCCTGCTCAATCCACCCCACAGTCATGAACAAGGCCCCGAGATACTTGAACTCCTCCACAGAACTTCTTTCCCGACCCGAAGAGGGCATTCCACCCGCTTCTGGTTGAGCACCGTGGTCTTAAATTTGGAGGTGCCGATTCTCATCCCAGCCGCTTGTCGCTCGGCTGCGAACCGCTCCAGTGAGAGCTGGCGATCATGGCCTGATGAAGTCGGAAGTAAGTCGGATCCGTTTCCGGTGAGAGTTGGACTCCGCCAGGGCTGCCCTTTGTCATCGATTCTGTTAATAACTTTTATGGACAGAATTTCTAGGTGCAGCCAGGGCAAAGAGGGGATCCTGTTTGGTGGCTGCAAGATTAATTCTCTGCTTGTTACAGATGATGTGGTTCTGTTGGCTTCATCTGGCCATGTCTTCAAGCTCTTACTGCAACTTCGCAGCCGAGTGTAAAGCAGCCGGGATGAGGATCAGCACCTCCAAATCTGAGACCAAGGTGCTCAACCTGGAAACAGATGGAATGCCCACTCTGTGTCGAGGAAGAGGTCCTACCCCAAGTGGAGGAGTTCAAGTATCTTGGGGTCTTGTTCACGAGTGAAGGAAGGACTGAGCGGAAGATCGACAGTCTGTCGTGGTGAAGAAGGAGCTGAGCCAAAAGGCAAAGCTCTCAATTTACCGATCGATCTACATTCCCACCCTCACCTATGGTCACGAGCTGTGGGTAGTGACTGAAAGAACAAGATCGCGCATACAAGTGGTCGAAATGAGTTTTTCTCTGCAGGGTGGCCGGACTCTCCCTTAGGATGAGAAGTTCGGTCATCCGGGAGGAGCTCAGAGTTGAGCGACTACTCCTCCGCAGAGAGAGCAGTCAGATGAGGTAGCTCGGGTTCTGGTCAGGATGCTTCCTAGATGCCTTTCGGGGGAGGTATTCCGGGCATGTCCATCAGGGAGGAGACCACGGGGAAGACCCAGGACACGCTGAAGAGGAGGTGGACTATGTGGCTGGGGAGGGGGAGGTCTAGGCCTCACTGCTCAGACTGCTCAGATAAGCGGGGGAAGATGGTTGGATGGATGAAATAGAAATTAATGTACCATAGATGTTAAAAACATTAAGCATAACAGTGTGTTGCATCAGCAACTGCCCCCATGACAACCAACCCCCACTGCCCAGACTGAAAAGACCAGCTCAAACTAACAAATTGAAACCTGTGGATTTTGTATTTAAACAAACAAGAAAAAACAAAACAAAAACAAGGCTGTGTTTCTGTGGACATGTTATCATTTATAGTTTGGGTGTGTTGCGGCTGCACTGCACACTGATGCTGTGTTCAAGGCCTGCCAGCTGCATGGAGGCACACAGTATCTCTGCTCATTACATGCAGGAAGGAGATCCAGAGGACAGTCAGAGCTTTAATGCGGGCTAAAGATGATGCAGTACAAAAAGCCTCCCCACAACTGGTAATTGTTTAACGGAGCTGTGTTTGCTGGATTTTATCATTCCAGTGGGTGTGCAGATGTGTACCACGACTGCTGAGATTAGAGATAATAAGGGTGGATAAATTCCTTACTAGCTGTTATACGACTGAATATTTTATTTCATAAAGCTGGAATAAGAATTGCATCACTATTATCTTGATAATAACAAAGGAACATAGCAATGCCATTATAATTAAATGTCATCCAAGTGTAAAGATTAAAATACTAAAATCACCTAACCAGTTTATTCTTTGGTTTTTCTGTGAGAGGTTTATCATATGCTATCAACTGTCTGAATTTCAAACTTTGAACATGATTAAAAATCATACATCAGCAAATAAATTCAACACATTAAAGGAAATGCTTGAAATGATTGCTTTAAAAATCAAAAATGTTTTCTTTTCATTTTGAGAGATATATCTTAGCTAATAACCTGTTTGTTTTGCCAACATCATCACCCATTTTATTTTTTGATAGTTCCTATGGAAAGTGTGGGCAATTCTTTGGTTATTAATTTATTCAACTGATTCACCTCACCTTCACAAATAAAATCAAGGTAATTTAAACAATGTCCAAAAAAACAAACAAAAAAATGTTATCAATTTATGTGGGTTTTGTTTTGTTTGTTCTTATTTTGTCATTAATCTTGGGGGTCCAGTACAATAAAATGATGGAGGTCATTTCTTATTTCTAAATAAAAGTGGAAAAATAAAATGAATAGATGAAAGAAAATTCTTCTGAATATCAGCAAAAACAAATCCAAAGATCAAAATCAGTCAGCATCCCTTATATACATTCAAGTGTTAAAAAAGGTTTGAAAAATAATAATCAGTGGTGAAAGATTCTAGTGCTAACTGAATCCATGGAGATGGACATTAACACTTACCTGACTAGGCAAACCAATAAGTCACCAATGAGAAATCGATAAAGCCACAAATGAATGCCAATGTTCAGGATAAGATATACATATATAATAATACACTTCGAAAGACTTAACAGGAGTTTTTAGTCATATGATCATATTACCCTCCAGCCCAGGAGACATTTTCATTTCATTTTGAGAAAGCAGAACAAACAGCCTGATCGATAACTGCGGTTGCATAAGATGGAAAGTAATTTTTGCCAACCATTAAGTTCAAGTTTCTCAGCCCAAGCCTTTCTTTTTATTGCTTGAAAGTCTGTCTTTTGATAATTAGACTGATAAAACATTAAGACATTCAATTTTTTGGCCAGACTCAGCAAGAAATCATAACCAGATACCATCGCTCATCGTGTTTCTAAGGTTTCCCTCTATCGCCTCCAACTGTCATGATAACACAGACTCTAAAAGTGTGTATCGATGTCTGCCTTTAATTGGGTGTCCAGTCACCTTCCGCTTTAACTTACATGGAGCACATTCAAGACTGGGAAGCATATTGGGCTTTCTTTTTACCAGATGAATGCGTAGTTCTGTTCAAACAGATATTAAGCGAGTGAGAGTGAGACAGAGAGTGACTATAAACTAAACAGCAACTTCACAGCACTTGCAACTCCCTCTCTGTCCCTGCAGACAGACTTGAGCGGGACAATCACATGCTGTTGCAGCCATATGGTTGATGAATGGATCTATATACAGTATACCGGGGGTCTTTACATGGCCTGACCTTTCCAATCAGTGCAGATATCAGAAGCACACAATGTGTGCGTGCGTCATCGTGTAGAGAGACTTACTGTTCATTTACAACAAAGATGCAGTTGTCTTGGGAGGGGATGCCGGACACTGGGTGCTTGCAGGTCACCTTACGCTCATTGTGACTAGTGGGGAGGAAACACACAAAAAAAGAAACAAAGAATGTTAAATCGCAGAAAACGCCATAAAGTCCTTAACAACAGGGTGTAAAAATTATATACCTGCATCGTGAATCTCTCAGAGTTAAAGATATTGAAGAAGGTACAAACAAAGTGAATGAACATTTACTGTTACCCTCCGAACGCACTCCCACACACACACCTGATTTTGAACTTCAGCATGATGTCCTGTTGGCTCAGACAAAAAGACTTAAAAATTCAACCTGCATCTTGCCAGACAGTAAAATAAACGGCGTAAAGAACTCAAAATAAGAACCCCTCTTCATCACTTCCTGCCTGGTACTCACAAGTTCCACAGCACAATGAGAAGTGTGAGAGTCATGACAGCGCTCTCTTTCTCCCACTCTCTCTCTCTCCATCTCTCTCCCACTCTCTTTTTTTTCTCTCTGCTTTCTCACTTCCTGAAACAATTTTTTAGTCCTTCCCTTATTATGACATCTCTGTGCCTCTTTGATTGTCTCTCAAATCTAGTGGTTACTTTTTTATTTATATCTTTATTTTAAAAGTCATCTGAGTTTTAGTCATCATAATTCTTTAGAATTAATCTTTTTGCAGCATTTTACAAATCCATTGATGTTAATGCATTCAACTCAAGTAACCATGCCAACAACTAAATGTGAAATTATGGTAGAACGGTAGATAGTCATAGCTAATTGAAGAGTTGGTGCCTGTTTGTATGTGTGTGTGTGCGTGTGTGTGCATGTTTGTGTTGGTGCTTGAGATTTAAGCATGCATGCCCTTCCTATGGTATTCTCACTTCCTGCTTATAGTGAGATAGAAGTATAAAATTAATTCAAAGCAATTTTTTCAAAAGAATCTAAAACATCTAAAAACATGAATATCTGAAAAAGAGGCACTATCTCTTTTGTAAAAAAAATGTTTTTCCTTGATTCTCATTGTAAAACCAAGGGATAGAGCTTGTCTCCTCTGCTACATTTTGGAGCAAGACACCCACCTCCGTAGTTAACTCACACAATAGTCATAACATTCTTTAAAGTGTGTCAAATATTTTCCTGTACATGCTGTGAAATGCTAATCAGAGTCTTAAAATAGTGTGATTTTTAAAGTGAACCTGATCTAATCTCGATGCTCACACTTGGTACCAATATGATTCATAATATATCAGTGACCTACCTTCAATTCATATCAATGTAATTCATGGATGTATGCAGATGACATCATTGTTTACATTATAGGCAAGAGTGCAAGAATGGTAGTGACAAAATTTACAGCATATGTGGGGAACGTGACCAAGTAGCTCAAAAACTCCTGTCTCACACTAGCCATGGATAAAACTACGGCAATGTTTTTACAAACATTACAAACATTAACTACTTTAATAAGATGGTAAAATAAGAATCAATCAAAAATAAAACTGTATTCAAATGCCATGGCATTATATTAGACCCCAATCTAAGTTTTGCTTTAGGAAAACACTGACAGCAGAGGCTGCTAAAACCTTCCAAAATACATTTATCAAATCCTACTTCTCCTACATGCAAGACAAAAGCTAATAAATCAACCATATGTCCACTGGAATCACTCTGAAAGCTGGCTCTCAAAATCGGAGCTGAACAAACACAATATTCTTAACTTTGACAATTTTGACACTTTTTTTTGGTATGACTAGTTATCAAAATCATTCCTAATCTGGGCTCCCACCCCTTAATGAGTTTGCTCTTTTGCACAAACTACTCTTTCGTACAAAGCCATAAAGCAGTGGGATGTCCATTGAACTTTTAGCCCAATCAACCATTGTGACCTCTACCAGGAAGATTTGTTTTTTTTATTATTTTTAGAACAATTTTTACCGTTGAACAGAATTGGTGCATACATACTGTATGTAGGTTTTATTGTTTGTGTATTAGTATGGATTTGATGAATACAAAAAACGTATTGCTGACTGATGTAATTTTGGGATGTGAACATGTTAAGTATTTATGACAATGTAGGGAATCTGGATGTGGATATTGGACGATCCCGGCTCAGATATCTGGTTTTTTTTGGTCAATTTATGGAGGAACTTGATGTTTTGATCAATTTACAAATAATTTGATGTTTGTTGTACTTGTGGGTGGATGAACAGGGATGGGAATACTGAGATCGTATGCACCACTAGGTATATGTTTGTGATGAAATGTTGCTGTTGTTATTCCTTTCTACTGTGTTTCCATGGGATTTTAAATGAAAATTAGCAATTTACCTAGAGCCCCAGTCTAACCATCTTTGCTCTATTCAAGCCAAATGTTTTATTACCTGGTCTCCTAATAGATAAAATAAATGACATGAAAGAAATCTACTTCACTGTCAAATTGCTACACCCAGTGATCTCAAAAAATTGAGATCACTGGAGATCACTGAAGGATTTTATTCATTGCAATAAAATGAAGTGACAACAGGATGCTGTCTTTCATAAAAGGGAGCTGATTTGTTGCATCTGAATGCAAATCAATTGCATGAAATTCACCAGGAAATCCGACACTTAAATGTCTCTGACAGCAAGTTGACAAATATGGCGTCTTTTCCATTCAAGTGATATCATATGAATAGTCAATGCTTCACAAGCTGTGCTATCCTCTGCCCTCTGACCCAAACTGTTAAAAAATGTTAAAGCTGACCAGTCGATCTCAACAGTCAGTCGTAAGGATTACACTACAAAAGTCCCAACACATTTTATAGAGTTTATAAGAATATTGTATAGCTATGGTAACATTACAGTTGAGATCACGGGAGAGCTGTAGAGATATCAAGATAAATAATTTGTCGATCTTTTAAATGTTGATATTGACATTTTTTCCAGCGCTACAAACTACATTGCAACAGTAATATTGTGTCATTTTATGCAGTCCTTCTAACCCCCTTTCCTCTTATACTTGAAACCTTCCTATTTTCCCTCTTCATAATCTAGCAATCCTTCAAAATCTGTCTACGTTTACTTAGTCTTCATAGATTCAACTCCTCTTTTTATCTTTTCCTTAGCCTGACTTTCTCTTTTTTTGTAAGTGAAACTGTCCAGTTAGTTTCTTTACCATCACCTCACAAAGCAGGACTCATTTCCAAACCCTTATGTAATAATGATACCAGTGGTGTTTGTGATCAAATATATTTTGTCAAGGGGGCAATAATTAGCAGATTTAGTATCCTTGTTGTCATTCTTATAAACCTCATGCATATACACAACAAAATTCCATCCTTTTAGAGGATATTGCACTCATTTCCTGTAGACCTAGCCTTAAACTATAAAATAAGGGCCATAAAAAGTAAAATAAATGTTTATGAAGATGTCATCCAGCCTCTAGTATTTACAGGCAGAGAAAGAGGGGGGTTCCCCATGTAGCTTGGCCAGTTTTCATTGCACGGGTTGGATGGAATAGATGGAGCTCGTACAAAAATTAAACTTCATTGAACTCTCTCAAAATTCACAGCAGAATAATTTGAAAGACGGTGTAATGTGGTCAAAGTGACACATTCAACACCTTCAATTCAGGAAAAGGAAATCTGCATTTTAAGTCAAATAGGTTTTGATGGTTTCCTATTCAATAAGAACAGTGGGCCAAAAAGGTATTTAGTCAGCCACTAATTGTGCAAGTTCTCCTACTTAAAAAGATGAGATGCCTCTTCACCAAGCACAACCCCACTAATCGCGCTTAGCGCCCCCCCCCAAAAAAAAGACGAAGAATGTATATATGTATATGGTTTAGAGATGGCTATTTGGTAGTGGGGACTTCTGACTACCGACTACTGGTAATTTGGATCTTCGGTGACTGAATTGCACTTTTTGTAAGTTGCTTTGGATAAAAGCGTCTTCCAAATGACTGCAATGTAATGTAATGTAATGATGAGAGAGGCCTGAATTTATTTGCAAATTATGGTGGAAAATAAGTATTTGGTCAAGAGCAAAAGTTCATCTCAATACTTTGTTATTTACCCTTTGTTGGCAATGACAGAGGTCAAACATTTTCTGTCAGTCTTCACAAAGTTTTCCCACACTGTTGCCGGTATTTTGGCCCATTCCTCCATGCAGATCCCCTCTAGAGCAGTGATGTTTTAGTGCTGTCGCTGGGCAACATGGATTTTCAACTCCCTCCAAAGATTTTCTTTGGTTTTGAGATCTAGAGACTGACTAGGCCACTCCAGGACCTTGAAATCCTTCTTACGAAGCCATTACTTTGTTGTCCGGGCAATGTGTTTGGGATCATTGTCATGCTGAGGGACCCAGCCACGATTCATCTTTAATGCCCTTGTTAATGGAAGGAGGTTTTCACTCAAAATCTAACGATACATGGCCCCATTTATTCTTTCATTTACACGGATCAGTCGCCCTGATCCCTTTGCAGAAAAACAGCCCCAAAGCATGATGTTTCCACCACCATGCTTCACAGTAGGTATGGTGTTATTTGGATGCAACTCAGCATTCCTTCTCCTCCACAAGTTGAGTTTTTCCCAAAAATGTCCTATTTTGGTTTCATCTGACCATAGGACATCGTCGCAATCCTTTTCGTGATCATCCAAATGCTCTCTAGCAAACCTCAGATGGGCCTGGACATGTACTGGCAGGGGGAAATGTCTGGCACAGCAGGATTTGAGTCCCTGGCGGCGTAATGCGTTACTGATGGTAGCCTTTGTTACTTTGGCCCCAGCTCTCTGCAGGTTTTTCTCTAGGTCCACCCGAGTGGTTCTGGGTTTTTTCTCACCGTACTTGAGATCATTTTGACCCAGCGGGTTGAGATCTTGCATGGAGCCCCAGAACAAGGGAGATTATCAGTGGTCTTCTATGTTTTCCATTTTCTAATAACTGCTACCACAATTGATTTCTTCACACAAAGTTGCTAACTTATTGCAGATTCAATCTTCCCAGCCTGGTGCAGGTCTACAATTTTGTTTCTGGTGTCCTTTGACAGCTCTTTGGCCATAGTGGAGTTTGGAGTGTGACTGTTTGAGGTTGTGGACAGGTGTCTTTTATTCTGATAACCAGTTCAAACAGGTGCCATTAATACAGGTAACATGTGGAGGACTAAGGCACCTCTTACAAAAGAAGTTACAGGTCTGTGAGAGCCAGAAATCTTGCTTGTTTGTAGGTGACCAAATACTTATTTTCCACCATAATTGGCAAATAAATTCTTTAAAATTAAATAATGTGATTTTCTGGATCTTTTTTTCTCATTCTGTCTCTCATAGTTGAAGTGTACCTATGATGAAAATTACAGGCCTCTAATCTTTTTAAGTGGGAGAACTTGCACTGACTAAAAACTTTTTTGCCCCATTGTACGTCCTAATATGGACAGCAGCAATGATACTGTTAAACAAAACAAACAGACAACCATTTACTAACATTAAAATTGTTATCAGCTCAAATAAAACGTGAATCAACTGACACCTCCTCAAAAACACACGGATATGAACACACACCCTTCACATAACGTCTCTCTACGGCCTTGGTATGTTTTAGGAGCAGATGGAAGCAACATGTAGACACAATTGTCACATCAACCTTTGAGGGCGCCAGATGTCTGGGGCTGAAGAGAGTCATAGAGGAAGGCATGGGTTAAAGGCAGAGAGGAAGTTTCTGCAAGGGATTAATAAAAGTACAAATAAATAAATAAATAATAATAATCTGGTCAGCTATGCCGTGAGCTAGTATCATGGCACATGGGATTCATCCTGCGACGGAGATGGAGAGCCAGGGTGGAGCATGGACAACTAGATATCGCAAAAAAAAAAATCATCGGCTCATGATTCGCCCCCTGACATACATACCATGATAGACAGCCGTATTCCAATATCTGAAAATGTAATGGCAAATGGCAAATGGTGATACAAAAGCAAAGGTAGTTTGGTTTTGGCCGGCGATGCAGACAAGGCTTTACTAAATAATGAAACAGAGGAACCATAAATGATTGTTACTTGAGGTAACTTGATCTTGAATTGAAACATTGTTATTACCAGGGGAACCTATGTGTAAAGTTATCAGCAGCTGGAATATCTTTTAGAGTGTTGACTGTCAGTTTCTTGTCTCCTATTGTGACATTTTACGCGAGCGAGTTTGCTGTGACTGGGTGCACAAACCTTATACGTGGCCTTATGCAATTCAGGCATTCTCAGGCAAAATCTTTTCAACCTGAGTACACCAACTGTTCAAGCTAAATGCCAAGCCATTTTCAGCAGCTCTGAGGATCCCACTAATCCTGCATTTTAGGTCAGAGAATAACAAAAGGCTGGCCACTGGGTGGTTAAAGGTCCAACATCATCTCAATACTGTAAAATAAAAGCGGGGTGGGGGCTTGACACAATTTTTTTTCATGCTCCTCAGGGATCTCACATTTTTCCAACTTCGTAAGAATTGGATCTGGTTTGAAGAGCCTAAAAGGGTATCCAGTGGTCACTCCTTTCCCTTCTTTCTGCTTCATCTCTCTCTCACCCTAACCAGTCGCGGCAGATGGACACCCGTTGTGCATTGGATTCTTCTCAATGTTTCTTCCTGTCAAAAGGAAGTTTTTCCTGGCCCCTGTTGTCAAGTAAATACTCATGGGGGAACTGTTGGCTCTCTGTGAATAATATGATACAGAATATGTACCTTGAGACAAATTTGAGACAAATTTTGTTGTGATTTGGTACTAAATAACTAAAACTGAATTGAATTGTTGGTAAAATACATTCATACATTCTCCCATGCTATGCTGCATCCCCCTTTACTAGAGAGGCTGCAGAGCTTACAGGCTGAGAGATATGGAATTCATTAGTATTCAAACATAGATGTTTGGGATGTATGTTTTTCTTTCTTTGATAAAAGTAGGATGCCTAGTTGTGCCAGGACTACAACGTGTCAGTCAGGGTGCTGCCCCCACTGTGTTGTTCTTCGTTAAATGATGCAAGCTGCTCATGAGCACTTTTTCACTCACTGTTTATGTCAACCTTCAGGTTCAAACAGAACGCAGAGCAGTTATTGAAAACACGTGCAGTTTGCAATCTTTTCTCATGACAATAAGACAATGCGGTATCACAACCAACTTTGAGAACATGATTCGGTATTTTTCAAAGTATCACAAGGCAAATTACATATACATACGTAAAATATTGTGCATATTGCGTTGTTGGCGTAAATTCCCATCATTTAATTAATTTACTTTTTTTTTGATTTATTTATTTGTCTATTTACTTTAACAGGACAAGGTTGAATTAAAAGATCTTGAGATCCCAAAAAATGCTTGAAAGACTTATTTCCACTTTGGTACTTGTTGCAGTAAGATGAGAAGTGGGTCAGTACAAGTCAGCACATTTACATATGTAGGTGTGGAAAAAAATTGGGTTTGAGACTGGCAACACATTCAAAAAAAGGGGAGAAAAAAACATTGATACTCTAATATTGTACAATAAGGTACACTAACTGCAGAACTTTCTTTGCAGTGTTAATTATCGAAAAGTCAGTGTTTAAGTTTTAGCTTCTTTGTGACTGAATGTGCACTTTGTTTAGTATTGTTATATTTAAATTTTTGATATTTCCTTCCCCTTCTGTCATGTAACATCAGTTCATTTGTGAAGAGTTGCTAATGTGTGTGTGTGTGTGTGTGTGTGTGTGTGTGTGTGTGTGTGCGTTTGTATTTGTGTGGGTGTGCCTGTCCGTGAAGTCACAGCTTTTCCTCTCGTACCAAATCCCCAACCTTTTAACAGCCTGCATCATGAGAGTAAAATCAAAGCAATATATCGGGGGGGATCAAAGAAACACACACAGACACACACACACACACACACACACACACACATGCACACACACAAACACACACAATGTAAGTATTTCAAAAAGTATAGACATAATTGCTCTAGTAATGTGAAGTCACAACTTGAGCATGTGACTTCCCTGTTAAAAAGATAAACTCAAAGTTCCTAAAATACATCTGTTATAACAAAAAAATGTGAAGCGTATCATCCCATAGAAACAAAAGGGGAAAAAACTGTCACTGTTTTCAACACGCTTTCAGCTCAAGCTTAGAGCAGCATTTCAAAACAAGAAACATAATTGTGGTTCGTCCCTCATGTGGAACGGGACGTACTGTGTTGACGCAATCTGTCTCCTTCAATACTAATTTGATGCGGCTCGGGTGAGGCAAAAAAAGACTACTCACCCTCAAAAACAAATTTGCTCTCAAAAGCACAAGTGAAAGAAACAAGCAGAGTGGAAATCACAAAAAGATGAAGCCTGTGACAGGCAAGTCGCTTATTACCCAAAACATCATCTGTGAGGTCTTTAAAATGGCGTTAATTTATAACGAGTTACTTGAGCAGTTTCTTTGAACAAACACATTTTGAATCAAAGTGAATATAAAGGCTGCAAAACATGTTTGTACATATGTCAAAGCTTCACAATCTGCAGCAAACTAATGATTGTTTTAGTGTATCCATGACTTTGTTTTTTCACAAAAGCTGCTCACATCATATCAACCACGAACTTATGAACATTTATCCTGTTTTTTTGAACAGTTTTTGAAACTGTAAACCGTCAAAACCTCAGTGCCATAAAAATCAAATATACTTTCACTGCTTAATTTTGTTACTGGACTTAGGTGTGCAGGCCCATAGGTGTGAATTTCTGCACTTGGCACCAACACAACCTTAGCCGCATGATCGACTTTGTGGTAGTGTTATCGGACTAGCAGTCACATGTTCTGGACATTCAGGTGAAGGGTGGGGTGAAGCTGTCAACTGATCACCACCTGGTTGTGAGCTGGCTCCGATGCTGAGGGAGGAGACCCCGCCAAGATTTACTTACATAGGAGGTGACCTGCTCGCTTTATACTTCCACATTAATTTTTTGATGGAGCTCCAACTCCCTGGAAATTAGGGACAGTGAAGACTATACAATGAAACCCAGCTGAAAGTCATTTCAATAGTTTTTATATCTAGTTTTTGGCTTGAAAATAATAATTATAATATAATTTATCCTTCATTGATCCCTGTGGAGATATTCGTTCTCTGCAACGAACACATCATTAATGACTCATGAAGGGTTAATTGCAGGCTGCCATTGACCAGCACCAGGGGAGCAGTTAGAGGGTTCAGTGTCGAGCTCAACAACACTTTGACATACCAGGAGCAGCCGGGAATCAAACCGGTAATGTTCTGTTCCAAAGACGATTGCTCTACCTCCTGTCCCATGCTACCCCCCTTATAACGATAAAAAGTATGCAACAGTTTATTTTGGTGATTATTAAATTATTACTTTATTAGCAAATAAATGGAATAACCAGAAAGGTCAGAGTCCGAGTATACAGCAGCTCCCTGGTGAACCAAAGTATTTGGAAATATTGGAACAAATGGGCAGGGAATGGCAAGATTTGTAAAGGTGAGGCCCATATTACCTTTACTCACATATTAAGCTGAATAATATCACTTTTACATTACATTACATTACATTGCATTTGGCAGACGCTTTTATCCAAAGCGACTTACAATAGAGGATATAGGGACTGCAAATACACTTGCAAATACACTTGCAAATACATCACTTAATACTTGTCCGATGTCCATCCAAGGCTGGGAATGCGGATTTAAGAATTAATGACTAGTTGTTATTTTGCCGGATGAAATATCGCTCATGAGATGGTGATCACTTGTGAGCCACAACAACACACTTGCATGTCAGACTCCATTATTAGAGGCAGATGCAGGCAGAGTGAGTAGTCATAGACAACCAGTGCAACATTTAAAAAGAAATACTTTAGAGCTATATATAGTGCAGATCCACCCAAAATCCAATGGTACAACAATATGAATGGATCTGTCAAGTTAGGGACGTGCGAATTATATCTACATATATCTCAATTGAATTTCTTTAATATAAAAAGACCAATTAATTCTCATAGGGTTGAAAATAAAAAAAGTCATTGGCTCATTTTCCGTCCTGAAAAGTTTTCATTCAGTTGAAATTAGTTGTGTATGTATTTATTTGTTTTGCCTTATATGACTTGATGCAATGTAATGATAAAGACATTTTACCTTCAGGGCCATAGAAAATACAACAGTAATTTTATTCGCAGCCATAAAATGAGGTGCAGGCGTGTGAGGACTCGAGCACACACAGGTGCACATTCACATACATAAACAAACACTCACACACACAAACACACACACACACACACACACACACACACACACACACACACACACACACACACACACACACACACACACACAAAATGTCATTTTTTTAAACAATAGCTCGGTTAATTCTAATTGTGTGAAATGTCAGCTAATGTTCAATGCCATTAGTCAACATGGAAGAGGCTGCTTTGTTTCAAATGCCATTGGAAAGAAAACAAACAAAGTCAGCCAGATGACTGTGTGTGTGTGTTGCGTGTATGTGTGCGTGTGTGTGTGTGTGTGTGTGTGTGTGTGGGTGTGTTTCTTTGATCCTTTTTTTTCCCCCTGTGACATTGCTGTGATTTTACTATCAAGAACAAATTCTGCTCCGCACCACAGTGGCTGTATCCCCCTGCGGCCAGGTCACTGACCTTTCAGAAAGGCCACTGGCATTAACCCCTCTATCACTTCTTCACTTGTGCCCTCTTCATCTTCCCTTCCCTCCAAACCTACCTCCTTACTCTTACTTTCTCTCATTTCCATCTTTCTTCTCAGCTTAAATCGACACTTTCCTCTCAGTCACTGCTTTACAGCTGTTCTTCCATCTTGCTTGATAGTTTGACTTTCTGTCTGACTGTCATACCCATGCACCCAACAACACCTGCGCACCCCTGCACACACTCACGCAACGCAAACACAACCTGGCGAGCCTGGCATTTAAACACCTCACCTTTGGGGCAGGAGAAACAAAAAAGCTTCAATAGGTCTAAGCTAAGTGCTACAACTTTGGGATGTACCTTTGAAACCCTTTTTAGAACCAAATCATTAAGTCGCTTAAAAGTGTAAATGGATCTGTTATTTTTCAAGGAATATGTGACCACTTTACTTCATCCCTTGCTGCTCAGCAAATTAATCTTTTTTCAACTTTCATACTAACAAATAATATGACGGGGCATGTTATGACAGGACATCAGGAAGATGTCTGTGGAGGTTCTCAGTCATCCAGGTCAGGGTTCTCATGGGTCTCAGTCTTCTCTCTCTCTCTCTCCCTTCATCACTAAAGAAGCCCCTCGGATGAGGGGGTGAAAGGCATTCAAGTGAAGAAATTCAAGTCTAGTTGCCAAGATAAGAAGATTTCAACAAGATATTCAGGAAGTGCAATGATAGGATTGTGGTTGCCATGACAAAAATGTAGTTGATTAGTTGAAAATAGCAATCATTTCACTTGTTGCTTTTAAATTTACTTGAAATAGTAAGTAGTAAGTCTAAGAACTGATTTTCAAACACACACACACACACACACACACACACACACACACACAGACACACACACACACACACACACACACGTGCCTCGGGAAGAGGTTTGATGACTCACTGACAGGAACAACATCAGCAGCACAGAAAAGCAGACCAAGGAATGGCTGAGGAGGATCGAAAAATCAGGGTTCCCAGGGGAGGTCAAGCCATGGCTTTATCAACAAGGCTCATGTGGCTGTTGACAGTGTATGAAGTTCCTATGACAAGTGTTGAAGGAGTGGGGAGGAAGATCAACAAGTACCTTCGAAGGTGGCTGGGAATCCCTCCGAGCTTCACTTCGGTAGGCCTCTATATAAGATCAACAATATCATTGATACTAAAAACATATATGACTAATCCTGACAGGTGTGTCTATCTCAATCCACTAGAGGTCTCTTCCTGATGGTTGCACACTGCTTGCTGAACCAGGGGTTACATTGTGTAACCTCCCTACACCCTCTCTCTCCAGAGCTAATAACAAACTAATTCTTCAGTCAACACTAGAGTTTGACGCCCGCGTGTTATTATTTTCATAATCCTAATCCTAATCCTAATCCCAGTGTCGTAAAATACTGGGTCACATTCTTAAGTGTCTAAATGTCTTTTCAAGCGAGTTGACAGACCCCGTGGCTGATTATTGCTGTGTTTCCACTGAATTCCATAACTGTGAACCATTCAACCTTTTTTAAATGTTTCTTTTAAATAAGAAATTGGACTTATTATAATTGAAACAAAAACCAAAATCATTCCGCTCACACTGGGGGGAGGGTGCGGTACAAGTAGATTGTTTATTTTGCAACGATAATAATTAATGTGAATCCACTGTGTGGATTCACCTTTTCACATTCGAAAAGAAACATTCCGTCTGACGCCCATTTTTTACTCATTTTGCTAGCTTGCGGGTTACATTTTTGGCGCTCAAGTGACTGAGATGTAACGGAGAGATTCATTTCAGAGAGTCATTTTTCAAAATAAAAGATTTTTCAAAATAAAGATTGTTATCTCACACCTCTGCTGTATGCTCTGCTCATCCCCCCCTCCTGCCCACCAGCAGCAGTTTCCAGGACAGCCCCTGCTCACCGAGCCTCACCATATCCTCAAACCCTCAGACGCAACCACTACCTTCCCCCGCCCATCTGAGACTACCACGGACACCCTCCTCCTCCACCACAGCACCCCTTCCCCGTGAGCACAGACATGACCATTACCAGTCCTGCTCCCCCTTCCCACCAGGAATTCCCCCCCCACAGCCCCCCCACCCCCTCCTCCTGCAGAATGGCATCAGCTCTGAAGAACAGCCCCCCTCATCCTGCCTCACCATCTTCTCAAACCCAGACCCAAACACAAGCACGGACAATCCCACCCCCTACCACACCAGACCATCCCACCCCCCTGAGCACAAACATGGTCACCACCTGCCCCCCCCTCCCTGGCTGCCCACTGGAACCTTCCATGGAAAGCCCCCCAGCCCCCTACTACATCCATGGGAACATTGACATACATTCCTAAAGGACAAGCTTAAGGAGTGTGTCGGGGTGGACGGCTGTGTTTCTGAGGCCGTGGCATGCAGCACAGGAGTGCCCCAAGGTAGCTATACTGTCCCTCTTCACCCTCTTCACCTCCGATTTCTGGTCCAACTCTGGTTCCTGCACCCTCCAGAAGTTCTCCCAAAACTCTTCCATCGTTGGATGCATCAACGATGACAACGAGGAGGAGTACAGAGGTCTGATCGCGAGTTTTGTTGAACCACCTCCTACTCAACATCTCTAAGACCAAGGAGGCGGTTGTGGACTTCCGGAAGAATCGGAGGAGACAAGTACCGACTACCATCCTGGGTGAAGCGGTTGAGACTTCTACAAGTACCTTGAGGTCCACATCAACAACAAACTGGACTGGTAACACAACACTGCTGCACTCTACAGGAAGGGTCAGAGCAGGATGCTCTTCCTTTGGAGAGTGAGGTTGTTTGGCATCTGTAGTGGACTCCTAAAGTCTATGGTAGCCACTCTTCTTCTTGCTGTTGGGGCAGTGCCAGGACTGGTGAGGTCAATAGGCTCAATAAGATAGTGAGGAAAACCCGCTCGGTGGTGGGACTGAACCTAGCCCATCTTCAATCGGTGGCAATAGAGAGGGTGAAGGACAAAGTGGTAACTATCCTGGATAATCCTTCCCACCCCCTGCATGATGAGTTGTGGCTGATGTGCAGCTCCTTCAGCCAATGGTTCATCCCACCTCGGTGCATAACCAAACGCTTCAGACGCTCTTTTTTTTGTCCACGTTCATCAGACTGTACAACAGCAGTCTGGACGGCACACAACTCTGACCTGCCCGAGTGCACCTGTGCTACTTTCACAATTCCACAATCTCACTACCCTACCCCATTCACTACTACCATTCACATCATATCAAACTCTGCTGTTTCTCTTGTCCTTGTTTGTCCCTGCCTGTACACATCCTGCCTCTTTTTGTTTATTCATTTTATTCATTGCTATTTATTTTTATCGCTCTATTTATATTATTGTATAGTTCTAGTTGTGTATTTTTCACCCTCACTCTTCCTTGATGTTGCCCATTGTCATCCCTGATGTTGTTGTTGCCTGTTGTCCATTTATCTGCTGTGTATTTATTCATGGATTTTTTTTTTGTCTCGCTATCTGTCTTTTGATTTTTTTTTTTCTCTTGCTGTCATCTGACTTCTGCCTTTCTATTCATATTTTTATTCATATTTATTTCCTTTTTTGACATTATAACTGTCATGCTGCTGTGACAAAGGAATTTCCCCTTTGGGTATCAATAAAGTTTATCTTATATTATCTTAGTTACAATGAGTTATGAGCAGCTGTTCCATGCTGTGATCAATTATTGAACCATACTGATTTTAAAACTGAAAAAGCATCATCTCCATTGATCATATCAAATCCTTATGAACAAGATGTGATAAAGAGGTGCTGCAAGTACTTGTTAGAAATAACCTCTAGTTATGTAACAGCAGACAACAGCCTCAAGGAGCCACGCAAGGAACATGACTCCTATCTATCAATCTCCTGTATTGCCTCCCATGTTGCCACTGGTAACTGCGACAAATGGCTGATAGAATTGTGATTACAGGAAGGGTCCCTGGAGTTAAATATTGTCAGCCAAGGTTTTGCCGAAAGGAATGCAGGCGAGAGGAAATGGAGGAAGAACATACACCGTCTCTACACCACTAGTTTCTACTGCTGACACTCAACCATTGGCCTCTCTCTCTGGTCTTTGTCCTCTAACCCAGTGGTCCCTAACCTTTTTATCGCTGTGGACCAGTCAACGTTTGACAATTTTACTGCGGACCGTGGGAAGGGTGCGGTACACGTAGATTGTTTATATTGCGACTATAATAATTAATGTGAATCAACTATGTGGACGTCTGTTTTTTACTCATTTTGGTAGCTTGTGGGTTACATTTTTGGCGCTCAAGTGACCGAGATGTGACCAAGAGATCCCGGTCCGTTTTCAAAATAAAAGATTTTTCAAAATTAAGATTGTTCAGACTCAGGTAATAAATCCAACGGAAATAATTGATTATATCTTGTGCGGCCCGGTAACAATCCGTACCCCGGATGCTGGGGACCACTGCTCTAACCCACTTATTTTACAGTATATTTTCACTCTGTGCCATTTTTTTTTTTTAAATTTATCACAATAGACTGATATATATCTATCTTTCAATTATTCATACCTTCATAATCATTACCATTTATCCTGCACTCAGTATTACAGGGTCTATCCCAGCTGACATTGGACGAAAGGCGGGGTTTTTCCCGGACAGTCAATCGCAGGGGTGCATACAGCCATTCACTCTTTCATTCAAACGTGTATTCCGAAAAAAGGTTATTCATCAGTCCCGCAACTGATTTTAACTTTTAAAGCCTTCATTCATTCTAAAACTCATCCTACACTCAGATTGCTGTAGGGGCTTGAGCCTATACCAGCTGTTATTGGCTGAGAGGCGGAACTAACGCTGGTCTTGTGGCCAGTCAATCACAGGGCCACTTATTGAAACATGCAACACTTCACTCTCATTCACACATCTGGGGAATTTAGATTCTCCAATTAACTACTGGGAGGACACCCACGCAGAGATGAGAGATCATTCACAACCAACACAAAAAGGAACCTTCTAGCTTCATGCATTGTATGTAAAAAACATCAATACTTGTTTCTACACCTGCCAAAATGCACAATCATTTTATTTTGTCCATTTGGGGCAAGAGAAATCACAGTCCAAATAATGGTCCAATTATTGTAAATTTACAGTAGAAAAATGACATGTATCTAACCTCACCTGCCTTCACCTTTAAAAAAACTGAATTTTGTGTCCCTGAACAAGTCACCTCCACAGTATGGTTTGATCCATGATTTAGCTGTGCCACACTGTAAAGTTATTTGTCCTAGGAGCTATAAATACATTTTCAGGCCATTAAGCCTTTTTCCCTCCTGTTCCATTTGTTTTTCATGACCTGGATACAAGTCAGCTGTATTCAAGATATTTGGGTTTTCCAGACAAGATAAGGTGCCTGATTGAAAATAATTTGGAAGAAATCTATTGAACATTGCAAACACTGACAGTTAAAATGATAATGTACTGTATGTCTAGCAATGGACTGACCTATTTTTTTTCAAAAATGCATATTACATTTGTCAGAAACACACTGTCAGGACAGAAAGGCTGTCAGAAAATATCACCGAGCATCTAATTCCTGAGGTCATTTAGCCAATTAGATCAATTAGAAATCAATTTGTCCAGTATATAAGCACAGCACCGGGAGACCTTTAAAAACACAAAGAAAACCAACCACATTGCAAAATTTTCTAATGACCTCACATAGACTGCAAATTAGTTTTAGGGCTTATTTTGAGATTTGTTTTTTTTTTTCACTTTTGAAGCCCTTCATGGCTCCAGAATATCAATCTGCTGTCCCAGTTCTAGCCAGTCACAGCCTGATGTCCTTAGGCAGGAACCCGCTGACTCTCTCTTCCTTTCTATTAAAGACTAAAGGCCCATTCGCTGTTCGACTCCTCAGCTGTGAAATGACCTGCCTGAGGATCTCCAGTATGCCACATTAGTATACACTTTCAAATCACTCTTGAAGAGCTATTTTATTGAAATTCTTTCTCAAGAATCTTCCGAGTTGTCTTTATGCCTTTTAATATTGAATTTGTCTGCAGTACAATATTTATAACAGATGGTTCATGAGATACATTTGCAGGTTTGATCATAAGTGTTCAAGGGAATCAACTTTTACATTATCTTTGACTAGCAAGATGCCTTCAAACTCTGACCAGAATAATCGCTAGAAAGGAAAGACAGATGTACTCTCGGTTATTTTTCTGTGCTGCTGCTCTCTCTAATAAACAGGCAGATTATTGTCTTGGTGGGAAAATGGGAGAATATTTGTTTCGTTAGTGGGCGGCAAATATTGTTTAAAAAACGAAACAAAAAAAAATGACCAAAAAAAAAGACTATCCGGGTCTGGAGTTCATCTAGAATTATGGACAGTATGAAAATGCTAATGATGATATGGATAAACAGTATATATCCTGTACTCAACATACTGTAGATAAACAGTAAGTATCCGCCTTAGAATTTTGTTAATTCAAAAAAGAAAAAAACAAAAAAAGAAGTAAAAAAGAAAAGGGGACTGATGTCATCATTTCAATTCAAGAAAATCGCTTTTCAGAAAAAAAAAATGGAACAAGAATGTTCTTCGCCACTTCATTGCTTGTCCAGAGATCTACCTTCTCCAGGAATCATAAAGTATTTTGTCATTTATTACAAACCTATTATTCTATTTGTCCTTGTAAAGTGAAACGATCATTGTGCATCCATGAAAGGAAGACTAAAAAAAAGCAAGGTAAATGAATGGAGTTAAGGAGAGGAGTGAATAAAATTCATCCCCCAAGTCAGTGTACTTGTGAGATGATGTAGAAACTGTTGGCTCGAGATAAAAGAAAGACAGGCAACAATGTTACTTTAAGGTACTAAATGAAGGCATTAGAGGAAACAAGGACAACGCACAAGACAAGTTGGTCGGATATAGGATGCTATACATTATGTACGAGCCTTCACATGCACCGCAAATAAGCACTGACACAAACAGGTCAATCTAACGAACCACGACGCGGTAAAATTGAGCCACGGTGAAAACGGGGCATTTCGCTCAATTTGCCCGCAAGGTTCGCAAATTAGTTCATCGCAGGCCACAACCTTGGCTCTATTTCCTCATCATGTCAAAACTTGAGCCCCCCCCCCCCCCCCCCCCCCCCCCCCCCCCCAAACTCGTAGTATCTCGTCATATTGCTTGGCAAAAGCTTTGCCCTCTCAGTGCAAGCTCTTGCAAGACACAGGATTCTTTGGGTTTTGTGTGACTGCTGAAGCTAAATTTGTATCCATCAGCTCAAATATCCTCGTCATTCACTCAGCCCCACTCACAGGCATTAGAACTGTGATGAAGCTTGATGACCCTCAGTGCAAAAGCCGCTGCCGAGGGGTAGCTGGTATGTATCCAAGCTACGAAATATGACAAATCCTACCACTGACAGTGGCAAGCAGCGATCCCACAGGTAAGTTCAAACAAAGACATTTGAGCAAATATTTTGGAAAATTAAAGCAGACAACGGAAAACGAGGCAGTACTCCAGGATGTGTAAACATTTAATCTGTATCTCTGTATTATACACCTACTCTGCAAACAGCAGTAATGACATTCGCTGCTGCGGGGGAAAAAGTGCACCTTTGAATCAGGCGGCAGAGGCATCACACAAACAGCTCCGAGACTCGGCACAGGAGCTCATTTGATTTAGCTCATATTTTTTAGATGCCCTGGCAACAGCCTGTGTGAATCTCGCATCACAATCTACACACTCTGCCAATAAATAACCTCCCGGCATATGTCCCGCTGGAAGGCATATTTCACACCGTCTGAGCGAACATAAGCGTGACACATGCAGACTGCAAAAAAAAAAACAAAAAACAAAAAACACACATAAAAGTCCACAGCTTGTTGACTCACCGGAGGAAATGTAGCTGGAGTTGAGGGGAGCAGGAGGACAGGGCTGCGCTCCGGGTGAAAGCGGTAGCGCAGCTTGTGCAGAGCGCTGCTCGACAAACCCTCCCTCCTTGGCTCTCTCTCCTGCTCCGCTTGCACTACCGCTGTTTGACTGTTATCACACAGATGTGTCAAAGTGCTGAGATATCCTGCCAGAAAGCTCTAGCAGGCTACTCACTGGATGCAGCCAAGATGCCAGGCGGTGCAGCCTCTGCACAAAGCTGCGTTGCCTCCACAGAAACGTTTACTGAAATGATATTTGATCCCTTTAATTCGCTGCTTTAACTCAAATCACGCCTACTGATACTATTGGTGCCTTCATGGACTGAGTGCAGTCACAGTGAAGTAGGTAAGAAAATAATGTGAGACCATGAAGGCATGAGACAATATGGTTTGAGATTGGAGGCGGTGCATTGATTCATTCCTATCAAAAGCCTGCCTCACATGATGAGGAAAAAAATGGTTTGATATCCAGCTTTCTTTTGCAGACGCCGGACGCTCACACAAAGCACGCTTGGTGTCATAACAGAATGAAGTGGTTCTTACGCACATTGGGAATCTAAAAACGTGTGTGTGCTGGGTTTAAACTACTCCCGCAACCTGTTTGTATTAAAGTCCAAGGTGAAAGTCATATTTGGCCCTGTGGCCGATGCTATAGTTGCAATGCCCGGGTGGTACCACAACAAACATTAATTCATTCAGTATCTATACCGCCAAATCCTGCAATCGGGGTTGCAGGGGTTTGCCAATCCTAGCTATCATCGGCAGAGAGGCAGGGTCCATCCTGTACAGATCGCCAGTCGATCGCAGGACAACATAGAACAGACAAAGAACCATTCACTTGCTCTTTCATACATCTGGGCAATTAATTTGGAGTCTTCAATTAACCTACTGCATGTTTTTGGACTGTGAGAGTTTAAGATAAGATAAAGTTGGACAGGGCCTTTGCTCACTGCTGAGAAGATTCATTTTAGTGATATATCAGGATCAAGGTCTAAATCTCTAAATTACAACTCGAAAATTCTGAACATTTTCTGATTTGGCAGTTGCGGGATTGAAAGCTTTGGAAATCACTGACTGACTATTTTTTTTCTTCCTAATTCTTTGGCATTAAACAAAGCAACAGGCTAATGCAAGTAGATTCAAAATAATAATCCAATAAATAAATGGGAATTATAATCCTTGTTTTCAATTCTGTATTCTTTGAAACGTTCGGTTGACTTATTATGGTCACTGAAACAAAACGAGAGTTTTGTCAAAATGTCGCAACAGGCTGCAACCACTTACAGTGCATGAATAATAACATTTACCTGGAAAATAATGCAAACTAAAACAAAATCCACTCAGTGACAGTGGTCAAACTTAATATAAAAATGTTATTCTGAAGTTTGTGGTATGTTTAGACTCTTAATAAAAGACTTACACAGGTATGACATATTTTAAACGAATAATGACAATGTCAGTGACCCTGTGAAATATGATCAAAAATTAAAAAAAAATGTAAAAAAAGTAGATGTGGCTAGGCTTGAGAGAATTTTGACAGAAAAACATCTCCTTAACATAATTGCATTGATTATGTTAGTAATTTATGACAATCTCTAAAATATAATAATAAAAGTGTTGTTGACTAATCGTGCTGCGACCTTTCTCCAAGGTGCTCCAAATGTGCAAATGTTCTTTGAATTTAAGGACACAGAACAGTATGTGCACAAAGATGACGTTTGTATAAAATTACAACAGCCTGCGGAATACTGCAAGTGAAACCAGACTATGGTAAATGGTCCCAACTAATATTGTGGTTTAATCACCTTTAATCAATACATCCATTAACACACCAATGGCAGCAGAGCTGCTATGCAAGGTGCTAACCAGGCAATCAAACAACAAAGGGTTTCAGGTCTTGCCCAAGGACACCTAGCAGACCTTTATCACAAAGGTCTGGAGCTACCGAAAAGCTCCTTGCAAAGGAGGAGCTACCGAAATACAAAAATATCATTTGCTATGACCATTTGAACTTTAACTCCAAAAGGAGCATTGCATGTGTTCTAAAATGGGCACCATAATATGATCAATATGTCGAAACAAACACCAGATGCGGCTGAATAACATTTACTAAATCCATTCTTGTTGTGTAGTCATAGCTTAACTCAATTGGCCTATCAGCTGTTTTGGCAGTGAAAACACAGACAATGTATACTTTTAGAATCAAAGCATCCTTTGGGCTCATCCATTTCTTTTTCCTCTTCTTTCAGCTTTTCCCTTCAGGGATCACCACAGCGAATCAAACTTTCTCCATCTGCCACTATTCTGTTTCCTCTTCTCTCAAACCATTTACCATCATATCCTCTCTCACTACGTCCAGAAGTCTTCTCTTCCGTCGTCCTCGAGACCTCCTGCCCGGCAGCTCCAATTCCAGCATCCATCTAACAATATATTCATTATCCCTCCTCTGTACATGACCAAACCATCTCGGTCTGGCTTCTCTGACCTTCTCTCCAAAACATCTAACATGTCCTGTTCCTCTGATTGACTCATTCCTGATCCCATCCATCCTGGTCACTTCCAAAGAGAACCTCAACATTTTCATCCATTAAAAACGAAAAAAAAAAAAGAAATATAAAATGAACATCTCTATGTTCCCTTCTCTGTTAGGTCTTATACTGTTAAAAATAATGTTCAACATCACTTCCACTTGCAACCGAACTCCAATTTGTGCAGCTGAGTTTCTCTCTGCCAAAATACTCAATGGCTCCTAGCTAATACTTCTATCTACAACAGCAGTCTTTGTTACATTTCATAAATCTGATACAAATCTGCATCTATCGTGTTTTCTCTTTGAATGGATTTTGCAATGGGTTTTCAAAGGCCCGACTAATATAGACATTAGTCATAGAGACAAACATTTGGATCAACTTTTTTTAAGTTGTGGCAAAAAAAAACAACCATGGACTCCCAAAGCTGTCTGTACACCCTGTGCAGATCCTTTTGGCTTGTGCAATTGAAATTTACATCTACAATGGATTGGTTATGACGTAAAAAATAGATAAAATGAGTGTGCAAAGAAGATTCCCAACAGGAGTCAGAACCATTTTGTGTGAGGTGACCATGCCCCCCCCCCCCAATTTGCATGTAAATAGATATTAGATCAGATCTGCAGCTCATGTGTGAAGATAATACTGTGACTTTATTTCCACTGTTTGCAAAGCTTCTTTTCTTCTCCCACTCAAACATCTTCGGGCAGAATAGGAAGACATTTTTTGAGCGTGAATATTCTTTGATACCCCGTCACCCGATGTGTGTCCTGCATAAGTGCCTTCAATTGTCTCTGCGGCTGAAAATCCTTTACAACTGTGAAATGAATGTCTTTTTCTTATGGCCTTATGATTCTGCCAGCTATAACAGCCTCTGTGCTGCATTTTTTTTTCTGTGACTCAGCTATTTCCAGTAAACGTCGTGGGCGTGAAGCTTTTCAAAAAGGAAAAATATATTAAACATGCATCCGGTTTGCTCCAAGCTGAGACCTTGCAAACAAGCTGAAGCAATAACCTGCAGCTGTTAGATCACAGAAGGCACATTTCACATCTTATCAAGTGTTGTCGTTCGTGACAATTTCAAAGGATGTAGCTTTCTGAAATTTGAACCTAGCTAAGTACAGTTTTATCATCTCAATTTGCCACTTCTGACTCTATTTATGAGTGTTATGGCTGGGGATGTGTATTTTCTCAGTGACTCCACACAGATGTCTGTCTAAGTGTCAGGTTTCCATTGTCTGAATGGCTCGAACTGCAGAAAATAAATGGACCTGCCACTAGGGAGGGACTGCGAGTGCAATACTGCTTTTCAGCCTCGTTTATTTCATTGGTGCGCAATTCCAAATTAGAATGGCGTGCAAAGGCATGCTGATGTGACTGGAAGAAACAGAACTTATTTCAGCTCCCCCTAACCTCAGTTCAAGTGCTCTCTTAAGCTCGAATATTGTGTCCTTTTACTCAGCTACTCTCCTCTACCTGCCACCAGAGGAAAACAGGGAGTTGATCCCTGGTGAATGCATTTTTGAAAAATAAAATTGATAAAAAGAACATATGTCCATGTTCGGTTGAAGAACTTCATCAGTAATCAGGGGGAGTTTGGTATCTAGAAACATTTTACCAGCAAAACGTATTGGAATAATACAAATAAAAATACCAATGTTGACTTGATGTTAATGACTATACTGTCACTTAATACTAGTGTGTGTGTATGTGTATACATATTTATCTATACAGACACACACGCATATATATACACATATATACATACATACTTGTGTGTATATGTATATATGTGTGTGTGAGTGTGTGCATGTATGTGAGTGGGTTTATGGGGGTGTCAATTGCATATGTATAATATACATTTTGCTCTATTTAGATATTATTGAGATTAATTGATTAATTTACAACAGACAGCACATCTGTATCAGTATTGAAATCAACATGGCCCAGCAATGACTGAAATTAACATTCAACCAAACACAAACATTTTAACAGTCATAAGGCTTTTTTATGTTCAAGTTGGGTACATGAATAGGTCCATCCACACGTATTCAAGTGCCCACATAAACTGCTCAAAAAAATAAAGGGAACACTAAAATAACACATCCTGGATCTGAATGGATGAAGTATTCTTATTACATACTTTGTTCTTTACATAGTTGAATGTGCTGACAACAAAATCAAACAAAAATCAAACAAAAATTATCGATGATAATCAAATTTATTAACACATGGAAGTCTGAATTTGGTGTCACACTCAAAATTATTTGGAAAAAGTGGAAAAAGTCAGAAAGAATCAGTCTTTCTTCTAAGTAGACAGTTTGATTTCACAGAAGTGTGATTGACTTGGAGTTACATTGTGTTGGTTCAGTGTTCCCTTTATTTTTTTGAGCAGTATACTTTCCATGATCGTTTTACATTGCCATGGTTGTTAAGCAATACAACCACCAGATGGCAGTGCAAAGTTCGCTTCCGACTTCCAAGCTCCGTTCAACACAACAGCAAGAGATACAAAAAGAGGCAGGGAAGCGGATAGTGGCCCTTGGTTAAACTGATGCTAGGTTGCCATCTTGTTTTCTGTTCCTTTTGCAGGTTGCACTTGAGCATACTCTGCAACACTACCCCACCCGACTCGACTTCTGGTGGTACTGTGGCGTTTGCTGCATTTGGCTATGCATCGGCAAGCTCCTGAAAACACACATAATTATACAGGAAATGAACACAGGATGGACAGATGGCTTCGTCCATATGCATATGTAAAGTTGCGAATAGCTGGGAATGCAGGTACTCCAAATCAGATCTGATGCATATAGAGCTGTAAGTTTTGGTCAACACAAGGTTACAGTGATAAATGTTTGACAAGAAAATATAAGCCAGTACTTAAAATAAAGTTGGTTGTCATAGAATAGCAAGATGTAGCCTTCTCTCAGAGGAGAGACACTTAAGAACTACTACATAAATGACAGAAAGAAAATCAAAAGAGCAGGTAAATCCCAGGTGAGTTGGCTCTGGACCATGCTGTTTCAGGACTGAAATAGTCTCATATTTGGGACAAGCAATACTTAGTTTTTCTGCTTTCATTTCTTAAAGACATCGGTAAAAAGAAAGCCTTTTGAGAAACAATTGATGAAAGTTCCATCTGAGGGCCCAGAGGTTGGTCTAATGAAAATGATTTTGAGCCTTTGAGGGACGCCTGTGCACTTAAGGCTCCCCATGTGATGCAGTTAGAGCCACGGTTGAGGCATGTGAGGTGAAGGGAGAGTAAAAACACATTAGCCATGAAACCGGTTTGGGTGTGTGTGTGTGTGGGTTGTGCATGGTAATACTGCACACGGACACACACCCACACACACAGACTTTTATTAATCACACTCTGAATTCTTAGATCCAGTCTTACTACATGGTCCAATAGATTCTTCAACTGAGATCATGTCAAGACAAGAATATGCAAGAAGTGCAACATATTACTTCTTCTTAAAATGATTGTCCAAGATATTTTTTGACAAAAATTAACATTTTTTTTGCCAATATAAACTCCTTATTAAATATATAGAACAATTTTCTGTCTTTTCTGAAAAACTTGAAACAATGACTGGGGCAATAATTTTAAGAAGGGGATAATATTTTTATGTTATGATGTATAGCCTTTTTCATATTATTTCATATTTTCTGTGAGCCAAGAAGTACTTAAAAAAACAATTAAATTGTTGATGAACATGGATATATATCCATTTATATATGTCCTAGATACACTACCAAATACCTATTCCAAAAATAATCAGCAATTTCCTGCTGATAATTGGTCAAATTCGGCTTCATTTGATTTATCTTTTATTTTTAATGTTGCAACAACAAAAACAGATATTTGTATACTGAAAATAAAATAAAAACTTTTGAAAATAAAAACACAACAAATTAGAAAATAAAGAGATAAATTGGAATATATATAAATACAACCCGACAACTCTATATACAGGGACAATCCCAGGTCACCGTACAGTTTTTCAAAAATTGATAATTGTAGATTAGGATATTTCTGTAGACACTTTGATGCTATTTCTTCTTTCAGGGACTGTTGAATGATACCAGTAAAATACCAGTAAAATTAATTTATAGGGGTTAAAAAAAAATTGCAGAAATATAATGTGATACGTTTTTGACGACGCTGTATATAAATCGTCTCGGTCGTGAACACGCGTCAGACTGTCGAGAGAGCAGTGTAGCGATTGTCAATACTTTAATGGTCTCAGCTCTGAAGCCACTGACAGGCAATGAGGACTGAGTAGAGAGAGGAAGGATTCATTTGGCCTGCTTGTGTATGTGTGTGTGTGTGTATGTGTGTGTGTGTGTGCGTGTGTCAGTTAGCCACTTTGTCATGCTCTTCACATTGTGCTTCATCATTTGTATGACAAACAAGAGAGAAAGATTCAGTATCACAACGTCGACAATTCAAAAACATTGAATATGATGTTGCATTTGAGTCCATTGTAACAACAATGTAGTAACAATCGTTTGTTTTAAACAATAGTTTGTTTCAATTCAATCTAAACCTCTGTATAACCTGAAATATGCATCATTCATCCATTTGACTTTTTTAATTGAAATTACATCACAAAGATTGCAAACTTTTTAATTCTGGTCATCACTTGACATTTATAGTGATATTGAATTCATATCTGTCTGACATTTATCTGTCACCTTTGCTTTCTGAATTACATCTATCTCAGTTAAAAAAAAAACAGGTTTCAGGCTGTTCTTCAGCGCCAGTGGTTGTCAACTATGTAACAGTTTGATGACATTTTTATTGAAATTATCTGATATGTGACACTCAAGAGTTGTAGTTTCATGCTGCATGTTGCTGGAAAGTGGTATGGTGGCGATGAACATCTGAACCTGCCTGGTAAAGACACAATACATGCCCCACAATGTACAGCATGATACTGCAGCAGGTCTATTTTGTAATTCAACACGTGTACACATGGCTTAGCTTGGGAGACGGGGGTTAATAAGGTCTGAGTGAAGGATGTCAAGGAGCTGTTACATTCTGGGTTGTGCTCCTCAATGGACACCAGCTAATTATCAGCCAGTAAGGTGAATGTAGCTGCACACATCCTTCACAGCTGAGTGTAAAACAAGGAAGACACAACCAAAGAGAATTCCTGGCAGGTTCTATGTGTTGCTTGGCAACAAAGGCAGGATCCCCTTGTGTGTACAAAAGGGATTCACACCTGTGTGTTACAAAGCTTTCCAGGGGAAGATATGAGCTGGTCTGAGAGCTGTCACGCAGTGGAGAGTTAAATGGAGTGTCTGAAAATGGAGGTGTGATGTGTGGGATGGTTCAAACACATCACTAAGTTCCCTCATGCTGACAGTTCTTCACGATTTTGAAAACCAGACATGGTCGCAAGAGGGATAATAAAATGCAACATATGCTCGATGATGGCCAAAACAAAACCTTTTTTTGTTTTCTAGTATTCAGAATAGTATTGAGACGCTATGACATTAAGAAAATCTTTACAAAATGACAGTTTTCTTTGACAACCTACATGTGATTTTTGGCTGATAGAATGGGGTTTAATTATATATTCAAGCAAATGGAAGCGACTCATGCTCTCTGTGATGTTTTTTCTCACCTTTTTGGAGTATTTTATCTGTTAGTCCATCAAGGGACACATATTGCACCTTCAAATCAGATTAATGAAAACTACTACAATATTTTCCTTTGGTCTATGCACGTTTTGTCTGCCCCTATTTAATAAACCACAAAACAAAGATAATATACAAGCAAAAAAAAAAAAAAGAAATACATAACTGTATATATATATAGATCCACCCATACATCCATCATCTGCTGCTTATGCATTCAGGATTGTGGAAGATACTGGAGCCTGTTTCAGTTGTCATCGGGCGAGAGGTATGATACACCCTGGACAAGTCACCAGTCAATCACAGGGCCATATATATATATGTATAGACAGACAACTATTCAGGGCAATTTTCCCATTTTTTTTCCAATTAACAAACTCCACACAGAAAGGCCCCCTTGTTGGAATCGAACCAGGGTCTTTTTTGCTGTGAGGCAAAATGCTGCCATCTGATAAAAAAAGAAATTGAATCCAAATTGGGATGCATAAGTCTCCCTGGATAATACTGTTTCCTCTGATGAAGCCCAGTCTCATAATCATCATTATCAACAACATAAGTATCAATAAAAACATTGACTTTGCCAAAAACAGCAGCCAAAACTAAGGTTCACATGAAAACCATCACTCTGGTGTCCATGTATTCCAGACATTATAGAACCCCACCAAAGTTAATGAAACAATCTTGTGTCATAGTTTCATAGTGTCATTCTTTACTGTTTAAATTCATTGTATTTTCATTTCAATGTAAGAATTTCATATTTGACAATATTCCATTAAACAGTGGAGCCTGTTGTTTGTGTTGCAGTGAAAGGTTTTGACATTGAGTGATTATCTGCCACAAATATCAGCCATTAACCCTGTAGAAACTACTACCATTATGAAATAGGGTGAAGCAAGGGTGGTACGGTGTTGCACCGATCAGTGCTTCCTCCTCGGACCAAGGAGGTCCCCAGTTCAATTCTGACAGGAAGCCTTTCTGTGTGGAGTTTTAATGTTCTCTCCATGTCTGCATGGGTTTTCTCCTGATTCTCCAGTTTCCTCCCAAAGTCCAATAACATGAAGTAGGTTCATTGGAGACCCTAAATAACCCAGATGTGAAAATGACAGATTGAATGATTGTTTGTCTCTATATGTGGTCCTGTGAATAAATGAATGAATGGATGAATAACTGTGAACAGCATACAGTCTGTTCTTTGTCTTTGCTGCACATTCCGAAAATGTACGCATGAGCTTGGATTGTATGTCGATGTGAATGAGAGCGAATGGAATGAATGCTGAGCTCTAATTGAAGCTGTCTGATTGACAGGTGGCTGTTCCGGATTAAATCCAGGTTGCACCCTGTTAGGTTTAAACTCCTTGGATTAAAATATATGAAAGTGATTTAGATGAATTGAGTATATTGTCATTATTACAATACAATTAGCTTCTATGTGTTCTTTAATTATTAGGATCAGACTCAATTCAAACACAACTGTTCCCACTCAATATGCTGATGTGACATAATCTGACGACCCCCCCCCCCCCCACACACACACACACAAAAGATAATCTGTATATCTGGATAATGTTTATTCTGTCTATGGTAATTAAGTATCTCCCTCTGCTGAACACAATGGACTCTTGTAATACACATCCAATTTGTAATATGATTTTGTAGACTCTGGTCATGTTCTGTTGATAGTCATTGATCATATTCACCAAGGGTACAAAGTACCGTTACTTTATGGATCATTACTGCAACACTGCTTAAATATGTCATAATTGTTAGCAATAAATCTCTACTAATCCTTTATGTATGACCTTAACTGTATTGTGTCATATTAATCTTGATCTTTTTGTATGAATGCGATTATGTATATATGTGTGTATAGGGTGGTCCAGTGGCACAATGGTTTGCACTTCTACCTCACAGCAGGAAGGTCTAAGTACCATTTTAACAGAGGGCCTTTTTGTGTGGCATTCTCACTGTGTCTGTGTGGGTTTCCTCGCGGTTCTTTGGTTTCCTCCCACAGCCCAAAAACATGCAGCAGGTTGACTGGGGACACTAAACTTCCAAACAGCATAGAAAACAAATGTATATACAGGATGTATGTATGAATGGATATACAGTATACCCTTGTTTTTCGCGGGGGTTACGTTCCAAAAAGAACCTGTGATAGGCAAAATCCGTGAAGTAGAAACTTTTATTTCTTTTACAATTATCATACAATTAAATACTCTATTATTATACATTGCTGCTGTCGTCCTTATGTTTTTTTCTTCCTTCTTTATGGAACTAACGGAAGATTCATTAATTCCGTCATGCCGACGTACAGCCTCATAGCTTTTACCTTCCCTTAGCATGTCGAGAAGTTTAACTTTATGTGCGATAGATAGCATCTTCCGCTGCCTTTTGGGCCCTGCCACAGGTGCTTTGGTCGGTCCAGAGCGTTTTGTCAACATTATGGGTTTTAGAGAAACTCGAAATTGCAAGAGAATTTCCACGTACGTAATGTAAATTTGGCAAGCTGTTTTACGTACGTGTACATATTAAACTGCAACGTTGTTGACGGACAGGTAGAGAAGAAGCGGAGGGACTTTTTAGCCAATCAGAATGCAGAACACAATGCACAATGCAAATCCGTGAAGTAGCGAAACCGTGAAAAGTAAACCACGGTATAGCGAGGGATCACTGTACACATATAAGCGATACAGATATTGAATTAATGAATAACTAAATGAATAGAAAATGCCTATGTTTATATGCATTTGTAATCATTATGTACAAATCTGAGGCAATGTATGCACCTGTGTATACTGTATATTTGTACCTTTGATACTATGGGTTGAAAATACATGATACACAAATCTGGAAATCTGGTCTATATTTGGCCCAAAACATACCACAATCTTTATATGCTATTTACACAAAAATGGGTTGCCTGCACTTGTCTATATGTTTTTTTTTCAAAACTCCCTCCATCTATATCCATTACCTTGGAGCCCTCTGCCCTAGAAAACACTTTTCCTCATTTACTCCACTCAGCTCGGCTCATCGTGCTTCCTCCCAAAGTTGGCGTGGAGCTAAACAAACCCGTCATTTCAAGTCCCAGGATGCTGGAGGTTTAAGTCAGAGGCAGTATTTATAAACTTGCCTGCTAGCGGGAAGGGAGGATCAGAGCCACATTCATCCATGCATAGCACTGAGCTTGAGCCCACTGAGGATGTCCAAACGCCTCCCACCTAAATGAGCTGCAAGTTGATGTTCCAACACGGAACTGGAGTTATTAGTCTACCATGGCTCTTTAAAGCGCTCAGTAATTTGAAGCATTTTAGCATTTTACACACTGTATAAATCGTTGTTTTTATTTCACACACTTCCACTGGGGGAGACAAATATAGTGTATGAACATTTGAGGGGGATTTAAACAACAGGGAACTCTGCCTCTTAAGCAGGAAAATTTTTAAAAGTTGCCTGTCTGGTGGTACCTGATAAAATACATCAAGTAAGGAATACATAAATCAAAAAAAAGTTGTTTTCTATAATACAATACTGGGCCTAAACTAAACTAAACTATATTCATATAGTCTACACATGCACACATGCGCACAATTCTTCTACTTCTACTTCTTCTTCTCCTTTCGGCTTTTCCCTTCAGGGGTCGCCACAGTGAATCAACCTTCTCCATCTAACCCTATTCTCCGTATCCTCCTCTCTCACACCAACTACCTTCATATCCTCTCTCACTACGTCCATAAATCTTCTCTTTGGTCTTCCTCAAGACCTCCTGCCTGGCAGCTCCAATTCCAGCATCCGTCTACCAATATATTCACTATCCCTCCTCTGAACGTGACCGAACCATCTCAGTCTGGCCTCTCTGACCTCTCCAAAACATCTAACATGTGCTGTTCCTCTGATCAACTCATTCCTGATCCTATCAATCCTGGTCACTCCCAAAGAGAACCATAGCATCTTCATCTCCGCAACCTCTCGCTCTGCCACTTATATTTTTGTGATTGTAACTGTTTCTAGGCCATACAGCATTGCTGCGCTCACCACTGTCTTGTACACCTTTCCTATCATTCTGGCTGATAGTCTTCTATCGCATAGTACCCCTGACCCTTCTCTCCACCCATCCCAAACTGCTTGAACCCGTCTCTTCACCTCTTTTCCACGCTCTCCGTTGCTCTGGACTTTTGACCCCAAGTGCCTGAAATCTTCCAACTTCTTGATCTCCACTCCCTGTAGCCTCACTGTTCCACCCGAGTTCCTCTCATTCACACACATATACTCTGTCTTGCTGTGACAAACTTTCATTCCTCTCCTTTCCAGCACATACCTGCACCTCTCTAGATTTTCTTCAACCTGTTCTATGCTCTCACTATAGATCATAATGTCATTTGCAAACATCATGGTCCATGGAGATTCCTGTCCGACCTCATCTGTCAGCCTATCCATCACCACTGCAAACAAGAAGGGGCTCAGAGCTGATCCCTGATGGAGTCCCACCTCCACCTTGAACTTCTCTGTTACCCCTACAGCACACTGCACCACTGTCTTATAGCTAGTATACATGTCCTGCACCAGTCTGACATGATTCTCTCAAACTCCAGAGTTCCTCATACAATTCCAGAGCTCCTCTCTTGGCACCATGTCATATGCTTTCTCTAGGTCTACAAAAACACAATGCAGCTCCCTCTGGCCTTCTCTGTACTTCTCCATTTGCATTTTCAAAGCAAATACTGCATCTATAGTACTCTTTTTAGGCATGAAGTCATCCATCATCACCACTTTGTCTCCATTCTTCAGCCATCTTCTCACTGTCTAAGATCCTGTTGAATAATCTAGTCACAATACATTTCGCTCTCTATCTTTTATAACCCAGACCTGTTGTACATCCTTTCCATCTTTATCTCTCTGTTTTGCCAACCTGTATAGATCATTCTCTCCCTCCTTACTGTCCAAAAGAGCATAGAAGTCATTTTACGCCCTTTGTTTTGCCTTTGCTACCTCTATCTTTACATTGTATCTCCCTCTACTCTTGTCTAAGTACTCTTCTACCTGTCTCCCTGATAGCACTAGCTGTAGTTGTCCAATCATCTGAAAGCTCTCCCTGACCACTCAGCGCCTTTCTCAACTCCTCCCTGAAAACCATACAACACTTCTCCCTTTTCAACTTCCACCACTTTGTCCTCTGCTCTGCCTTTGTCCTCTTGATCTTCCTTGTCACCAGAGTCATCCTACAAACCACCATCCTATGTTGTCTGTCTACATGCTCACCTACAACTACTTTGCAGTCAGCGATCTCTTTCAGATTACTTTGTCTAAATTAACCTATGTTCCTGTCATTTTTGGAAAAAAGTGTTCACAACAGCCGTTTCCATCCTTTTTGCAAAATCCACCACCATCTGTCCCTCTGCATTCCTCTCCTGTATAACAAATCTGCCCATCACTTTGTCATCCCCTCTATTGCCAGGACCAACATGCCCATTGAAGTCTGCACTAATCACTCCTCTCTCATCTCTGGGGATATTCTGCATCACTTCATTTAGCTCATTCCAGAACTTCTCCTTCTCCTCAAACTCACATCCTACCTGTGGGGCATAGCCAATAATAACATTGAGCACCACACCTTAAATTTCCAGTTTCAGACTCATTAGTTGACCAACTCTCTCCCTTTTCCTGTCATAGTCCCAATATTCAAAGTCCCTACACTCAGTACTAAACTCATGCATTTCCTCTTCTCTCTCTGCTTCTCATAAGTCACAAGTCTACCTGACATTCTTTTCACCTCCAGAACGTTCCCAACAAACTTTTCCTTCAGGATAACTCCTTCTCCTTTTCTCTTATCAGTACCATGATAGTAAAACTTAAAGCCTGCTCCTAAGCTTCTAGCCTTACTATCTTTCCACCTGGTCTTCTGGATACACAGTACATCCACTTTACTTCTCTGCATCATGTCGGCCAACTCTCTACCTTTTCCGATCACAGTCCCAATATTCAAAGTCCCTACTCTCAGTCTCATACTCTTGCCTTTCTTCTTCTCTTTCTGCTTCCGAATAGACCTATATTAAGCTTTGTCTATTTCATGACATTCTTCTTAAAATAATCCGAAATACTCAGCTGGACATAATCAATAGAAACTGATGTAGTAGTACTGAATTATTAGTTTTAAATAAATACAACTAATTTCCTAATTACTTTCCTTTTGACTCTTGCTTTTGACTTTTCAGGGGACATCTCACTGATTTAATAGTTTAGATTTTTTTCCTCCATCTTATCATCCTTAGCGTTAAGTAAATTCTTGGACATTAATTTCTGTAGGAGATTTTTGCACTAACTGACAGTGGAACAGACGGTTAAATTGTAGTCATTAACACTGAAAAAATGTGTTTTCATTAAATTAGCATCTCATGCCTGATCAACTGATAATCAAGTACACGATTTTTCTTCCAGGCCTGTCAGCTTTTCACCTTGGAGATGATGGTAACAAAGCCCAACCTCTCATTACTTCTAATGCCTCTGCTCCAGAAATCCTTTCTGTATCAGTCTACAGTTGGACAATATAGTTCAACATATCTCTCAGGGCATATTTTCCTTGCTGTCAACTGGCTTTTTATCAAGTTTCCTTCATGCCTGTGTGAGCTGATGGAGATTTACCAATCTCTGCTAAAGTCACAACCTAACTACCAGCTTAGAATCATTCTACTGGCACCGGTGTATCACATAGCTGGAGCTACGCTAGGTTTTCTTTGGTCTGACCATCCAATCTATCTTTTACATTATGCATTGTTTGACCGGCATTTAAAGAGGAACAGATTAATGTTTTCTATGGAAAAAACTGTTAAACGCATTGCCATCACAGGTGTTACACCCCATGTTGTGCTTCGCCCTGTCACCGCCCTCTGATTCTTCTCTTGATCCGCACCCTCTGCCAGCAGGCATCAGGCTAAACCCGCAGAGTAGCTAAACGGAACCCTCATTGCTCCTGACGTAAGATACGATCCACAGCTGAGGTCAAAGAATATATAAAGTATCTGCGGCAGCAGCATCATAAAATGTCATTAAAAAAGCATAATTGAATGGACATGAGGCATTACTCCTGAATCTGATTAAGTCCCACAGGCATATAATGAAACAAGTTGGATATCAAGGGAAATTCTCTAAAAGCAGGGCATTAGTGCCTTTTTAAAATATGTATCCAAAAATTGAATAAACACTACAAGGTTATATTCTTTTATGTTATGAAAATATAAAAAATATAATGTACTTTAAGACAAAGTGTGGCTCCAAGCCATGCAACTAGACAGAAAAGTTAGGATAAGAAAAGGAGGAAAAAGTCAGGGAGACCTGGTTAAGACTCTCTCCTCCAGAGACCTCAGAATCTAACCATTGGGCTGTAACTAGGACCAGAGAGATAGAGATCTGAGCAGATCCCCAATGCACTGTGTCCCATGGATACTGGGATTCTCTGTTAGTTCTCCAGCAATGTTTGGTTTTCTTACCATTCTACCAGACTTCCTGATACTGTAGTACCTCCTGCAACTGCAGATCTTTATTACATTTTGTGTTCTTCTTAGCCTATGTACACTAAATGCAAATGGTGTTCACCCTGAATCACTGCAGCGGATCGTGAAACAAATGAGACAGAAATGCAACATCAACAATTAAGTTAATGTGATTATGAAACAATCATAACTGTAGTAAAGTAGGATACTGCTAAATAGGAGGAATCAGCCTGTCAAGGTTTTTGGAAGGTGTGCCTGTGCCAAACACAAGGAGACTCAGGAAATATTTTATTTTACGGGGGGAGATGAATAGAGGGCTGTGCTGGGTCTAGGTTATTTCTGGGGTCATGGGAGTCTCAGGTCTTGGCAAGGGGAGACGTCAAGTCTCTGGCACTAGGATCTGGAAAGGTAAAGCATCGAGTCACTGGAACTAGGAGCAGGTGAGGAAAGGCGTCGACTTCTGGAACTGGGAATATGGAGATGAAGATCTGCCAGAAAGGCATGCATGGCATTGTGGAGATAAAGACCCGTCAGGAAGGGATGAATGGAATCTGAGAGAGGGGTCCATGTGGCAGTACCCACTCTAGACAAACAAACGGCTCCTACTAAGCTCAGCCTGACAATCTGCAGGTGTGCATTGCACCCCAGCTGAAATCATGATCCTGCTCAATCACACTCACTGGTGAAGGGCTGAAGAGAAAGGAGCTGCACAAAGACACAAAACTCCAACACAGCCTGAGGATGCTGGTACTTTGTCATACGTCCCACTGCAAACTATAAGAGACAAGAAGACATCTCTCCTTGTACAAAAAAACTGCCTTATGTTCAGTTACTTCTAATCCCTATTGTAGTGCTTGCTGAGGCCTGTACGACTCCACACCAACAGAGAAATGTGCTCTGTCTCCCAGGACATGATGACATCATTCTCTTTTCACAGCTCTAGTTTGGGAGTTCTGGCAGCTTTTTCTTGGCATGTCACCCAGGAAGAACTTTTTCTCGTTAGGGGACAGAACAATTGTGTGACTGGTCAGAAACTTTAAGTGGCCATCTTAAAAGCACAAGTGTGGTCATTCCATTGTTTTCCACTGGCATGGAAAGTGGTATGTGATTAATAGTTTTGAAGATCTGTGGGGTAAGGCAGTGAGGAAGTATGAAAATTTATGTAACACATCTACACAGGCATATAAAGACAGGTTAATGGCCAGTAAGTCTTGGAAAGGATTAGCCCAAATGTTGTCTTGCAAAAGATGGGAGACACCTTTTTGACAAATGCACAAAAGCCAAATGACTACCAACATGAATGTTCTAGCCTTTACCTTTTACCTTTTGTCACATGTTCAGCACATGTGACATGTGCTGCAGTAGATGTGACCTATGTGATTTTCACGTGAAATATGTTTTATTCTTACTCTTGCCACCTCAAGAAAACCAAAAACTTTCTATGTTCTCATATGTAAGGGCCTTGATCCCATTAATGTGGGAGACATTTCAAAATGGATGACAAACATACACTTGCACCTAGGAGGTTAACGTTATTTCCCACCAAACACTGTATAAATAATTGATAACGTTGAATAAAGAATGTGTACTGTATATCGATTCTGTAGGCTCTTGCTACAGGGCAACAGATCTGAAGCACAGAGATAACTTCACAGTTCCCTTGATTTTTATTAGTATTTTCCTGTCAATACATGTTGTTGATGCCCTGTGCTTTGACTTGGTAATAATGTGTTTTTCCGATTTGACAGAATCTGCATCTGTTAAGAACCAGTCACTGCTTTTGTCAAATATCAAGAAAAACATGGATTCATTTATTTCAAGATAAACATCCATTATGGAGCTCAAAGCTTCAATCCCTCATGAGGATGGGGCTAGCTGCTGATGTTAGCATCATATTTGGGTTGGCATTTGTGATAAGCAGATAAAGTTAGCATCATAAGAATTAGCATTCAGCATTATAAAAGAGTCATTTCATCCAAACCAGAAAGTATTAACTTTGCTCCACTTTGGGAGAAGGTGCAGGATCCCCCACTCCCAAAGCAGCAGGCTGAAGAGCAGGTTCTTTTACACAGCTGTCAGCCCTGTAAACTGCGGACTGTGATGCATCACACACACACACACACACACACACACACACACACACACACACACACACACACACACACACACACACACACACACACACACAACACACTCATGACTACCCTGGGGACTGGATATATTTAAATAAGAGATAGGCACCACAAATACATAAGCTCACTATGCACACACAGTACACTATTATGCAGTGGTTAGCGCTTCTGCCTCATGGTAAGAAGGTCCCTGTTTAAATTCCAAGCTGGGCCTTTCTGTGTGTCTAAAAACTTGTAGGATGTTCATTGCAGACCATGCCCAGATATATGAGTTAATGGTTGTAGGTCTCTATATGTGGCCCTGAGATCGACCGCCTCTCCCCCAACGGTAGCTGAGACCCCCTGAGTGCAATGCAGGACAAATGATTTAGCAATAGAATGAATAAATCTATCTATCTATCTATCTATCTATCTATCTATCTGTCTGTCTGTCTGTCTGTCTGTCTGTCTGTCTGTCTGTCTGTCTGTCTGTCTGTCTGTCTGTCTGTCTGTCTGTCTGTCTGTCAATGAGAAATGCAGATAACAAACATGGATTGTAACATGAAGTGATGAAGCAGAGAATATCAGTATCAGATGAGGGAATACATTCATTAGTTACTCGAAATGATATCCATGCTGGCAGCCAGGCCACTTTGTATCAATGTTTGAAGCCACAGCTCAGATCGCCATCAAGACACTATTGACCTTCATGCCTCTAACAACTTATTCTACTACAATTTGGCAAAGTTTTGTAACATTGTGAGGGAGGAGTAACAAGCGTGCATTACTTGTTGCTAGCTTAGAAAGAAACTGAGACTATAATAGATGGCCATTAGGTAACAGTGCAATTCCATCTCTCTGTCTAGTTGTGCATTTATATTGTAGGTAATCTGTGAAGATTTGAGCAATGTCATTAACTCAGCATTCACTGCTGTAACAATGACCCTGAATGATTGAAGGGGATCTTTAAAGATCTTTCAAAAGTACATATTTGTCTCAGATATGTCAGGAATATATATACATTCATTCATCAATTATTTTCTATACAACTCATCCTGCTATGAGGGTCATTACATCCATTCATAGATTATCTACAGTGTGTACATATATATATATACACTGCTCAAAAAAATAAAGGGAACACTTAAAAAACACATCCTAGATCTAAATAAATGAAATATTCTTATGAAATACTTTGCTCTTTACACAGTTGAATGTGCTGACAACAAAATCACACAAAAATGATCAATGGAAATCAATTGTATCAACCCATGGAGGTCTGGATTAGGAATCACACTCAAAATTAAAGTGTAAAAACAAACTTCAGGCTGATCCAACTTTGATGTAATGTCCTTAAAACAAGTCAAAATGAATCTGTGTTGCTTCCTGAGTAGACACTATGATTTCACAGAAGTGTGATTGACTTGGAGTTACGTTGTGTTGTTCAAGTGTTCCCTTTATTTTTTTGAGCAATATATATATACACACACACACAGAGCTATATTTACTTATTCAAATATATAAAAAGTTAAGAGTAAGAGTTGCATCATTTTCATTAATCAATGAGATACAATGGATCAGTAAATGATTTTTGTCATTGCAAATCACATATTGAGTAAATGTGTGCCTTCCTATTCAGTCAAAAGGCATCACAAACAGGTTTTTAAACTCTATATGCTTACATAAGTGAAGGCCTCTGTTGTGCTTCTGGTTTTATATACACAAGCAGTCATATTGTTGATCAATTGTGCAGAAGTATGAGACTATTACTAAAAAATCACCTGAATGCTGTTAGTTTTATAATAAGTAATTGAAGCAATTTTAAACAGAATTATGGTATTTGCTGCTGAGTGACTCTGCTTGCAGCCAGATTTCGTGTACCTTTTTTTTCCTATCTGCATCAGCGTTGAAGAATGAGCTTATAATAACAAAACAATAATGTTGTATTATAAAATTCTGGTATCAGGGCAGCCCTACTCTGCAGCACTGCTGGATTTCCGTGTGGTTTACTGTTTTACAGGATTTCTATTTTTCCTGGATCTATCATACATGCACGATGTTCCTGGGAAGCAGCAGGATCTTTTGTTGCACAGATTTACATTCTCACCAACCTTGAATATTGTACTTTTAACTAGACACAAATCTGTCTCATTTCTCATACTATTATCAGTACAGAAATAAATCCCAATGAAATTTTGCATTTTTATTAGGTCAATATTTAAACCTTACTTATACAACAAATCTGCAAGTCTAAAATTTTGAAAAAATGTGTTCAATGACTAAATATAGCGTTTCAGGTGAATTGCTCATTTGTTGATAGCGATCAATACAGAACTCGAACTGGCAAACTAGACGGAAGTTCTTGTTTGACCTTGACACCATACATGAAGATGAAATAAAATCAAATGAATGTCTAAATGTATTAATTAATTTCTTGTATACGTTTTTAACATGAGTAAATGTATGATATGTCATTTGAGTATTTATTATTTTTTCTTTTTTCTTGCAACCTTAAAAGATGCAGCTATCCACATTTCATTGTGTGTCTGAGCAATGACAATAAAGGGGTTCATCCATTCATTCATCCATTCATTCATTCATTCATTCATTCATTCATTCATTCATTCATTCATCTTCCCAAAATACATCACTGCAGGGTTGCAAATGTGACAGACTGCAACCTCTCCTGGTTAAATATTTGGTCCTTTTCAAATGTGATAGATGTGTAGAATACAAAAATGCTAAATGACTAAATAAATATTCAAATAAATAAATACAAACGTACCAGGGGAGAATCACAATGTGACCCTGGCGGTGCATTTTAGACACAGTCAACCATCTCATTCTAAATTCAGCTAGGTGGCTCACTTGTGGCAGCGACCGATTACACCTTTCATCTGTAATCAATCAATGTCACTTTTATTCACAATTTAACATGAGAAGGAAGGGCCATATTTTTGGTCAATAAATGTCTTCATATCTATACAGTAATTGCTCTGTAAATGGAATTAACAAAAATCATTGGATCGCCGTCCTTAGATGTTTCAAACTTAAGTGTGCTGGATTTGATGCAAATATAAAGAAACGGAACTGGATCTAAATATTGTGTCAATGACTTATCAAGCTAGCACAAATGCTACAATTACATACTATTAGTGTGGGATGATCTACAATGACAGGTTAGCTCTTTGAACTTCTTTTTACCTTGATAAGGGTCAGAACATGTTGCACACATCCATTATAGTCTGACACAATGGAGTAAGCTGCATCACCAACACTAAACAATTGTCTCTCTCGGCAAACAATCTTGGTTTATTCAATTTAATTTCAAGATCAGCAAAGTGAAAATTAAAGGGAACAGCGGGAGCCAGAATTTTTTTCTCCCCAATTTGGCTTACTGACATATTAGATATGAATTTATCTTATTGCACTTTTAGTTACGATATTAAACTCTTTGCTGCACATGAGACCTGACTGAAACAAAAATGCTAATGTAGAGACATGAGTGTGACATACTCCTGCAGCTGCAGAGGGGGCAGCTGCGACACAGCAGATGAATATTAAACAACATGCTCAACATGAACACATGAATTTAGGTGGCTTTATTACAAGATGTTTGCACCTTACAAGGCTACTTTCACTTGCCCATATTGAAGGATGGACATTACGGACTGCAATTGGTCTGCTGCCTTGCTCACTCTCTCATGCTCACTGACACAATTACTCTACACCGAAACTGGGTCAGTGTGCGGCTGGTCTCGGGATTCAAAGATGCTGATGACCTTTTTTGGATGAAATGGAAAGCATTCCCATTATGCTGCTGCTGCTGCTGGACAACGTGGCAGCAGGTGATGAGTCAAGCAGCTATTTTGGCCAGAGCAGAAATGCTTCATAGTAGACATAGATATTACAAAATAATCTTTTTATGCAATCCCAAAGCTCATAAACTGATACAGAGATGTAGTGAGTTGAGGTGACCAAGTGCAAGGCTTAGTGCAGACCTAGCGCAGGGCCTAGCCATGCCCAAGCCCAACACGGACAAACTAAATCTAACTCTAACCCTAGTATTTCTTTATGTTCTTGTCAAAGTCAGAACATTCCATAGGATGAAAAGTGGAAACCAATAATATTAGCATGTCATATTATTTTCATTATACAGGTGGTCGTCACTTAGCAACGTACTCGGTCAATGACGACTCAGAGTTATAATGGGCTTTGCTATAATATTAAAATACCTGTGGAACAGCTGGCAGCAGAGTTGTGAGTGAGTATGAATTGTGGCGCTTATCCGCGCTTATAATTGGTCTATATTCATGCAAATATAAACATTACAGGAAAAAAAAGGTAAACTAGCACACTACAAATGGCTGATATGTATGCAAATACTGTAGGGTTGTATGGTAGGAAAGGAGTTTCGCTTGGTGACAAACTCACTTAACGACAGACTCCTTGGAATGGAACCCCGTCGCTAAGTGAGAACCACCTGTATTAGTCTCTTTATATGAAGCTGTAGACCCATTTACAGACGAAATATGACAGCTTAGAGCTTTGTGCACAAACTGAATCTATTAAAAGAAGCAAGTTCCTGTTTGTGCTTATGTGCTTAGAAGTGAAAAATAAATAAAAAAAAAACGTATTATGTATTATTATGCATTATAATATTATCATATAATAAATAATACTATGTATTATGTAGGACATAATCCAAATATCATTTATGATTTCAAAGAGAAAACATGGTTGTAGGTCATTAGTCACAAAAACCAAACAAAAAAAAGGCACAAAAAAATGACAAAATCTTGGATTATCATGACTCTGGGAAACAAATTCAAAATCACTTCAACTATTTAGAAGTTATGAACAGCTACACAAAAAAGATGTTTTAGAATGGCTGCAAAATAGTATGGCATTAAAAGAAATTCTATCTGAAAACATTTTAGCATCTATTGATCATTTTATGATTTTATTTGAACTACCATTTTGTGCCATTTCCAGTGTTTGATTCAGGCAGTTAACAGGGTCTATTATAATAACAACAATGCATTAGCGTTTGTTTATGGAACGCTAATGAAGAAATGCATGCTATGCCAGCATTCTTATCTAATGAATCTGCAAGTGAGAACAGCAAAAGCCACCTTTTCTTTGTAAATGAATCACTCTGTCCATATTAACAACATGTTTAAACGTGAAGTGTGTTAAAGAAGGGTGATGCTGTGTGTGTGTTTGTGTGTGTGTGTGTCTGTGTGTGTCTGTGTGTGTTTGAGTCTCCCCTGCCAGAAAGATCGAGAGGGGAAGAAGCATGTGCCACCACGCTGCTTCTTCGGGCTGCTGTTGTCATGGCTACCATCTCAGCATACTATAACTGCTAACACTCACACAAACAGACCCGGAGTGCAAACGCTCAGATGAGAATGCTCACTTTACATGCAAACACACACACACATGAAGCAGCGTGGGGTGATAAGAGTCAGAAATGCATAGTAATGGAAGGAATGGAAAAGTCAAACTGCCAGAGAGAATTGACCCACTCATCCATCTCCTCATTTGTCCACTCCAATCATCCCCCATCAAGTCTGAGACAGCTCAAAAAACATAAAACATGTAACTCCCAAACACGCCCACACTCTGCAAAGAAATGCACAGCTCGAGATGATCTCATTAAGCAATGGGAACCTTAGGATATGACAACAGCAATGCAGCGTGACACTGAGAGAGGGGCTTAGACTGACGCTTGGAGATGGGGAGGGGGCAGCTCCGGTTCATTGCTAATTCAATAAATAAAAGGGAAAGATCCCTTTGGTTACAGTATACAAACACCAGGCAGCAGCCGCACATGCTTTGATATTTCGGACTGTGCTTTAGGAACCCAAAAAAAAAATACAAAAAATGAAAAATAAAACAGCAGTATGATCTGATAAAATATGAGCATGACCACTCTGGTGACAAAGCATTGGATATATTTAAACTAAGACACAGCACCACAAAAAAGGGCAAAAAAAGGAATAGGCAGCATATTGACATGTGGAGTATATGATATACTGTCTTTCATATCATGTAGATAAATTATGTTTCTATTCACAGCAGTGATATCCGGAGATGGATATTGTCTGGTAAATGAAATGTGACAAGTATAATGACATTTAGCCAGACCGCCAATCATCCATGAAGTAGAAACAGGAAAAACTGGAACAAATAAATAACTATTCGTTGTGTGTTTTTGTATATGTAAATATGTATGTATGTATGTATGTATATATGTGTGTGTATATGTGTGTATATATATATATATACACACACACAAATATGTATATACATATACATATACACATACATAAAAGGAAAAGCCAGCAAAAGGTCAACTGATTGACTCGTCACATCATAAGGCACGGTAGAGTTGTTTTTTTTCAGACATCTTTTTAGAGAGAAATAAAATTGGGTTCTTTGCCTAAACAGAAACCAAACTGATTTTTCACACGGTTAAAATTGTTTTTTATGGTGCAGACATTATTTTCAAAGTCTGGCCATCAATACATGATGATTTTCAATAAGCTTGGGGGTGAATGCTTCAAAGCAGCACCTGGCTAGGTTTACAGTCATCCGTATGACATGCCCACAACTGCTACAAAACAAAACAAGCTATGAGAACAAGCTATATTTGAGGGAGGCAAAGTCTTACCTGGTGAGATGCGCAGGGAAGGTGGAGGAATCGCATGGTGGGTGAGCATGGAAAGGAGAAAGGATAAACATCTTTTTAGCTATGATATCCAATGGATAAATGAAAGAACGTGTACTTCGGCTGCATTTGTGCATGAAAGCCTGAAAGTCCAGAACTTTGACTTGATCCAGACTTGATCCAGGCCAATGACAAGAGGTCTAAAGCACTTTTAGACTAAATCTGCTCCAGTAGCAGCTGGTTGGTTGGGTTTTTTTTTGTTTTTTTTGTTTCTGCTGTGGTGGCAATTTCATGTAGTCAAAATATTTTGGAATGAGGACATTTCTCAAGAGCCCCCACTCCAAGTTATTATGAAACATCGGAGCTTGGACATGCAAGTCAGCGACCAAGGACATTATCTAAAATTGCACCAGACCAAAAGATGAGTGAAAATTAATCTGGTTTTACAATTAATAAAGAATTGTTTCTGTCTTTAGCCATTTTATATTTGTGGAGATTTTATGTCACTCAGTCATACAACAGATTGCTTCAAGAGTTGGTTTTATTGGCATGTTTGACATAGCAACTTTATTAAGGTTTTATAATATAAGCATTAATGATCCATATTACTCTCCTAATGAGGGACTGAAATCTTTGAGCTCCATATTGACAGTTGACATCAAGATGCATTTGAATGTGGCTATGTTTTCTTTATAAACCAATGCAAATTCTGTCAAGTCAGAAAAAACACATTTTTACCAAATTCAAAACAAACTAGATAAAATGGAAAATGCATTTTAAGTGGCACTCTAAGACAAGCCAAGCCATCAAATCTTATATCAAATAATCAAATAATCCCAGTGGATCAATAAAATATTATCTTACAAGTTTACAATGTCCTTTAAGGGGTAGTGATTTCCTGTGTTTGATCACCCAACACAGATTGATCTCACAAGACGCTGACGAGTGGGACACAATCATCCAAACCTCTTATCTTTCACCAGGATTACAGTTTTATCGCTGGACTGGACACTGGGAAGGTAGGGGCAGCATTCACTGGCAAATCAGGAGGGGGGAGCCTTCCATTAAGACCAAGGAGGTCCAGTTGTCCAGTGTTACGAAGAAACTCTCAATGTGGAAATGTGTAAGTTATGCACCCTTTCGAAACCAAAACTGCAGAATGAAATTAAACTGAAGGCTGTTGTTTCAATGCCATGGCTCAGCAGGTGGCTTGCTCACAATGCTATGGGTTTTAATTGAATACCAGTGGCTGTTACTGACAGCTGGGTTGGCTGGAAGGCTCATCTTATAAATTGGCAGATAGTGCTTCATTCCATCATGTTTTCTTTTTCAGTTGCATTTTAACACGTTCCACACAAGTTTAGTTCTTATGAGTAAGTGAGCACCGTGCTCATTGTTATTACAAAATGGTCCCCTAGTGGTTTTCATTGTGAAACTTGATTGTACTCTCACATTTATATTAAATAAGGTTCACATGAATACATTTAATTCCAAAGTAACAAACTGTAAGAAAGTGGGAGTTATCTAAATACTTCACTGACATTTTCTCTGGTGTGAGATGTATTAGGGCCATAGAACTATGTGGCCCTCTTGTGGCAGTAACATAACATTACAATTATTAATGAATCATTTAGCCGTATGTTTAATATAGAGTGGAATAGAACAGAGTCATTTGGCAGACGCTTTTATACAAAGCAACTTAAAGTGCAGATGCCGGGGATTGACCCAGGACCTCATAAATGTGAAGCGTGTGCTCTACCACTGACCTACACGTTCATATAGATATAAATATAGATATAATATAATTATAGATATTATATATTAGATATAATATAGATTAAATAATGTTAGATTAAGATATATATAATCTATATTATATTTTATTTGATATAGATTGAAGAATGTTTACCCCTCCAACATATATAAAATGCTGACACTTAGTGCTTGTATTTTTCACTTTGAGTCTATGTCTATTTTTTACTTCTCCTTTGATGAATTACCAATGTAATTACGAGTTAAGTTCATCATTACAAGCTCTATGTTCAGATAAAGGGAATGATGGGCCCTGGAATTGATTTTATTTACCAGAACCTTAATAATTCTCCTCCTTTATGCATGAATAGTGTCTGTCTTTTCATGCAGGCTCTAACTAGAAAATCTCATTTTGTGTATTTACATATTAAATTTTAAATGAGAACTCCACATTCACATGCTGTATTCCTGGGTAAAAATTAATGAATACATGAAATGTGAAAAAAGCTATAAGGAACATTGCCATGGCTTGCCATCATGTGATGAACTCTCTGTACCAAACATTTGAATGAAGATGAATGGATAATGTTGAAATCAAGTTTCATTGAATAAGAGGACTAATAAACTTGCCAAAAAAGGCCCTCAGGGTGAGGGCCTTTCTCAGGATCCTCCTTGTAAAGTGTCAATTAAGATGTCCTCCCATTAAACTGTACACATTATTTGAAAGGACTTTCAATGCTAAATCAAAAACTGCTGGAGGCGAAGTGACTTAGGAAAACAGTTTGGTTCTAAAACAACACAAGACGCCGGCAGCAAGTGAACACAACAGTAAACAAAAGGCAGGGTGAAGAGCACAAGAGGAGAAAAGGGTGTGACAGATGCTGGGAAAGGTCAATGAATAAAAATAGGTTTGAATATGATGAGTGTGATTGTTTCCTGCAGAGGACAAGAGTTATTCTAGAAACAGAGCGTCTGGAGTGGATGAGAGTTAACAAACAAGTCACAGACACTGTGGTCATCTTAGTATGATAACTGCGCAAGTAGCACTGCTTTGCTTCGAGCTAAACGTGAACATCGATGTGCAAATTCAAAAGGACAACGCTAAAAATCTGGTAACAAGCACAATGTTGCTATGAGCGAAATCATCATGCAGGTGTGCAAAGTCAGAAAGGCAAGTCTAAAATACTTGTAATAAACTCACAAATGAAAATGCTCAGCGTCCACACGATTCTCTCAAACACTAACCACAGCCTGAAAACCAGACTTCCTCTGCAAATATATGAAGGTCATGAGAAAATATGGTCTGAATTTGGGAGACAATAATTCTTCTTGAAATGATTCATGATCCGTTGGAGGGATAAATCGGTTAAGTTTGGAGAACATGCCTTTTCTTGCTTTCATCTTGGTTACAGTCACATGAACCATCTGTTCTTTTATTATGGCACCCTAAAATGTTCCTACAGCATACAAAATACAATGTTATTTTGACAGAATAACAATGTTCTTCACATTAGTGACACTGTTCTGTTGACTCTTAAAATGTTTAATATTAATAGTCTTTCTGTGGATCCAATTTGTCTTCTATGTAATGTCCAATTACCATGATGTCCTTATGACCACAGGGAAGCATGGGAACATGACATGATGGAATATGGCTGAAATAAATTGTTTGAACATCCTTTTAACAGTTGTTGTGTATAAATCATACAATATAGGGAAGGATCCAAAGGCTAAATTAAACCATTTGTGAGATAGGGGGTGTTACATTCTGGTTGCGGTGAACATGAGCTAACCATCACCATGGGCAAGCAAGATGAAGAAAGTAGTTGATTCTGTATTATTTTTCTTTTTCTGATAATAAGTTCATAAATGATAGGTATGTTAAAATTCAAAAGGTAACTATTATTTTTCACTTTGATTTATTGGGGCTTTAATCAATTATGAGCAAAATTTATACCACCTTTTGACCAGAAAAGAAACAAAAGAAACTAAACTCAAACTCCACCAAAAACTCAAATGGGGAATTCTCAAGCGCAGGAAAATGGGTAACTTCTTCTTCTCCTTTTGCCTTTTCCCTTCAGAGGTCGCCAAAACAGTGCAATCTCAAGAATAAAAAAAAAGGTTCCTTCAGGATCCTTAAATCAATCTGTGACTGATTTTCTTTGAGTCAAAGTTAAAAAAGTAAATGAAAAGAACATTCAAACTAAAATCTGAGCAAGCTGGTGTGTGACAAACTGAAATGAACATCCTGTTATCCTGCATTAAAGAGTGATCTTTTGATCTCTTTCAGTTAAACAACATTTCTGTACTTCATCAAAATCTTCTACCCCTTTCAGCTTTTCCCTTCAGGGGTCGCCACAGTGAATCAACCTTCTCCCTCTAACCCTATTCTCTGTATCTTCTCTCTCACACCAACTACCTTCATATTCTGTCACTATGTCCATAAATCTTTTCCTTCGTCTTCCTCAAGACCTCCTGCCTAGCGGCTCCGATTCCGGCATCCCTCTACCAATATATTCTCTATCCCTCCTCTGTACATGACCGAACCATCTCAGTCTGGCTTCTCTAACCTTCTCTCCAAAACATCTAACATGTGCTGGTCCTCTGATAGACTCATTCCTGATCCTATCCATTCTGGTCACTCCCAAAGAGAACCTTAGCATCTTCATCTCTGCAACCTATAGCTCTGCCTTCTGTCTTTTTGTAATTGTTACTGTTTCAAGGCTATAGAGCATCACTGGACTCACCACTGTCTCATACACCTTTCCTTTCATTCTGGCTGATAGTTCTCTATCACATAGTACCCCTGACACTTCTCTCCTCCATTCCAATCTGCTTGAGCCCATGTCTTCACCTCTTTTCCACACTCTCCGCTGCTCTGGAGTGTTGACCCCAAGTATCTGAAATTCTCCAAATTCTTGATCTCCATTCCCTGTAGCCTTCCACCCAGGTTCCTCTCATTCAAACACATATACTCTGTCTTGCTGCAACCAACCTTCATATCTCTCCTTTCCAAAACATGCCTTCACCTCTCCAGATTTTTCTCAACCTATTATCTGCTCTCACTACAGATCACGTCATCTGCAAACATAATGGTCTATGTAGATTCCTGTCTCACTTGCCAGCCTGTCAATCACCACTGCAAACATAAAGGGGCTCAGAGCTGATCCCCAAACTTGAACTTCTCTGTTACCCCTACAGCACACTTCACCACTGTCTCATAGCTAGCATACATGTCCTGCAACAGTCTAGCATACTTCTTTGCTACTCCAGACTTCCTCATAAAATACTGGCGCTCCGCTCTTGGCACCCTGTCATATGCTTTTCTAGGTCTACAAAAAATGCAATGCAGCTCTCTCAGGCCTTCTCTGTACTTCTCTATTTGAATTCTCAAAGCAAATACTCTTACTAGTAGTACTCTTTCTAGGCATGAAGCCATACTGCTGTTTACAACTGCTTACTTCTGCTCTTAGTTTAGTTTCCACTAGCCTTTCCCATAATTGCATGGCTTATTAACTTCATCCCTCTATAGCTGCCGCAATTCTGCACATCCCCCTTATTCTTAAAAATGGGCACCATCACATTTCTTCTTCATTCCTCAGGTATCTTCTCACTCTGTAAGATCCTGTAGAATAACCTAGTCAAAAACTCTAGCGCTCCCTCTCGTAGAAACTTCCACACCTCTACAGGTATATCATCAGGACCAACTGCCTATCCACGCTTCACCCTCTTCAAATCCTTCCTCACTTCACTTTTACTAATCTCTGCTACTTTTTGGTCTACAACAGTCACCTCTTCTACCCTTGCCTCTCTTTCATTTTCCTCATTCATCAGCTCTTCAAAGTACTCTTTCCATCTTCCCATCACTCTTCCAGCATCTGTCAATACATTTCCCTCTATCCTTGATCACCTTGACCTGCTGTGCATTTTTTCCATCTCTATCTCTGTTTCCCCAACCACTATCAATCATTCTCTCCCTCCTTACTGTCCAACCGAGCATACAGGTCATAGTACATACACCTTTTGCCTTTGCTACCTCTATTATTACCTTAAGCTGTATCTCCCTGGATTCCTGTCATTTTCTCTGGATATCATCCCACACTTCCTTGTTCCACCACCATGTCTCCTTATCTACTTTCCTTCCAGATGACACACAAAGTACTCTCCTACCTGTCTCCCTGAAAACACTAGCTGTAGTTGTCCAATCATCTGGAAACTCTCCCTGAACATCCAGAGTCTTTCTCAACTCCCCTCTGAAAACCATGCAGTGCTCCTCCCTTTTGAGCTTCCACCACTGTGTCCTCTGCTCTGCCTTTGTCCTCTTGATCTTCCTTGTCACCTGAGTCATCCTACAAACCACCATCATATGCTGTCTGGCTAAACTCTCACCTACAACTACTTTGCAGTCTGATCTCTTTCAGATTAGCTCGTCTAGCATGCTCCTACCTCCGCTCTTATAAGTTAATCTATGTTCCTGTCTTTTCTGGAAAAAAGTGTTCATTATCGCTATTTCCATCCTTTTTGCCAAGTCTACTACCTTCTGTCTGTGTTCCTGTCCCGTATACCAAATTTTCCCATCATCTCCTCTTCATCTTCTCTATTGCCTGCACCAACAACCCCATTGAAGTCTACATCAATTACCACTCTCTCATTTCTGGGGATATTCTGCATCACTTCATCTAATTCAATCCAGAACTTCTCCTTCTCCTCAAATTCACATCCTACCTGCGGGGCATAGCCAATAACAGCATTTAGCATCATGCCTTCAATTTCCAGTTTAAGACTCATAAATTGTCCATCTCTCTACCTTTTCCTGTCATAGTCCCAATATTCATAGTCCCTACACTCAGTCCCGAACTCTTGCATTTCCTCTTCTCACTCTGCTTCTGAAATTGCCTTCCTCCTCTCGCTCTTTGACACCGTAGTCCAATTTCCACTGGTAACCTTAGGTCATCGGTACCAACGATGGTTGTTGTTAACCCGGGCCTCAACCAATCCGGTATGAGATTATTAGGTTTGATTTGCATGGTTGGTTTTGGCATTTACCTGGGCTTGGGACCAGCTCAGGGAGACTCTGGCCCATGCTGCCCCTGCGGCTGCCTTGCACGATATTCAGAAACAAAGTTTGCAATCTTCCATGAAGGTTGAGAACATCCTAAACATATTATTCAAAGTCCCAGGGCGTACGCAGATCGAACTAAACATTTAAATTTGTAAATTGGAAAAAGAAAAAACTTTGTTGAGAGAACAGGGTTAGAAGTAATGGACCTAAAGGCATTGATTGCCTTGTTTCTTAATTGTTTTCACTTTCTCTAAAGCACATTTCATGGCACTGATAAACAATCTGGATATGAATCTTAAACACAATCTGAAGGAATGGTTTTTCAAATAATAAAATCGATAATCTTCTCCCATCCATTTTAATAGAAGACAATGCTAATCGACTAAGAAGTCTTGAAGAGAATGCAAGAGTGACGACATTGATTAACGGCTATGCTATAAAGGTAAAATAAATGAAAGGTAAAATGAAGTGAAGCCGTCTGGCTTTGGAATAATAAGTCATGTCGAGCCGGTTCATGATCCATTATGCGGGTAAATCAGTGTTTGCAGCAAAGAAAAGGCTTTCCCATTCTCCTGAAAGCTCTCACTCATGAGCACCATTATAGCCATTTCATTACTTCATTATGCTCATCCAACAAAAAGTTCAAATACAACGGCCTCAGATCCAAAGAGGCTCGTACATTTATGTTTATGTCACAACTTCAGGACACATATTTTACAGAACACGGAGTGTGGAAATTATTACTGCAGTGAGCAAAAGAACAAAGCTAAAAGAGACGCACAAAGAGAGTAAATGTGCTTTCTCATATACATTTATTATAGCATTTACATTCATAATGCTGAAAGAAATGATGAAACACAGTGAAAGCAAGAGACAATGCACAGTTGGATGAATTTTGATTGCAGGGAAGAGCAAAAATGAACGTTTCCTCATGATGCAATGAAGCAAAATTACAATGAACAACTCCAACTGCATAATGACAACACAAGCACCTTCTTACTATCAAGATCTATAAATGTCTCATGGATCAAATTTAATATTTACTGAAGAAATTTCCCAGGATACTTATAAGTTTAAGTTTCACTTCTATTTACAGACATGATTTGATTCAAGAACTGTGTCAGGTGATTTAATTCAGCCTCAATTTCTGATGGTTGATTTTCAAGACTGGAAGATCCAAGGAAGTGACAAAGATGATGAATACGTCTAAAAACCGCAAAGGTCAGGAAGGGATCAGATACTTTTGACTTGTCACGAAAGGCAATCTGTGTTGGGCAACGGACGCAAACAGCAATGGCCTCTGTGTTTACAATCAGCATCACAATGAGATACCATTAACAGAGGACTGCATCTACTTTATAGCACTGCGGCTTGTTAGATAACTAATCACATTTGCTTAGAAATAATAGAAAATGACGACAGATCCTCAGATGATACTAGGAAACAAGGAGAGGTTTATGGATGTGGTGATATGAAGGACATGAAGATGAGGAGAAATGGGGAAGATGGTTACAGATGAGCCGAATGATAAATTGATTAACCAGAGGATTTGTAAAAATAAAAGGATGACAATAAAGAAGATAATAAACCAAGATCAATTTTCAGAATACTCCTAGTATATTCACGTTTGTGAGTGTTCTAATTTTGAATACAGAAAAATAAAAGTGATTTGCTACAGTTCCACTTATTGGTGCTCTATGTTTAAAAAAAACAAGGAAAAGCAGTCAATTCTCTTAATTCATTTCTTTGAATAATTCAAGATTCAAAGTGTTTGTCACATTTACAGTGTGGAAACGTGTTTCCCTGTACAGTGAAATTCCTACTTTGCTGACCGCAGTGCATTTGGATATCTGCTGATAGAAAGAGTGTAAACATTATTATAAATATAATTATAGATATGAATATGGACAGTGCAATAGAACAGTGGCAGTGCGATAAGACATTATGTGGAGCTTGGTGTGCAACTCACAAAGTGTAGGTGCAAGGATGAGTTTAAATGGGCAGTATTCTTTGCATGTGCAAGAAAAATGAGGGTCAGCTGTTTAAGAGTCTGATGCCAGTCAGGTAGAACATCTTTGTTAATCGTGTCATTCTACATTTTACAATCCTGTACCTCTGGCCAGGGGCCAAGAGGGTGAACGGTCCATGTTGGGGGTGGCCGTGGTCCATTGGTGATGGAGGCAGCTGTCCTGTGGACTCTGCGGTGGTAGATACTCTGCAGAGAAGGCAGTGGGGTTCTGGTGATCCTCTTTGCAGTCTTTACCACTCACTACAGGTGTCTAGAGCAGTGGTGCTACCGTACCACACAGTGATGCAGCTGGTCAGGATGCTCTCAACAATGCAGGTGTAGAAGTTGCTGAGGATCTTTGGCGACACGCCGAACTTCCTCAGCCTCCTCAGGAAGTACAGCTGCTGTTGAGACCTCCTGACCGTCTATGTGGTATTGAGGGACCAGTTGAGGTCCTCGCTTATGTGGGCACACAGATATTTGAAGCTGTTCACCCTCTCAACCTCAACCTTGGAGGAACAGTGGCAGATGAGGTCTCCTCTCTTTACTCATGTCCACTATCATCTCCTTGGTCTTGGCCATGTTGAGGGTGAGATTGTTGTCCTTACACCACTTCACCAGACTGGCCAACTTCGTCCTGTAGGCCGTTTCATCTCCGCCAGTGATGCGTCTTATCACCGTGGTGTCATCTGCAAACTTCAGAATGACATTGTCCTCATGGGAGGCAACACAGTTGTAGGTGAACAAGGTGTAGAGGATGGGGCTGAGGACACATCCCTGAGGACTGCCCGTGATCATGATGATGCTGGCTGAGGTCCTGTTACCTATCCTGACAGACTGGTGCCTGCCAGTCAGGAAATCCAGGAGCCAGTCACAGAGTGTTGGGTGAAGCTCAGGGTGGCCATTTGCATATGAGTTTGTGGGGGTATGACCATGTTGAATGCAGAGCTGCAGTCCACAAAGCGCATCCTGATGTAGGAGTCTTTTTTTTTTCTGTGAGGGAGAGGGAGTAGCAGAGGGTAGAATATCTCATTGGCTCATTGGCTATCTTGCGGGGGTTGATCCTTCTCAGTCCTCGGCGTACCTGGTCTGATGATACTGTTGGGAGAGAGGAGGAGTGAGAGGGGGGTTGGAGGGCCCATCGTGTGTGCGACTCACTTCTGTGTTGTGGTTAGGGTTCTCAAAGCGGGGGTAGAAGTTGTTGAGGTTGTCTGGCAGGCTGTCTGCGGTGATGCCGATGCTGGTGGTGGACTTGTAATCCGTTATGTTCTGCAGGCCTTGTACATCCGCCCTGGGTCAGCAGTGGATTAGAAGCCATCCAGCTTCACTCTGTACTGCCTCTTGCCTGGTCTGATGGCCTTTTTCATTCCGTACCTAGCAGACCTAAATGCATGAGAGCGGGCATGCATGTGGCGTACCTGACTGTTAAGCCAAGGCTTCTGGTTAGGGAACTTCCTGACTCGTATGGTGGGCACAATGCTGTCAACACAAGTGCTGATATACCCAGTCACATACTCAGTGTACTCCTGTACGCTGAGTATGAAGAAGAGTCCTCCTGAGGACAGAAGAGTCCTCCTGAGTGAAGAGTCTTGAACACATCCCAGTCTGTTGTAGCAAAACAGTCCTGCAGGATGCCCTCTGCATCCTGGGGCCAGAGGCTGATTTCTCGGGTTATGGTGTTTGTCTGTTGCAGTCTGTCTGTACGCGGGGTACAGTAACAGAGAGATGTAAATAGACTGTCCAAAGTTGGGGTGGGGTGCCACAGATGTTGCTGTACATCTGGTCCTGGGTGTTTTTGCCCCGGGTGGGAATGTCCACGTTGGTGGTAAGTGGGGATCACGGTCCACAGGCTGAACTAGTTGAAGTTATCAGCTGCGATCACAATGGCATCAGGGTGCGCCGTGTGCAGCGCTCTAATGACGTCATGGAGTTTGCCCAGCTCTGCCGTGCGGTTAGCCTGTGGCAGGATGTAAACAACAGCTAAAAACATGGCAGTAAATTCCCTCAATAATAGGGATGCGTTTAAGCCGCAAAAGCAGCATTTAAGCAGCAAAAATGCCACGTCTGGCGTTATGAAGTGTATACTAGGCAAACTGGCCACGTGTGAAAGAGTTCACGTTTGTGTGTGTGTGTATGTACATTTGGGCAAAATGACGGTACCCAGTCTGAGGCAACTACAGACTAAACATTATTATTATAATTAGATTCCCCAAACACACTCGTCCCATCGCCACTGTTGTCTGATTTAAATAATAGTGGTTAATGTAAATAAACTTTACTCTGGCTTTTGACCCCACAGTGTTCTGACTTCCCTCACAGCTAAAGCAACAAATTTCTTGTTTAAATTCAGTCTTCAGCCAGACTTCAAACCACGCAGGAAAAACCTTTCAGGAATAGAGGATTACAAAAAGAAAACCTACTGGTGTAATCGTTTTTACTTTAGTTCTGTGGTTTTAGGTTATCGGCCTCGCTACTGCGGCTTACAATGATGAGGCAGTGTCAAGGTGTTGCATTTTAAGAAAACTGAATGGACACTTGACCGTTTTTGCATCAGGCTTAGATATCCGGGTAATCTGGGGTGTTTAAACCTGATGCTACCTTTATCAAAAATAGCTTGAGCTGAGCAACATGTTTAGGAGAATTAAACACGTTGAAGGGCTGTCATGGGCTTTCTGTAGCTGAAAAAAATATGGAATAAAGGGTGAATGGATAACAAGTAAACAGAATGTGAACAAATGGTTACTTCCCTCAGTCCACAAAGAATGCAGAAGGTTAACTGGAGAACTGCTCAGATTGTGAATGAGCAAGTGAACGGTTGTTTGTCTCTACATGTGGCCCTGTGATAAACTGGTGACTGGTCCACGGTGAACCCCGCCTGTCACCCAATCACAGCTGGGCCAGGATCCAACATCCCCGCAACCCTGAGTGCAGGAATATTGGAATATAATGAATGAATGTTAAAACTATCTTTGTGTTATTTCAGGTATTACCATGTAACTGTAAGCATCACTGTTATATGCGATAAGAAATCATTTGTGCCTGTCACTCCAAACCCTCTTCTTTCTTTTTCCCATGTTTACTTTCAATCTATCTGTCCTTTTCTCTGTTTCTCCGCCTTGGTATAAGTATATATCTCTTCTGTTCAGAGATGGTTTTCACACATGAACCAAGCTCACCTGCACCCTCCAAACAACCCGGAAGGATCCACCACCAGAACTAGACCTCAGTAGCTTCCACCTGAGCCTTAGTCCATGTGATCCAACAGGTTACACTCCTTTGTCACTCTGAGAAGTTAAATCCCTAGGTAAATCCCCCAAAAGCTGTATCTTTGTTCCCACCTAACGACACTCACATTAGCACGACAACCCCCTTTGACTTAGTTTCTGCCGATTTTCATGACAAGCCATCGTAATCTAGAACCGCCCCCTACCCTGGCAGTTATATTTAGGAACTCCCCACAGGCCATTAGAACTGAAGAAGTATTTCCTGTCAATCTGGGTGAGGCAGAAGGCCGCCCACATTGAGCTCAGATCGGTTCAAGATTTCTGACGGTTAAAGAATCAGAATGAGGGGCGGTGTTGTCTTCTAGGTGTCACAAGTGCTTGTTCATGGGGGAATGTTTAAGAAAGTGTTGGTTCTGAGGTATCAGAACGCACAAAGAGAAGCCTGAAAGATATGAAAAGACAAAACTAAATAAGGAATTAGCAAAGGGAAGCATAAGGAAAAAAAGGCATGATTAAAAGTAAAGACAGAAAAAAGGCATCCTTTATATGAGGAATGAGAGGAAAAGAGATAGGCAAGCATTAGAAGCGAACCTGAAACAGACTCATAAGAGAAGACATGAGAGCAAAGCATGCAAGGAAGATAAAAGTGAAAGCAATCAGAAACATGAAAGAGGCAAAAGGTAGCAAACATCTGTGAAAAGAACAAATACAGGAAGAAACGAAAGACAGTGGGGGTGAGAACAAGCCAAGAAGAGGGGCCAACATGAGAAAGAGAAAAGGGGTAGACACAAGAAGGTGGGTGATGGGTGGGATCCCCCTCCTTCCAGTGTGTGATGCGTTGCAATCGAGCGTGCCACCTTCATCATGATCCCGTCATTAAAAAGAAGCCGAGAGCTGCGAAAAGCGCCTTACATTCCTGGCTGCTTCCCAGGAGAGTAGCGGGATCAAAGCTTGCCCAGATGCCCACGTGCTCCACTGCCGCCAGCTCTAGAGCCCGCTCGCCGCTCTGCGCTGGCTTCCCCTGATGGCGCCGATTAGCATGTGAGGGAGGAGATGCTGCTGGCAGGCAGGAGACAGGGGAGGAACCATGGAGATATGAAGGAGCAGGGATATCAGATAATTTGTAGCTGGAAACAGAACCAGCAAACATCTCTGCGCTCAGATGTGAATCCTCACGAATGTGAGATGTGAGATGACTTCGCAGAGCTCAAGCAGACAATACTGATAAGGTGAAAAATCGACCAAACCCAGGTTTATGAATTATGCCTACAGCTCATGGAATCAAAAATAAACAAACAAATAAATAAGCAAATACTGATAAGAGGAGCATTTTGCAAGTGCAATTGAACTTTATTCATTCATTTATTTAACTATTCTGCTTATCCTACAGGAGTCTATTGTGAAGAGGCTGGGTTTACCCCGGAGTGATCACCAGTTGATTGCAGGGTCACAAATGGGGACATACAACCATTCACTCTATCATTCACATTGGGGGCTTTCAGTGATAAATGCTTTTAGACGATGGAAGAAAACTGGAGAGCCCACAGGAAACCCTTGCAGAGACAGGAAAAACCAGCAAACCCCACGCAGAAAAGATTTCCCATCAGAATCTAACCAGTGAATCTCTCACTGTGTGCAAAACCACTGCACCACTGTGCCAGCCAATTTAATGTAATTCCTTGGATTTTCAATTTTTTCCATGCCAAAAGTATAAACCCTGAGATGTAAATACACAATAGTTTCAATATCTTCCTCTTCTGAGCCTGCTTTGGCAAAAAATCGTATGATAAATTTTTGACATCATCCATACTTAAGAAAACAGACAAATCTTCAGAAATTTATAAAAAATACTATTGAAAAACTGAATTAGTTTTCAGTGATTTCCTCCACTGCTTGGCTGTTAACAGTTCACTATGCTATTTATTTAGCATGTAAGGAAATTAGTGCTGTGTTTGTTGTACTGAGGCGCCGGGTATACAGTATTACAAAAAAAGGTCACAACTGTCTGATTTAACACAAAATAAAAAGTGAATACATTTTGCAGCTGTAGAACAAGAAACCACAATCATTATTTTATGGCATCAGTGGGTGTGTAGACATTTGAGTGTAGGAACAGGTATTTAGTCAGTTATAGTGGATACAGCAAATAAAAACTTACCCTTATATCCAAGGCCTCAATCAAAGCATATATTTTTTAAGCCCCAACATTCATAAATGTGTCTATTTTAGTTCCTTTACTGAAGAAAAAAAAAATGAAAATAAAATTATGAGACCATTGCGTAACCCTCGTAGTCATTTATTCTATTCATGTTTACATTTTTTCTGCTCCTGTTGCCTTATTCAGCAAAGTAAGGCGTATGTAAAAATAAAATAAAATAGGCGTATGTAAAAATAAAATAAAATAAACACACAGACACACATAAATGTATTGCTCACAAACCAATGACCAATCTCTGTTGTATTAACAGTCACACAGAACAGTGAAGGAACACGATTGATTTTTTTTGCCATAATAATATGAGGTGTTTTGTACCTGTGCATTGGGAATCAGATTCTGATGTTTTGATGCACTAGAGGAAAACCAGTAGACAAGAACGGCCCAGATTATCTACATGATTTAATTTCTCAAGCTTTTACAGTGATCCCCCCCTCACCTAATTTCGGTTTTACATACTGGCATGTTCACTTAACAATTTTATCTTCTTTAACTCTGGTAGCATATTTTAAGTCTCCATGGTGGAACCTATTCAAACATTTACATTCAGCTTACACTGCCACTTTTGCACCGGATTGCAAAATGATTTTAAGATTGTACAGCTGCATAATACACCTGCACACCAAATCAATGTACAATTAGAGTGAAGAGCAAATTAAATCAGCAAATTTGGGACATTCAGGGTCTGGTTTTTACTTGTGGATAGAAATGATGCATAATTTTAAAAACTTTTTTTTTTTTTTTCCTTCCTGATATCAAATGACAGATAATGCAAGGTATTTTCTAAAAGGGGTAGATGGCGCAACTCCAACCCCATGGTATTGCTCAACACGTTCCCCAAAGGTAGCATTTTGTTTAGGATATTTGGTACCGTGGAGTTGGAAGGAATAGTTAACCATTCAGAAGTAAAGACATCTGTCTTAGTATAAGTCAGACTGTAAAGTAAACACTAAAAGGCAATACTATATAATTGATATTAGAAATAAACCTTTTTTTAAAGTTCAATAAAAATATGCTTTTTGTTTTATGAAGTGGTTGGAGAATAAGACCTGATCTTTGATAGGTCATCAACAGGGCGACAGAATTCGCTTGATCCAAACTATTTCAAAACAGGTTGGAGGAGAAGCATCAGCTCACAGAGACTGGGAACCCAGAGTCAAGGACATCATTGACTTGCCACCCCGCAAATCCTGGTAGTGTGGGTCCCAGTGCAGTGACAGCTGTGAGACTCCACCCGCAGAGCAGACTTTGAAGCCAAATTCAGAGGAATCAAGAAGAATACTTAGTGGAATCAGATCAGATGTCAGTGAGAGAAAAGACGATCTAACTCAGGAAAGTGCGCCAACCAAGGTTTTCAACGAATGTGCCTCAAGACCTTATTCATATTCAGTAGAAAGAATCAAGCGGGAGGCTCATGACAGTTTAACTCTAGTGAGTGGGAATATTCTAGTGGAATAAGATGCAGTAATTATTGGTTCCTAAATCATTTTGTCTTCTCATCCTTTCTGTTCCGCCATCTTTCTAGTCCCAAATGCATTCTTCACCATAAACTCATCTGAAAAGTTTAAAGAATTTAATCAAGATGTGTCGCTTCCCCTGAAGGTTCCTGATTCATCTTGCAGAAATAAAGCCAAACAGATACATGGTTGAGGGAGCAGATAAAGGTCTCAATGTTCTCTTGGTGACATTTGTTGCCAAATATAAGCTCAAAGACTGCTACGATGGTTAAATGGCTAATGCTGTGGAACGAAAATTTGCTTGCTGTTGATGTGAAAGTGGTCATTTTTTTTGTATTTCTTTATTTTTCAGTTGTAGCTTCAATTAATTTTACTTCAAACGGTTCTTGGACAAGTGGCCGGCACGATGGTGCAGTGGTTACTGCTTCGACCTCACGGCAGGAAGGACCCTGCTTTGATTTCGAAAAGGGTACCTTTTTGTGTGGAGTTCTCCCCTTGTCTGCAGATATTTGAAAGTTCAATCTGTATATAAGATTAACGAAAGACTGAATTAAATATGTTTTAAGAATAATAAAGGCTTATGCAATTTCACTCCTAAATTTCAGAATCTTGGATCTAATTGGTCTGAAGTTCTCAATGGAAACCGGGAATGTTGCATCTGTTATATCAGTTGTGCAATAAAACCACTGCCGATGGTACAGAATGCTGCAGCACCGTTGGTATTCGCTCAACCCAAAAGGGCTCACGTTTCACCTCTGTTCATCCAGTTGCACTGGCTACCAGTAGCTGCCAGGATCAAGGACAAGCCCCTGACCCTGGCATTCAAAACCACCTCAGGAACAGGTCCAGCATATCTGACCGAAATGATAACACCTTATGTTCCCGGCAGAGAGCTGCGTTCCTCTAACACAAACCTACCAGCAGTACCTTTTGCTCGCTCTAAGCGATCTCAGGCAAAACTGTTCTCAGTTCTACTACCTCAGTGGTGGAACAAACTCCCAGAAGCAACAAGACTAGCATCATCTCTCTCAACCTTCAAGAAACAGGTAAAAACGTTTCTCTTTCAGGACTTTTTACTGCGCTGATGCCCAGATCAGGTTGGCAGCAAGTTAGGCTATGCAGTGTGTGTGTGTGTGTGTGTGTGTACGTTTGTGTGTCTCTGTCAAAAAAAAAATTAAAAAATTAAAAAAAAAACTCACTAAAGCTTACTGTTCTGTATATTTCCTATGCATCGTGTATTTGCAAGTGTATTTGCAGTCCCTATGTCCTCTATTGTAAGTCGCTTTGAATAAAAGCATCTGCCAAATGCAATGTAATGTAATGTAATGTAATCAGTCAACACAATGGTTGTGTGAATGTACAAAAAAAAAGTGAATTGTGATCAAATTGTAGAAACAGCTCAAAAATTTGATTTGGATTTGGAAAAGAAGCTGGACTGTACAATGAATCTCAGCATGCTGAAGTCAGCCTTTGACAGTATGGAAATGTCACATAACAGATCAAAGCTCAGTACGTCACAAGCTGCAGCTTCCATGACAAACAGGGTCATCTCACACCTGCTGACTCCGTAATAATTGAGTTCTATCCTGTAGCAGCATGTATGTTAATGAATTGAAATGTATATGGGCCATGAAATGAATCCAACTGTGCCTCTGAGGGAGAAATCTGCTGTAGTAAAATAAATTGTGATTATGGAGGTCCAACAGGAAATTCTACCATGGACTGAGTTCAACTTATGGATGGCCCAGGAACTTATGACTTGTTAGTCACCACTGATGCACACAAAAACTTACCAGCCCTCCATTTCTATGTGAGTAAAACCTCCCTTTCAATGTACACAAACAATGCTAAAAAAGCTGAATGAGGCAGTCAAACCACTTCTGATGAGAACAGGTCCAAACAAAGTGCCATTGCTGTAATTTATTCAATCAATGTGGAAAAAAGAATATTAGGGTGATAAGACAAACTCTGGATCTATTGCCTTCTTGTCTCTCAAATTCTTGATTAAAAGTGACTGTAAAGATGTAATTATTTTACTGGTCATTCATTCATTCATTCATTCATTCATTCATTCATTCATTCATTCATTCATTCATTCATTTTATATACCACTTATCCTACAGTCAGTTGAGGGATGGAGCCTATCCAAGCTGGTATTGGGCAAAACCACTTTAGCCTGATAGCCAGCCAATCACATATAGAGATTTAGGGCACATATAGAGACAAACTGTACAACATAGATACCTGGGCAATTTAGGTCTCTGATTAATCATTTGGGATGTGGAAGGATAAACCAAAGGGCAGAACATGCAAAAAATCCAAAATCAAACCAGTGACCTTTCTGCTATGAGGAGGAAGCACAAATCACCGCATCACTGTTCTTAATTTGTCATTTTCTTTCATTTGTGGTGTGTGCTCTAAATGACTTTTAAGTGCCTGCCATTTAGATTCTATTCAACATTTGAGGTCCAACCAAAAAATACTGTTGCATATTTAAGCATCAGCCCCCCTGTAGCGTGTTGCCATTTTCTTTCCATGATAGTCATATTGAGTCTATTTTCGATGGAATTGACATCTCTTTGCAGGGGGTAAATCCAATGGGGCAGGAGGTGAGATGTGATAAACAGTGTCATGTCTAGGCAAGTTTCAAAATGAACCAGAAGACATATGCTCACTCCGAACTGACATCATTTTTTTCTGTGTCATGTTAGGTTGCAGCACCAAGTAAAAAAATCCATTGGTAAGAGGATCTCTCACCCTGAATAATAAAATGGACGTATGGATTGTTTTCAAAGTTGGAGACCAAATTAAATAACCTTGCATGTGACAAAGCAAGAACAAGCAGAAATTGAGTCAAAACGGTCGTGATACTACTGACTGATCCACTGGCAGACGGTCAATGTTAAATCTGGCCTCTCACCCCTCTCACCCAATGTCAGCTACCACTACCTGCCACTGTGTCTCATTATATGGATAATAAAGAAATAAATTGATGTTTTTGTACAAAAAAATGATGGAATGACTCTAGTTCATGTAAAAGAAACCATTCTTTTTGACTAATGAGAAGCATTTTAGCTATCTCAGCTGTTTCTTATTCATCAAATGTTCCAGGGTGAGTTCATGCGTTCAAAAGCCTGTGGTCTTTTTTCAGTATAGGTTCAAGGAGCTTTTTCTGTATTTCCTATCAAAAGCAAAGTAGGTGAGATTTTTTCTTTTTCCACAGAAATAATGGTTCCCCACTGGCTAAGACTACATTACTACATCTACATCTTCCCTTGGGCTTATCATCCATAGGAAGGGCCAAGGGGGTCGGGTGCAGTGTGAGCTGGGCAGCTGCTGGAGTGGAGAACCTTGGCGGTCTGACCCTCAGTTAACATGGAATGCCTATATATTTGATCAAACTTGTAGATCATGTTTTTATAAGAAAAATGTACACTGAACAAGGATCTGCTGAATCCACATAAATGGCTTCTTTCCCCAGCATTCAAAATAAAAATGCAAAATCGCAGAGACCTCAGTTTTAAGCCTAGGGAATATTGAATTCTCTCAACACTTGAAAATGTATATCCACAGTCTTGGTTTAAGAATCCAAAAATGCTTAATTATGGATTCATAGTTATTTATATAATCCTGTATGTATGTATGTATGTATGTATGTATGTATGTATGTATGTATGGAAAACACTTACATCCATAATCTTAACAGCACTTTGTATAGACAACAGTAAAATTTGACAGACTCCAATTAATTTCTGTATGGTTCATCTCCAACTATGGAATTCAGTGGGGTCACCCTGCCATGATCTGCTATTTGAACTGCCCAATATGATAATATTGATGGCCTCAGCTGGTAAAGTAGATTGATTGACCTCACTGGTTGATTTATTTTAAAAATCTGAAAAGTAAATTATTGGTTTCGACGAAGTCTTGCATCTTGCATCTTGTCCATTTGAATTGCTCCTATTGCTCCAATTGAATAATAATTGGTTTCTAATTGGTTGTTTCATCATGCATTCTCTGATTACCTTGGCAAAACACTTGAGATATAATGTGATGTCTCAAGTGAGAACTTAAATACAATAACAATAAATTCTCCATTACTTTATCACACAGAAGATGACCAAGGAGACAGGTAGATGGTTTTCAGAAGGTGTTAAATATTTCATGACATGATCCAGATGAAGCAGATTAAGTTTTCCTGTTTGTTGTGTTGAAAGAAGGACTTCATAGGTCTTTTGTATTTGAATTATTAATTTATCTGCTGGAGTGTGCCCAATATTTCTACGGCAATGTCAATTGAACATTGTTAAAGAGGGTAGGGGTGAAATATAAAAGAATAGACTCAACAATCTAAACAAGCTGATAAAGCAATAGAAAAACAATCTCGCCAACAAAGAAGTTTTTGTGGAAATCTTCTTGTGGCAACTGGACTTGAATTTCTTCGATTGAAGACATTTCATCACTCATCCACGAGGCTTCTTCAGTTTGCTGAAATTCAAATCCAGTTGCCACAACAAGAAGATTTCGACAAGAATTCACCATGACCTGGACGACTGAGAACCTCCACAAACAACTAACAGTAGTGTTTTCAAGGAAACCCTGGTGTTTCTGACACTGCTGTTAGACAGTGAGTTAGACAAGTTGAAAACAAGACGTCAATCTAGAATTCAAGCAAATAATAATCACTTAATGTCAGTTTACTGTCTGTGATTCATTTCTACAGACATTTATAGATAACAATTGCTGGGGTTAGAGTACTTGCATCAATTGCAGGGTACATATCATGTATTTATGGGTGGCAATAGGCCCCTAGCAACCATGACATGGGTTATTATGTTATTACACTGCCACACAGTCAGCATTGTCATTAGACTCTCTTTGAGTGTCTGTGAGTACCTACTTTTAGCTGTGTGCTACAATTGTTGGCTCTTATCAACAGCCTTTTCTGCCCTGGGTTTCAGTCACTGGCAGTGTTAACTGGCGAGTGAAAACACTTTTAATCCAGCTGCGACCAGCACATACTATGACACACACACTTCAGTCGGGTGCTAATATTCTGAGGACAGCAACTTTGTTTATACACATGGTATGGAAGCTAAATTTCTTCCTTATAAGGTACAGAATCAATGTGTTACTCAACATCAGGGGAAAAACTTATAGTAGGTATGCATGTGATTTCTTTGAAGTAACCGATCACTGTCTCGAACTGTGCATTTGCACAAGCATTTTTTGAGGAGAAATAGAAGGGGCTTGCTGATTGGCCAAAAAAATTACCCAACCAATTTGAGTGATAGCTCCTTTACTGCCTCTCCTGCTGACTTTATCCAGCTTGTTATTAATGCATTCATTCATTATCTATAAGGCTTGTCCTGCTCTTATGGTGGTGATGGGGGAGGCTAAAGCTTATCCCAGCTGTGTGCAAAAATGGGCACAAATCCATCACAGGGACGATGTATACAATCATTCACTCTTTCACTCACATTTGGGCAATCAGGACTTCCTCCTTGTTTTTTGCACCGTGAAAGGAAACCAGAGAACCTGAAGGAAACCTATGCAGACATGGGATGGACATGCAAATTCCACATTGGAAGGCCCCAGTCAGAATTAAACCAAGGATCTTCTAGCGGAGTCTTAGGCACAAACCAGTCCAAAGTGCTACCTAACTTGAACCAAATAATATACGGATGCATGCATGCATGGATCTGTGTGTGATTAGATACTCTACTTCATAATGCAGTTATATAACTATTGGTTTCAGTTGACTAGCTTGAGGGAAGTTGAATCTGGTATTAATTTTATTACTCAATGTAAATAAAGGACTGAATATATTTTGCACACATTGAAAGCAGCATTTCATTCATGTTTTTTGTTCTATTTGGGATGAGGATGTTCATCTTTGCTTCTGTTTTTTGCTCAAGGGACAGCTGTCGAGCTGCGTAGTACATTGTTGTTTTGTTGCTGGGGCATCACTGATATCAAAATGTTTTGTGTCATTGTATCTTGTTTATCAAGGTTTTCCATGAAGTGGGGTTACGTTAGTACACACTTTCATGTTTTTCACTTTCACTATCATGCTCAGACACAAACACTTTATAAAGCAATCACCATCAACTCAGTTCAGCATTTTAGTTATTAAAGCACTATAGGCAAGCTAATATTTTGTTTTGAGGCAACAAGCCACTGACCAATCCTCAACATGTGAAATACTGGGGATAATAAAAGGTTTACCCGTAACAAGCTTCAGTGTGTATTTTAGCAGAACGTCACTTGGGATGTAATGAACTGTCTGTGTTGGTCTGGGAGCTACATAAAGGAGGCAAAGAACTTCACAAACAAAGAAACTAAGAGCAGAGACAGCCAGTCAGAATTAAAATGCCACACTGACACACAGGTCTGAACGATGGCGGGGTGGTTTTATTACAGAAAAGCAACAAATGTGATCATCCCGCTCCCCTTTTTGAGAAGAAGGTCTTCTAGGATAGATCTGTCATACTTATACGATCAAGATATAGCATGCCTTTGTTTTTTTCCTGTCTTTATCATTTTGTCACAGCGTCTGTATTTCCTGATCTTAAGAGATTGGCCTCCTGAGCACCAGTCTTGAGAATTATAACTGAAGCTGAAGCCATGCAAGAGCATTAGATGTAAGATGTCATGCAAGATTGACTGAGAGGATATAGCTCTCAATTTATCTTTCAGTCTGCCTTCTACATTGAATCACCTATCATAATCTTTGATCAATGACCAAAATGATAAGACTGGATGAGTTACAACTATGTAACTACCCGTTTCACATGTGCGCTGGTAGAATTTCCAAATATGATATTTCTCTGGTGACAAACTGGAATGTGGAACACACCATTGCTCTAGGCAAGTGGAGTAACTCCGGTGCAACAACCAACCTAGAAATATAGCATCTCTGCATGAATGGAAGTATTTTCTTTAGTAAAGTCAAAATTAGTTGAACTTCATATGAGTCATTTGGTAATAACTGCAACTGCCACCAGTCTATCTCTTAGGAAACATAATTTACATTCCTTTGCACTTTAAACTTGGGAATAGACACAATCTGATTGTGTCCTCAAGTTACCTTTTGTACAATAATACAAACTCCGTACTCCTGGAATGTTATGACAATTATTAATCCCAAAAAAGACAAATCATGGGAAGGGCCAGAACCTGTTGCCAGACCTTGAAATGAGATTTTTTTCTGCAGCTTAACTCTCCCGTGTAAGCTTTTCGCAAGTCGACAGCACAGCGGCAGAGCTGCTTGGTGAGCTTGGTGGCTTGCCGCTTATTTATAAAGCCATGCCAAGGAGCTGAAAGCTCCATTTTCCTCCTCTTCTGACCAACTAACAGGTCAGACACAGTCTTGAAGTGGGGGTTTAAACTATGTTGCACGTGAATGTAGGAGTGCTTATAGGAAACATGCTTCACTGGGGTGGAGGAGTCTACCTTTACCCCTGTGCTGACAGATCCCATTTGCAGAGCAGTGTGGCTTCTTTTTTTCTGAATTTGTAGGCATGGCAGTCCAAGTCTTCTTGGGAGAGGAACATTTAAATATCAGTGACAGGGAAGAGCTGAGTGGTTGTTGCATAATGAAAGCACAACAAAAGGACTGGGTAGTCAATCCAGGGAAAGATTTATGGAAAAGGGGCCGCAAAATTTCATTTGGAAAAGTATGCAGTCCACAATAAAAACTAATTTATTGTTTTCTTTTTCTTCTCTTCTTTTTTTTTTGGTTAGCATTTCTTTCTTATGTCAAATTATGTTATAAGCGATGATGCGGGCAAACCTCAGACCAGTGGCCATCTTTTGCAGATGCTGGTTACCAATTAAATGATGTACCCTTTTATATAGAACCTTCCTGGATACCAGTTAAGTATTAGAGAAAGAGAGAGCTCTAGTTCTTTGTTGACAGAAAAATTCATCCTCTTTATCCACTGATGTTCCACACTTTGAATTCCACTCTCTTCCACTTGAGTGAAAGCAGAAATGTGATAAGATCATATTTAAAATATTAAAAATGGGCAAAATGAAACAGGAATCAATTGCATCGCAAAATATAAATAAAAGTGACTTTTCTTTTCCCCAATTTAATGAAGGTTGAACTTCAAGGGTTTATGATTTAATAATAGTGCAGCCAGAGCCCACTGTAGCTCACAATAGAGCCTTATTCCTCGGCGCAGGCATCCAACAAGGAGGTGTAACTGTCCTTCTGTGAAAGACTGTTGACATGAATTCATTAATATGCACTCTCTGGCCTATAACTTAAATCCCTTTAAACCCAACGAAATACATATTAACCTGACTGACTAAAATAATAGTAGAATGAAGTCCTTAACACTCAAACAACTGTTTAAAGTTGTGCGGTCTGGTATTATGGCCTCACAAAGCATGTCTGACCTCACAAGTAAAGTATTTTGGTAGTTTTTCAGTCCCCATTAATACCCTTAAAGACAGGCTGGCACACACAGACCCATTCATTTCTGCCCAAATAATTTCAATTAGCTCTGGAGGGACAGGATAAATCCCTTTAGTGTAGTAATGATGTATGCCTGTATTTAATGAGTGTGTGTGTGTGTGTGTGTCTGTGTGCAGCAGACATTTGCAGAGATGGAGCTGGCAATTGTGCAGTTGATCTGATGGCCTACAACTAATCTGAAATCTCAAATAGACACACGCAGAGACATTATCACTTGCCAAGGTTGGACATGCACTAATAAAATACATTCCAACCATTTGGACTGACCCAAAACAGCCTAATTTTAATATCAAATGATAATTCCGTATTTGAAAACTGGGGCTCCATTCTACCGAGTTATAATGATTTACAGGGGCCGAAAAATTACGGGTCCAATACCATGGTAATTTAAGTAAAATGATATTCTTAGGTGAAAGCAGCATATACTGTACCATATACACATCCACATTTAAATTACCATTTAACTTGGGCACGTTTGCTCAACAAAGAACTCCAATATGATTCCATCATGTGACTCTATACAGGTAAGCATTCAGAAACAAAGCATATACATACTGAAGTCAGAGGGTGACATTAGCAGAGTAAGTCAAATAAATTGTGACAAATATACACACGTTTTCAAGTCTATTGCGGCTTTCATTAGCCTTCCATGTAGAAATACATCCATTCCCTCTCTCATTCAATTCTCTGGAAAATTATGAGTCTCTAATGAACATACTTCATGTTTTTGGCGTCCCGTTGGAATCGAACCGGAGACCTTCAGAGCACTCACCACTACACCCCCAATGCCGCCCTATTGAATTACAGTATATAATACAGTATATTTTAATGAAACAGGGCAACTTAGTGGCGCAGCAGTTAGCACTTCTGCCTCACAGCATGAAGGATCCAGGTCCTTTTCCCACATGAGGCCTTTCTGTGTGGTGTTTACATGTTCTCCCCATGTCGGCATGGATTTCCTCCGGGTTCTCTAGTTTCATCCCACAGTGTAGATGTAGATAAAAACATGTAGAAGGTTTATTAATTGCCCAGATGTGTGATTGAGAGAGTGAGTGGTTGTCTCTATACATGGCTCTGCGATTAACTGGTGATTGGTCCAGGGCACAGTGTGAAATGCCATGAGACAACCATATTGTAATTTGGCCCTGTATAAATAAATTCTGACTTGACGACATCATGTATCTCTCTGAAGCCTATTGGTAATGAATTTCAGGACCCAAACCCTGTTCTGTTCCTCTGTGAGTAATGGGTATACTATTCTATAACCTTTCATTATTAAAATTCAGCAATCATAACCTCTAAGACTGCCTTCATGGCAAGACAGTACAACTGAACTGCAGGACTTTCCTGGTAATGATTATACGATGCACTTGAATATATATAGTTTTTCTATCAATAAAAAACATGTTTTGTTAGTGGTGCTTCATATTTACGACGAGAGAGTTTAAATTCAGTCTGGTCTGTCTGGTTTGTTAAATTAGTGTTATGTGCTGTCATCTAAAAACAGAACATATTTCCCACATTTAGCGGTTTCCTGATGTTAAAGTGTCTCACTGAGCTCTGCACCACCTCCAGTCAATGACCTCCGGTCAATTTATTAGAGACAAACAGCATCTGTGGCAGACAAGTTCAGTGTGTTTTAGACATTCCCCTGCACACTCTTCACACAAACACACATTTTATTGTTCATCTAAGCTGCAGTTTTGGTACCATTGATTGTTGTGCCAACATGTAAACTTGGGGTTCACAACATCCCGGTTTTATCTTGATTTTTGATGTTACCAAAATCTGTTATTTTTCCCTGAGGTTACATAAAAAATATGTAAACACTAAATGGAAAAAAAGATTAGTTTTGTCTGAGAATCATGCAGAAAAACTGCTGACTTATTCCCATTGGTGTTTTAAGGATGTTTATTGACTCAGTGACATAATTTGCGTAAAAGGATACATATATAAATAGACTGGTGTTCAGTACCTCTGCTCCTAACTAATGATATAAGCTGTAACAGTGCTTCAGTTTACACAACTGGATTTCATGGATAATGAATAATTATACAAAAATTGGATAGATAGATTGGTAGATAGCTGGATGGATGGATGGATGGATGGATGGATGGATGGATGGATGGATAGATAGATAGATAGATAGATAGATAGATAGATAGATAGATAGATAGATAGATAGATAGATAGATAGATAGATAGATAGATAGATAGATAGATAGATAGATAGATGGATGGATAGATAGATAGATAGATAGATAGATAGATAGATAGATAGATAGATAGATAGATAGATAGATAGATAGATAGATAGATAGATAGATAGATAGATAGATAGATAGATAGATGTGAACGGACAGCTCCATTACCAATGTGGCTACAGCTGAGCATGCACTGACCCACCAGTTGCGTCACTTTATGCGTCTTAGCAGTAAAGTCCAAAGACATTCAATTTTCAGTTATACACCACCTGGCCGTCCTCTTGAAAATAAAAGTGACAGATAATTTTATCGCTGTTTTAGAGCTGTGCCTTTATCCAGATGATTAATTTGGTTGAAAGGCATCAAGTTTTTGGATTTTAATTTGACAGTAACTGGCTGCCAGCTGGTTATTTATCAGCAGCCTCACCAATTGCTTACTGACTGCGTCACCTGGAAGCACTAAGTGTTTTGAAAGGAAAGAGGCCAGTGGGAAGGCAGGAAGCTGGCTGTGCTGCAGAACCACAGTCCAGGGCCGTTGAAGCACTTGGGACGCTATGCACGACACTGACCACAGGCAACATTGATACTCCAATTTCTGACAGCGGAAAGCCAAAGTCAGACCCCGGTGATGATGGCAGATAACAGAGAAGTAGCAGTGGACCAGGAAGCTGTTTCGTGGGCAAATCCATCCCCAGAAACCGTCAGTGATAAACTGGGTTTATCCTGACTTTTATTCAAGTACTGACCATATAGTGCAGATAAGAGAATGGTGTCAATGTCATCTAATTCAGGGCTCTCTCACACAGGCAGCAGAAAGAGGACTTCTGATTGCTTTACTAAATGCATAAAAATGTTGCTTATGAACAGTAATAATAAAATGATTAAAAAAAGCACAAAGAAATCAATGGAAAAAAAGACTTGTTTGTTTTGTAATATATCCTGGAATTTTCCAAACTGATCCATATGAGAGAAGCAGACCGAATACCATATGAGGTTCTGCCAAACACACCTGCTGATCATAGGTCAAAGGTCAGGCAACAAAAATCCTTTCTATTTTTCTCAGGGCTAAATAACATAACGCAGCACTTTCCATTGCTTTTGCCGGCCAGCCTGTGTGTGAATAGCATTGAATTGAATGGATTTCAATTTTGAAAAGACTCAAAGGCTCAAAGACACACACTTGCCCACCCACACACATACACTCACACGCACTGCCAAACCTCACTCCTGCACTAAATGTCAGCACATTCTCAACATCATCTTTCAAACTGCCTCAGACTACTTGATCCGCTGCTGTCGTCACCATGAATGAGAGGATACTGCATCACACGGAGAGCTGTCGATTCATGACACCGAATTCCTTCAAAGACAAAAACTTTTTTGTGAGATTTTTAGAGCTTACAAAAAAAGAGAAACTTAGACATTCCTTGACAAGATTTGTCAGACTGACGCAGAGGTTCAAGTGAATAGCCTATATTTCAGGGCTTGATACATATTGTATTAAAAGGAATTAACTACAGAAAGATTTAAAGCGGCCTCCAGACACTAAATTTCTGAGAACTGTCCAGCTTGAATTTCCTTCAAGGTATTCCTCTCCTTTAAAGGAACCTTTTAGTTTTTCGTATACCCACAGGCAGTAAGGGACCACGGTAGAGACCAGCGTGACACAACCATCAGGAACAAAATCTCATCCCAATGCGTCAACAATGTGACGTATGAGGAGGTTACCTTAGCGTCACAGACCGACATATTAGAAACCCCTTTCTCATAATTTTTTGACAAACCATGGTGTGTCATGTCTACATCAACATCACCATCTATATCTAAACCTAACCAAGACAAAAGCAATTTGTATTTTTCACATCTTTGTGTTCGAAACAGAAATTGCATTCCTCCACTGACGCTGCAGTGGAAAATAGACGCTTCTCCATGTGCCGCAAAAAATTATGAGAAACGCATTGGTAATTTATGCAGGCTTGGGAGTGAAAACATGTACCCATCTATGATGTGAAACTTAAAATCACACACTATGAATGAGATGAAGACGGCAAAGTTGGCTCAGAATTCATGTTCTGCAAAGTGGAAAATAATAACTACCATATTTTCCACACTATAAGGCGCACCGAATTATAAGGCGCACCTTCAATAAATGGCCTATTTTAAAAAAAATCCATATATAGGGTACACCACATTATAAGGCGCATATAATAGAAGCTATGGTAGTGGCTGGGGTTGTGTTATGCATCCACTATAAGGCGCACCGGATTATTAGGTTGGTTTTTGGGAAGGCTTTTAGGTGCACCTTATAGCGTGGAAAATACGGTATGTCCTATTTAATGGGTTTGGGTGTTTTTATTTTCTTCCTGCACTGCTTCACCATGTGAAAACCCCCATGATTAACCACCTCTACACAAAGTTATAATTCAGTGATAGTTTATATTAGACATATGTTAGCATCTTGCAACTCTTCATTTTCCATTTGCAGTTTATTTCAGAAATGTGTTAGCATTTCATAACTGTATTATTTCTATTTGTAATATATTTCAGACATGTATTAGCATCTTCAAACCCTGCAATTTCCAATAGTAGTTCATTTAATAATATTTCATATTTAACAGGGATGATAAGAAAGGCAGTGAGAGATGGAGATCGTGAAACAAACGAAAGTCACCCAAAAGCTAAGATGCAGGAATATGACGAAGCGTATGTAGCTCTTGGCTTCACTGTGACTACAGTGGGAGATGAGGAAAGACCGGTGTGTTAACTGTGTCTAAAAATGTTGGCAGCAGACAGCATGAAGCCAAATAAATTAAGACGTCACTTAAAGACATTACACCCCTATTACACTAATAAGCCGCTTGAATTTTTTTCAGCGAAAACATGCCAAATATTGCCAACAATCATCCCACTCTGTGAAAACTACTTCTGTAGACTGGCGATTTGTTGCAAGTTGATCTATATTTATTTATTTTTTCTTTTATTTAATGTTAATAAAGATACAATGTCGTGCAGAGGTGTACATATAACAATTTTATAGCCAGATGATACTATTTATAGTTTTGCGGAGTAATGCGGCAAAATGTGTTCTACTTTCTGGGGGGTTAAAACAGAAAATAAATGAGAAGCAATGCATTAAGGACACATTATGAGAATTTGAAGTTCAAATTTTCAAAAAACTGAGCTTTTTGAGAGATAAGAGGTAGCTGAATGATGACAAATGATGACACACATTCACCTCCCATGAAATGAGCAGGGTTGAGACTATATGAACGGTAATGTCCTACTGTTTCACTGCCTCTGCCTCTGCCTCTCCCTCTGTGTGTGTGACTCTAACACTCACACACACACACACGCACATATACACATGATCTGTCTCTAATGCAGCTGGCAGCTTCAACAGGAGCAGTTCTACAAAATAACTATGATTCCAGAAGAGGTGCTGATAGGTTCAGTCCAGATGGTACTGTAATTGCAGTCTTTCCTGATCAAGTCATCTGAAATATACACACAAACACACATGCACGCAAGTTTCTACAGCTACCCACTGCATTCACTTCTATTCTTAATTCAAAGCCTGACCCAAACCAGGACCGCCGGAAAACAAAGCAGTCCTAACAAGGTTGCTGTTTTTGCTAGAAATTTTCCCCAACAGGTCAGTAAAAACATGCCTTCACACACACACACACACACACACACACACACACACATATGCACACACACACACACACACACACACACACACACACACACACACACACACACACACTTAAAGACTGACTTAAAGCATGATTGGTTAGCAGATGGCTAAATGTTTTGGAAAAGAGTACAAGCTGATAGAAGCTGACAGGCAGTAGATGGAAAAATAAGTAGTGGGTTTGGTCTTTTTATTTTTTGCTGAATCTACAGAGCAATAACTGTGAAGCTGCTGTGGCCCAGGGTACAAAACAGAAAAAATACCATTAATATAAAAAAAATGTTTGAGGGCTAAAAGGTGTAACACTGCAGTTTTTGCCAAACTTTCTGGTTTACTTAATAATACAAAAAAATTTGAAACAAAAAAATTGATGAACTTTATTTATGAACTAATAAAGATTACATTTAAAAGAAAATGAAAGAAAGTGGTTCCATTCACCACAGAATATATTTACATTATTTAGAGATATTTGTATAAATATTAAAGAGTAAACTTTGTATGAACATCCAGGTAAATTAGCGGGATGTTAGGAGACAATAATCACTAAGGTCAAACTCTTTTGAATGACCAAAAAATTTTGTTGTGTATTTAAAAAAAAAAAAAGCTGCTTTGTTCAGAAGCTCTTCAAAGTGAAATTAGCTTAATTTCCTGAGTACCAGAAGTAGCCCAGCCTCTTTCTCAAGAAATAGCTAATGTTTATCACCCTCCCTCTTGACTTTTTCCAACCGCGGTTACGAACCCTGCAGCCCAGTTTCCAAGAATGTGGTGGATCAGCAACACTTGGACTCGACCGTCTCCTAGGACGCTCATTGTAATATGCATCATTCACTGCAGAATCCAGACATGTATCATCTGGATCCTGTCCTGTCTCTCATGGTTTTTCCACCCCAAAGTCATCAGCATGATAAACATGGCTTCTCATGAACAGACGAGGTTTAGGTTGACCAGCACTGCCACTATTACATGAGAATTTACGAAAGGAACATGACGCAACTTCATTGATCTACAATTATGTATTTGGGCTGTTTACTAAATTGAATAAATTACAGTTATGGCTTTAAAGGAATGTATGTAGAATTTCCAAGACTAAAGCCATAGACGTTAAAAGTATATGCCCATTTAGATACTTTTGTTCTGATCAAACATCTCAATGATAATTTTTTTAGTTGGAAAAAAAAAGTTTTTTTTTAATTAACTGATAAATATATTGTTGAATTTGATCATTCATTTTGATAGGATGTATTTTCTTTCACATCTTAAATTTTTTTATTTCGGTGGCATGGTGCCGCAGAGGTTCACACTTCGACCTCACAGCACAAAGGATTCGATTCCGATAAGGGGACCTTTCTGTGTGTAATTTGCCTGTTCTCCCCATGTTTGCGCGGACTTCCGCCGGGGGTCTCTGATTTCCTCCCTTATTCCAAATACATGCAGCAGGTTAATTGGAAAAACTAGGAAAACTGTCCCAAATGAGAGAGTGGGTGAATGTTGTCTGTCTTTATATGTGGCCCTATGATTGACTGCCGACCAGTCCAGGGTTAGGGTTAGGTGACAGCTTGGATAGGGTCCAATTTGTATCCAATTTTTTTAATAATAGGATACTTACAAGTTCATTCATGACATTTCCATCCTGTTTCTCAAAGAAACCCAGTAAATTTTATGTAGACGGAATTAAAAAGCTAAATTGGTAATGCATTGCAAAAAACAAAGAGACGTTGTGCAGCAACATGTCTGTGGATGTTCTCAGTCATGCAGGTCATGGTGAATTCTTGTTGAATTCTTCTTGTCTTAGCCAACTGGACTTGAATGTCCTACTTGAAGATGTTTCAGCCCTCATCTGAGAGGCTTCTCCAGTTTTAATGACCTATGAGGAGTTTCTGAATGTTACTGCCAGGTTTTTGGGTGGGTCTAGATTATGGTGGCTTGCTGTGCCGTTGGCATGCTCTCAAGTTGTACACTGATCATATTTGCAGTTTATTTATTAATCTACGATAACTCGAAAATACACCGCTTCCTGTCAAATTACATATGAGTAAAAATATATGTCAATTGAGCTAGGCCAACTAAAAGCAATAAAATGACAACAGTCCCCGAGGTGGAAGTACATATCTGAGAAGCTGGGTGGGTGTGGGAACAGGAAACTGGCCCTACACTCCATGACACATTTCAAATTTTGCAATGACTTCATCACACTGCACTGATGTCACTTTCTCAGTGGAGCCTTGAGGAAATATTCCATTCAGTGACCCCTAAACTCGAAATATGTCTTGCATTGCTGTCTAAGGGGGAACATTCGATGGTCTTATAGGTGAAAGGTCAGCACTTCAAAACTCAAATATTGGGATCTTGAGAGTCCTCAAGTCAAACATGGAATGTGACACACTGTGGTAAGGCATCTTAGATATGTAACTGAAGGGCTGATGTTGCCAACAAACATAAGAGCCCTCAAAGCATGTCTTGTATCCCCTACTGCCAATTTAAATAAATAATCTTTATCATCACGAATTTGAAATGTTAAAGGGACCAGCATTTCCTCGGCACGTCACCTCAGAAAAGATGACACGAAAAGAGAATTGCAATATTGATTAATAAGTGAGGCAACTCTAATATTTCTTGATAAAAAAAATAAGAATTTGAACTTTTGTGTTTTCAGTATGTGTCAAGAGTTCTTAATAATAACCTTTATGCTGATAATTGCACTGACGCTTATTGTAACACCATTCTATTTTGTTTTTATTTTGTTCAGATGTTCCCACTTGATCAGCTACATGAACCTATCAGTTCTTGCTCATATATAGTTGCATCCCCCTTTTAAAAAAAGGAAAATATATATACATCCTCGGAGTGGGCTTTCAGCTTTAGCTTTCAGCTCTGAAGCCGAAAATGTTTGAAATTTGAGATAACACTGTGCCAGGAAATTCACTTAAATAAACACACACTTAAAGCCAGAGGTGCACAGAGGCTAGCAATCTTGGAGAAGAAAGCAAGTGAGAATAATAACCACCAGGTATAACTCTAAAATCCTGATTGATCTTTGAATTTCCCTGCTTAACACAGAGGCCAAAAACAGAGTATTGCAGTTTACATGCACCGTCAACAATGAATAAAGCCCTCAGAGGCACACAAGTGAATTCCCAAACCAGGTATTGTGGGTTCTTTTCTTTCGAAGTCTCGATCTAATGGGAGCTGTGCTGCGAGTGGCTCAAGGTGCTTGAGCTTTTCAGTTTCCTTCCTGAATCTGTCCTCAGGAGAGGAGAATTGGCCTCGAGGCCAAACCTGAAAACACTAATACAATTGCACTGACACACTGTTTTCCTGGCAACACACCACCTTCCTGTGTGTTTTTATTCATATTCTCGCTGTCCGGACATTCAGTAGCACATTTCAGAGAACCCAATCTCAAAAAAGGAAATCATTGAAAGTTATTTTTAGAGAGACAAAGGAGGGAGTGTGACGGTCACTCTTGCTTTTTCTAAAATAATTCACACACATTAAAATAACCTCAGAGCCAGAAACTCTCCATTCAGTTAGACAAATGAAAAAAAAAAAAAAAAAAGGCACTGTGTAGAGAAAATTGCATTTTCCTGACCATGAATTACTGCACTACGTAGTAATGTCACTGTATGTCTGGAGTAATTTGTCCTCAACGACGAGCCTGTGACAATAGGATTAAGGCCCCTGGGGATGCAGGGAATAACGCAGTTGACAAAGTAACAGGTCAATTCCATTACAACAGGGTAAATGTGTTGATGAAGTCCCTCCCAAATGGTCCAAAGTACAGGAAATGTAATTAAACCTCAGGGCAAGAGATTGTTATAGATACCCTTTGGATCACAGGAAAAAAATAAAAGTTGTTCCGGTCTGTTGCGTACACTTACATTACAATGATTTTCAACAAAGACAGGAAAAGCGCCATTACTACCGCAACCAGTGGTAATGATGTGTTTCGTGCTGCAGATTCAAAAACAGATTCTGAAAACACACAAGAGTTGAAGGCGTAAAAAAAAACAAAAACTTGCGTCTTACCTGGGGAGCAGAGGTGAATGGTGAACCAAGGTTGGACCAGGAAAGAGACAGAGAAAAAGAGAAAGGTCTTGTTAGCTAAAAAATATTTATTTCACATAATATACATAAAAAATATGATTGAAACTAAATCAGCTTTGTTTTTATCTAACATATGGCGCTAATGGCTCATCTTCTTCTGAAGAGCATATTGTGTTCATATAACAAAATTGAATTTTATATTGGTCATGGGGTCCAATTCAGACCATTAGAGATCAGTTTCAGGGTGGAAATATTTCGATGACATTGCTCTCCTCATAAGTAAAAACAGTTTCCTGCTTGGTATTGCAATACGAAAATGAGCATCTTAAATTTCTCTAATGTCAACAGCTGTTTTTGAACTTTCTGCAACGTTTCTTAAAAAAGTAGTTCCAGAAGATGGGGTTAAACTACAGATGCACTGAGAGAAGATTAACCCTCTGCATTCAATCAGTAAACTAAAATTAGATGTTGCTAAAAGTGGCTCAAAATCCTCCAATCCAAAAATTAATTGTGAAAAACCCAGCATTTCAGAGACTCCATTGATCATAGCATGGAGGCAGATGGTGTGCACTCTTGCTGTCAGAAGAGTGCTGGCCATCATCAACAGTAATATAAATCCATTACATCATTTGATATGTTAAATGGATGAAGCCCAAGACAGGAAAATAGGGCATTTGTAGGCCACATGTAACCTCATCACCGAAAGCAAATTAAATTCTTCCTCACAGAGGAGGAAAACTCTGAGGAATGGAGACCACAGCTTTCATTTTAAGACCGGTGGGAAACCATTGGACAAAACCAAATGATTGAAACTGGTGTATAAGTTGGATATGGGGGCCTTCATTCCTTGACAACTGCATCTCTGCACATCATCCATGGACAACAAAGTACACGAAACACAAACAAACGCAGCTGTCATTGGGCAAGAGGTGGGGTGCACCCTGGACTGGTCACCAGTCAATCGCAGGGCCACATATATAGATGGACAACCCTTCACTCATGTGTTCGGCAATTTTCCCAATTTTTTCCAATTAACCTGGCACATGTTTTTGACTGTGGAAGGAAACCAGAGAATGAGTTGAAAGGGTCCGCTGTCAGAACCAAACCAGGGTCCTTCATGCTGTGAGGCCAGAGTGCTACCTACTGCACCAGCGTGCTGACTAATGATTAAAAATTAAATTTTCCCCAATGCAGTTGATGTGCTGCGTTCCTCAAACACTCATTGATTTTAACCTAATTTTTTTCCTCCAAAAGCAGTGTATTGTGCTTATTGTGCTAGCTAGCTATCTGGACATTATTAGACCAGGACACTAGTTGCTGTGGGTTGGGTTGTGTGTTGTGTCAAGCCTCTTGTCACAGAGGACCCCAAATTCAAAAAGTTGACCGAATGGAATTGTACAGAAGAGCAGAGGCTAATTACATTACCCAAAAAAAACAATGTACTTGCATGTCCAAATGCGCGCATTGTAAATAAGAGATTTTTTACAAAAAAAGAAATCAGTATTGTACTGCCACACTACCAGAGGAGTCTTGACAATTGGGCAGTCTAGCTTTCAGCTGATTGGTAGAGTTCAGCTTTGCCCTACGCCCTGGAATTGTTGAAAGAAGAGGGGAATTGAGGAGTAAGAGCGGGGATAATGAGAGGGGAGTAGAGAGTTGAGCGTCCTCCTTTAATCCTAGCCTGATAATGCTGCAGAGTCTTGTTGGGACGGATGGCCCCCCTCCCCAGAGGAATGGTAATTTTAATGAAGACCTCTGAGTTGTTGCCATTGAATGAAACCAGCCCAAATCAATTTACACCGCTGAGACGGTCGCCTAATGTAGCGCAGTGCAAATGCCAAGCTGGGCAAATTAGATTTATTGCTGAACCGATGTCTGGGGGTACAAGAGGTAAAAGGTGACGGGGTCTTCAAACTGTGGAATGTGGAAAATGTCTAACAGCATTGTCGCTGCGGTGGAACTCAAATGCTACGCTGCAATGCTAAGATGTAATGTGTAAACAACACATCCAACCAGAGCTTCATCTGAACTTTGAACAAAGTCACAGCTGAAGATTTCCTGATGTTTTTGCTGATGTATGTTTCTGCTGTGGTTAACAAAATAATAATTTTATGTTCTTTTTATTATTTATTTAAACCATCTTAATGGTCTCTTTCTGTATAACTCCTTTAAAAATTGTTCTTTGTTTGAGAAATGCATCTCAGGATGAAGTTCGGGAAGTTGAAGGGGCCACACATCTATGCGAACAAGTAAACTGATATTTAATGAGAAATTATGGAAAGAATTATGATGCTTCCAAAGCTCTTGGATCAATGTCAGCGGCCTTCTGTAACAACTAGCAAGAGTAGAAAGAAAGAGAGACGACAGAGGAGAGGAAGAGTATAGTAGGAACAGGGCGGTATGAGAGTTGGGTGTGACAGAAACAATAAATCTCATGCTTAGAATGGTAATAGTGCTGACAGTTACATGCAGTTACATGGCCATAGGTGAAATGATGGAATAATAGCTTTAATATTCATCTAAGAACTAATGATAGTGGATACTTCCAAAACCACTGCAGTAGATCATGCCACTCCCCGTGAGAGAAGATTTGAGATCATCATGCACTGATGAAGGGATAAAGTGCAGACAGGATAGTACAAGAAGGAGCATCATAGGATATTCCTCAGCAGAGTAACCCTATGGTAGTATAACTGGGGGCTCGTCTAGCTATAACTGTAAGCTTTCTCAAAAAGACAGGTTTTAAGCCTATTCTTAAATAAATAGAGGGTGTCCGACTCTCTGGATTTGTGTTTGAAAGACAATTCAACAGAACAGAACTTTGGGAAGTCAACGCTCTGGCGCCTGTTCTGCTTTTAGAGGCCCAAGGGACCACAAGCAAGCCTGAATAGTGGGAGCATAGAGATCTGTCTGGGTGGTAGTGTTCTAAGAATTCTTTGAAATATGATGGCGCCTGGCCATTCAGGCACAGGGAGATTTAAAATTCTAATTCAGAAAACTGAGTTATTTCATTCACAACCACAAATGTCAACCATTTTGTGGCTTGATAGGAAAATCTGCGGTTAATCTTCGGTATTACAGAAGGAATGTCAAAACTTTCAAGGCTATCCAGTTTGGATTTTCTGATCATGAAAAAGGGAACTTAAGTTAAAATTGCTAATGGGGCATGCCTGTTAGCATGTGATGTGTTTTCGACAAATCACAGTGAGAAGGATGTGATCATAATGTTACTGTCTGTTACAGATAGTATATTTTACACATTTTGAAAAATGCAGCCTGTTGCTACACTCTGCAGTGAGAGCTGAGTAATGATGATTCTAGTTCAGAGCAGATAGAGCAGTTTGTCCTCACTTCATTTTATTATGCAAGGCCTCTGAAACCATGAGCAGCTGTGGGCTGTCAGATTGCAACATCCATCTCCTCTTATTCATAAAGCATGATGTCTCTGGGTTGCTGTTTGCTCTAGTGGCTTTATTATGCTCTTGTTCTCAAACCACAGTGCAGTTTACATGGGAGTCAGAACAGTTTCACATGTAAAAAAAAAAAAAAAACGAGAACTATTGCGGCTTGAGCTGTGGCAGATCTGAACAAAATAAACGGGGTGGGTGGAGAAAACAAGAAGTTGAGAAAGGGGCGGGGGGAATTGAAAGAATAACAATGCAATCTCAGCATATCAGAGGGACTGAAAATCAAGCTGTTAAACCTGCCCTGAATTTTTGGAATTTCTGGAAACCCCGGGGTGAAAGAAACTCTGTATACTGTTTGGGGAAACAAAGTAATCGCATATCTTGCTGCCGTTGCACCCAGTCCAGACGTCTCATCGCTTATCATTCTTTCGCTATCAGTGGGTGTCAAACACTTGGACATGATTGGCTAGAGGACCACAGATGAGCTTGGTGTCCTCATTCTTGTTCTAAATGTATACTTAAACCTGGAGGCCACTGCTGTCTCTCACCAGACACTCCCAAGTATTTACTTAGATAGAGGAAAGACAGAATTTTCCAAAATACATAGGCAGTGATAATGAAGAGCCAGGATGGATGATAATGGAGGGGGGTTATATGACAAATTACGTTTTAATTCAGGTTTGCAGGCTAATTTATTCTGGAAATTATTTTCGGTAGGGATATTACTGAAGTAATGTTGAATATCCTTGCCAGATATCATTCCTGTTGACATATTTGCCACCACTTCTCTTGACTAAAACACTCTGCCTTATCGGCAAACAGCCTCTTCTGATGACGATGGTCTGACAGTAAGCATAAGCTGGTAATATCCAAACCTGAAGTTATTCTTTGAAGGAGAGCTTGGAGGAAACCCATGCAGATACGGGACGAGATACAAACTCCACACAGAAAGGCCCCTTGCTAAAGAATTACCCACCATTCGAAATGGTTTCAGGAAGGTCACAATACAAATGAGTTAAAAAGAAAGCGCTTTCAAGAAGTTGTAGTTTAATGGAAGGCAGAAGAAGTCAACTGGGAATGAATTGGTGATAAAAAGAATTTTGGGGGGTGTAAAGGGAGGGTTTTCATGTGCAAAAGTGCCACTGAGAGTAACACCGGATAAAAGGAGGAGGATGAAAGAGACTGGATTGTCAGGAAAGTTGTTGAGGACTTAGTGGAGTTTAACCCTTTGCTATTTTGGCTCCTTTTAAATATTTCAGACATGCAAAGCTTTTAAAAATGCTCAAACAGAGTGAAATTAACTGGTTTCATTCGTTTTTTTTCTCCCATCACTGATAAAAACAACAATCATGAAGCACCCCTTTAACAGACTAAAGCAAGGTTTTATGTTAAATGTCAGAAGCATCAAATAACAGATCAAAAAACTATTCATTAAAATAAAAGCACTACATAACATTTCAATTCAGGTTCCTGAGTTTGCTATCGAAATTGCCTACTTTTATTTATCTATTTATTTTTATTACCATTGTATATTGTTTAGACATACAAATAATTATACCAAATCAAGTAAAGTGATGGAAATTAGTCACAACTGCAAGGGGCGAAAAGGCTTTAATTTCGGCAGTATTCATGCAACACATACTCAAACACACCATACAGGTTAATAGTAATATTATGATCAGAAAACAACTGAATTATCAAGTAAGCCAGAGAATGGAAACAGCTGCCAGTAAACCACCTATTAACTCAATATAAACATTTTCTTAATGCATAACTTTAACACTTGTTAACACAATTTTTAATTATAGCACTGGACTAAGATACTGTGAGCCACATCAAGCAAAGTAAACAACTATCTGGCAGATGCAGTAAATGATTGGCATCAGGGAAAATATGCCTTCCAGGATGTGTTTCAAGCACTGCATGAGCTGGGAGGGAAAGATGGAAGGATGGACTCTTCGTCAACTGTCTCACAAAAAAATGCAGAATTGACCAACATTACAGTTCAGTCAAAAATCACATGCTCAAGAATTTTTCTTCCTTCTATAATGCCATCTGATGTATGAAGTATAGTGATTTTTTTGTCATGTTTTACAGCAGAAAGTATTCAAAAAAATATAATAAAACAGTGGGGGGCAAGAACTTAAACATTCATCGCTGAAGAATTCTTATCTTTACCTGGGTACTTTTAGGTCACTCTGATCACAATTCATTCCATTGTTTAAACCATTTCATTTCTAAAAAAAGTCATTAATAAAAAAAATTGACGGATTTTTATTTCAGAGATTTTGAATAGTAAGGCTATACAAAATTGCCATAGCAACACATTCACATATGACCGTGCACACTCACATACTTAACAGCCACTCTTGACTTCCTCTTGTAGAGGAAGAGGCAGCAAAATTAAACAGCATTCAGAGCCGAAAAGCTTGTTCCTGTAATTGTCCCCTTGAATTCCAGCCAGGGATCTGATGTGTCTGTGAATTTGTCTCTATGTGTGTGTGTGTGTGTGTTTGTGTGTGTGTTTGGAGAGTGGGTGGATAACAGCAAACCATGACCCCTTCCCTACTCACAAGACCACATAACATTAAAATGCACGTACGCAGGAATAATAACAGCTGCAAATAAATGCACACAGAGATACAAATCAGAGGACGATCAGTCGACAATCTGAACGGATTCTACGAACCCATTCTACGGACAACACAGTAACACAAGATCTCCTTAAATCACAGCGTGATTAATGAAAGTTTGTTTGGGGGGCAACACAGGGAGGCAAAGGGGAAACAATCTGGCAGCTGTAGTCAGTTTTGCACACATCCAGGGAGTACACAAAGTTGGTGGCATTGCCCGGCACCTAATTTATATAATTTAAAATTAATTAAATATAAATATAATATATTTATATTTATATTGGAAAGATATACTGTGTAACTTTCAGAGAGCAGTCTTTTTATAAATACTTGTAGTAGGAAAGTACCTGAATTCATAGTATAAGGTCAGCCACTAATTCAGAGTTGTAATTCAGAGTTTCTAGCTAACTGGAGAAATTTCAATCTCAATGGGAAAAATATAAGTAAATATTGCCGATAGTTGGGTTCTCTTTCGATAATTTAAAGGAGACTGTCCACAGACACCATCAGTGTCAGAGTGAACCGACAAAAGCAGTTTTGGAACACCTACTGGATAAGCACCTCAGTGTGAATTAACTAATGACCTCAATATTTAAATATGTATCACCAATTTCAATATAAATAGATAGACAGATGATTTTATTTATTCAGTCATTTGTTTGTTATCTACAGTATACCACTTATGCTGCACTAACCTGTCCCAGGTGTCATTGAGTAAGATGCAGAGTACACCTTGGACTGGTCGCCCAGCAATCAAAGTAAACAAAAGGAAAAAGGGACAGTACAAATAAATAAAAACAATTTGATGTATATATTCACAGGCATTGCATCCCTACTCTAATCATGTTTTTGAGGTGATTCAAAGATTTAATGATACGTATATTGCTTAAACATAGATAGATAGATAGATAGATAGATAGATAGATAGATAGATAGATAGATAGATAGATAGATAGATAGATAGATAGATAGATAGATAGATAGATAGATAGATAGATAGATAGATAGATAGATAGATAGATAGATAGATAGATAGATATCATAACTACCACGAGTATTGTTAATATAACAATAGCTCTTATGTCTTCCCCACGTCTTTCAGAAGTATTATAAGAATTGTCAGCATTTTGGCTGCAGTCCATAAGCATCGCATGGCACAAAACAGAGAATAAAACAGATCTCATTGGGCTGAAACTGCATTCGGCAAGCCATGGGAGTACAGAATGGCCAGCTTGAGTGCTTCCCACTCATACATTCATAGGAAGATGAAGTGAAAGTTTCAGGCAAAACATGGGGGAGGCCAGCAATCAGGGAGAGGCTGATACATACAGATGTATCTGTATGTATCTGATACATACAGTATCTGTATGTATAAAATGTAGTAAAAATGCTGTAAGCTTTGCTACTCTTTCAAGCAGGTGGTTTGCTCTGGGGCATAATAACACAAAGCCACAAAAGAAACTATCTACAAAGGAAACTGAATTCTGAGCATGAGGTTGCATATGTCTGACAGAAACATTCATATTTTTCCCAAGATGTATATTAAAGTAGTTAATTCAACAAAAACTGTGATGTCTTTTAATGCAGTTAAAAAGAGACATTGATATTGTTTTAACAGAGTGTTACATTTATCTATATAAAGACAGTTTTATTTTGTCTTTCCAGCTACTACTTGTTATTTTTGGTGTTGTTTTTGGTATTTTATTTTTTTCAGCTTCAAAAACACTCGTTCGGGGAATATTATGTGTATGTGTTGTAGTTTGAGAACACGCTTGCACTAGATCACTTAAGGCATGATGGTCAACTTACAGTCACTAAAGATAATGTGACTTGTCTGAATTTATAGCTGAGGATAAAATTATGTTGGAAAAACCTTTTTAGTACAAAAAAGTAAATTACTTTTGCAAAGGTAAGACTGTGACTTGCCATTTATGTTGGTATGACTTACTCATTTAAGTCATGTACTGATGCTGATTTAACTCAGGAAAAATCACGGTATGGCAGCCACTTCCAGGCATATCAAAGATGTTATTTGGAAAAAGGCATTTTTATTGTTGTCCATTCACAGATTCACATAATTCCCAACAATGTGATAACAAATAAGATTATCAGCATAATGAATGATTTCACTACATGAGGTCACGGATGATTGTGTATTTAAAGCATAGATAGTAAATGTTTCACAGCCAACTTTCTTAACCTCAGTCTGTGGGGTGGAGTCTTTCTGGGTTCAGAGGCAAATAGCATGATTGTGCTTCAACAGTTTGGCCACTAGAGACATATGCATCAGAGCCAGACTCTTCCCGTATCCAGCTCTCTTAATACATCCCTTGCTCAAACTGGCTGCTGGTCACAAATTAAAATGATGTTAGAATAGGCTTCACCAACATGCCTCGTTGTCGCCATGAAAGCTACAGTTGGAGGGAGAAAAAGCAGAAAGCACGCATGCCTAGAAACATGCACATGTGCACCGCATGCACACACATGCACATATACACACGCACATACTATGTTACCTCCCGCAAGCATTAACTATCACGTTTAGAGCTGCTCTCTGGGCAACGTTGCAAAATAAGGTTGACAATCTAAGATATGAATTAGTGCCGTTGCCTTTTTTATCAACCCAGCCTCATCCACACCTCAGATCACTGAACGTCACGAACCAAGCATCAAATGAAAAGCTGACATATCTTCAGATCTCATGAGAAAAAAAATTGCTGTGTCTCATGCATTTAAATAACCCCGGATGAAGGGGGAGAATGTGGGACAGAGAGGAGCAGATGAAAGGGGGATGTCAAAGACAGCGCTGTCTGCAAACTGTGTGTTCACATTATTAGCGGGGATGGGAGGTTCACTGGACACACACATTAGCTCCATGCAAGCAATGAGAGCTGTTCTGCTGCCATTTGTAGCCATTAAAAATACATACGGCTAAATACAAGGGCTGAGCTCTTGGAAAATGAACAAGGTGACATAATGCTTGACAAAATGTATACAGAAATACTGCATTTAATCTCATAATATCATTTGCGGAGCACCCGAGGAGCAGTTGTAGCTAAATCAGTAAGTTAGGAGTGTCTTCGAGCAAGACACCCAACCCTCCAGTTGGTGGTCTGTGTCAATGGGTGAAGGTATTTTAGTCTAAAAACGGTAATGAAAGTGCTATAAAAGTGGAAACCGTTTGCTATTTTTTTTTACTGCTGTTTTAAGATTGCAATGCAAAAAAATGTTAAATTGCAATGTTAAAAACAAAAGATTCATGCCGTTGCTCTTGTTTTATTGGTCAGAGGTTTTAAAAAAATGCTCTCCCTCCTCTATTCAATCACAAGACAGATGGCTGAAAAGGGAAGATGATCCTTCCTTCTTATGTATGTAGCATAAACATCATACGACAGCAATAATGCCAGTGTAACCAATTCCTATGTCACTTACGGGTAAGGTATGATGACGTTGTGTGTTTCAATTAAGAGGGTTAAATTAAACTTTTGGATAAAGTGGTCTGTAAAATATCTGGTCCCATCAGAATTATAATCAAATGCAGCCTTATGTAAGTTTGAATGAAATATTTCATTTTGTTCATCAAAATGTTGCTGTTTTCGGAATATTATATTAACATGTATATCGGGTTGTAATCACCATCCAGGTACCAATCACTGGGGTGAAGAGGTGGAGATAGTGGACTCCTACAAGTACCTTAGGGTCCACATTAACAATAAACTGGACTGGTCACACATCACTGATGCACTCTGAAGGGCCACGGCAGGATGTTCTTCCTGAGGAGACTGAGGTCGTTTGGTGTCTGTAGCGGGCTCCTCAAGACCTTCTATCAGTCTATGGTGGCCAGCACACTCTTCTTTGCGATAGTGTGCAGGTGGAGCGGAACCAGGCTCAATAAGATAGTGAGGAAAGCCTGCTCGGCAGTGGGACTGAACCAGGACCATCTTCAACTGGTGGCAGTGGGGATGCACGATGAGCTGTGACAGATGGGTAGCACTCCTTTGTGCCCATGGCCATCCGACTTCATAACAGCAGTCTGGACGGCACACAACTCTGACCGTCCTGAAGTGCATCTCAGCCTCACTACCTCATCCCGTTCATTCACTACTCATCCATTGACATGTCATGCCCAAACTGTGCGTTTTTTTTGTTTTTTTTTAATGCTTGTTGGTCCTAGCCCACATGCATCCTGCCTATTTCTGTTTATTTATTTCTTTTCATTGCTACAATCACTCTATATTGTCGTTTAAATTTGGTCATCTATTTTTCACCCTTAAGGTTCCATTCTGTTATCCTTTCTTATCCCTAATGTTGTTGCTGTTGTTGTTCTCCCTGCTGTCTATTTATTTGTGGATGTCTTTGCAATCTTCTGTCTTCTAACTGTCTCTATTTCTATTTCTATTCACATTTATTTTTTGACATTATAACTGTTACACTGTTGTGACAAAAGAATTTCCCCTATGGGGATGAATAAAGTTTCTTATCTTATCTTATCTTATCTTATCTTATCTTATCTTATCTTATCTTATCTTATCTTATCTTATCTTGATCGGGCATCCTTCTTGCTGATGCTTGAGTTCAGTCAGAAAAAAATATTTAGCAATTCTGCTATTTTTGAATAGTTACTTATGTCTGTTGCAAGTATGACTTTGTTATATAACATATATATATATATATATATATATATATATATATATATATATTTGTGTGTGTGTGTGTGTGTGTGTGTGTGTGTGTGTATCTCTGTGTGTGAGATACATTTGGCAGTGGGTATTTAATGAAAACTTTGCTAGATTCTGTATGAAGAAAGTGTGAGGTGACACCACCATGTCTAAATCCTCCTGCAGAAGTTTCTGCTGATGCTGGAACTTGAGGATAAAACCCCTTGTGTCAAAATTAAGAAAATATAATAATTATAATCATATAATAATATATGATTATAATATAATAATAATATATTGTGTATAAGAAAATAGTTAAGAGTTAAAAAGACAGTTTGATTTTTTTTTTTAAATCATGTGTCCCACATCTATTTCCATTTAGTTGTTTTTCAACTTTGAGGAAGATTGAGCAATTGTTTATTATCTGATCAATCATAAACAATCTGCTAGATTATTGGAAAGTACACGGGGGCAAGATTTCCTCATGATTTTTGTAATGTCATAATTTGGTTTAGTATGATGTTAATTTTTGTGACAGTAATTTAATAAAGCAACCAATTTCTTGCCATTTTTGAGGCAATTGGTTTCCAATTTCATATCATTTTCCATGATGGTAAAATCAATCTGGATAATTTACCAGTAAAACAGTGCAATCTCAAGAATAAAAAAAAAAGGTTCCTTCAGGATCCTTAAATCAATCTGTGACTGATTTTCTTTGAGTCAAAGTTAAAAAAGTAAATGAAAAGAACATTAAAACTAAAATCTGAGCAAGCTGGTGTGTGACAAACTGAAATGAACATCCTGTTATCCTGCATTAAAGAGTGATCTTTTGATCTCTTTCAGTTAAACAACATTTCTGTACTTCATCAAAATCTTCTACCCCTTTCAGCTTTTCCCTTCAGGGGTTGCCACAGCGAATCAACCTTCTCCCTCTAACCCTATTCTCTGTATCTTCTGTCTCACACCAACTACCTTCATATTCTGTCACTATGTCCATAAATCTTTTCCTTCTTCTTCCTCAAGACCTCCTGCCTAGCAGCTCCGATTCCGGCATCCCTCTACCAATATATTCTCTATCCCTCCTCTGTACATGATCGAACCATCTCAGTCTGGCTTCTCTGACCTTCTCTCCAAAACATCTAACATGAGCCGTCCCTCTGATAGACTCATTCCTGATCCTCTTCATCCTCGTCACTCCCAAATAGAACCTCACCATTTTCATCTCTGCTACCTCTAGCTCTGCCTCCTTTCTTTTTGTCATTAGAACTGTTTCTAGGCCATACAGCATAGCTGGTCTCACTATTGTCTTGTACACCTTTCCTTTCATTCTGGCTGATAGTCTTATATTGCATAGTACCCCTGACACTTTTCTCCACCCATTCTGCCAACATCATGGTCGATGGAGATTCCTGTCTAACCCCATCCTTCAGCCTCTCCATCATCACTGCAAACAAGAAGGGGCTCAGAGCTTATCCCTGATGAAGTCCCACCTCCATCTTGAACATCCCTGTCAAACCTAGAGCAGACCTCACCAATGTCTCATAGCTAGCATACATGTCCTCAGCAGTCTGACATACTTCTCTGGCACTCCAGACTTTTTCATACAATACCAGAGCTCCTCTCTTGGCATCCTGTCATATGCTTTTTCTAGGTCTACAAAAAGTGCATTCTGTACTTCTTTATGAGCATGCTCAAAACAAATACTGCATCTGTAGTACTCTTTCTAGGTATGAAGTCATACTGTTGCTCACAAATGCTGACTTCTGCTCTCATTCTAGTTTCTACTACTCCTCCCCATAACTTCATTGCATGGCTCATCAACTTTATCCCTCTATTGATGCCACAATCTGCACATCCCCCTTATTCTTAAAAACGTGTATCATCCCATGTCATCTCCATTCCTCAGGCATCTTCTCACTGGCTAAGATCATATTGAATAATCTAGCAAGAAACTCTACCGCTGCCTCCTAGACACTTCCACACCTCCACCAGTATATTGTGCACTCTTCATCCTCTTCAGTGTCTTCCTCACTTCACTTTTACTAATCTCTGCTACTTTGTGGTGTACAATCAATCTCCTCTTCTGCCCTTGACTCTCTTTCATTTTCCTCATTCATCTGCACTTCAAAGCACTCTTTCCATCTCCCCATCACTCTTCTAGCATCTGTCAATACATTTCCCTCTCTATCCTTAATCACCCGGTTCTGTTGTACATCCTTTCTATCGTTATTTCTGTTTCGCCAACCTGTATAGATCTCCCTCCTTACTGTCCAACTGAGCATAAAAGTTGTCATACACCCTTTGTTTTGCCTTTGCTACCTCTATCTTGAACTTATGTTGTATCTCCCTGAACTCCTGTCTGCTCTGTTCAGTCCTCTCAGTGGACTCCCACTTCTTCTTTGCTAACCACTTTTTCTGTATGTACTCCTACACTTCCTCATTCCACCACCAAGTCTCCTTATCTACTTTCCTTCCAGATGACACACCAAGTACTGTCATACCCATCTCCCTGATAACACTAGCTGTGGTTGTCAAATCATCGGGAAGCTCCCCCTGAACACCCAGAGCCTTTCTCAGCTCCTCTCTGAAAACCATACAACACTCCCCCCTTGCTCTGCCTTTCTCCTCTTGATCTGCCTTGTCGCCAAAGTAATCCTACAAACCACCATCCTATGCTGTCTACATATACTCTCACCTACAACTACTTTGCAGTAGTACAGAGAAATGGTTAGCAAAGAAGAAGAGTGACACTGAGGGGACTGAAGAGAACAGACAGGAGTTCAAGGAGATACAACGTAAAGTGAAGATAGAGGTAGCAAAGGCAAAACAAAGGGCGCATGATGACTTGTATGCTCGGTTGTATACAGGTTGTGTATGCTCGGTTGTATACAGGTTGGGGAAACAGAGAGAAAAAGATGGAAATGATGTACAACAGGTCCGGGTGATTAAAGATAGAGAGGGTTGAGGTTAAGGAAAATCTAGAGAGGTGGAGGTATGCGCTGGAAAGGAGAGGAATGATGTTGCAGCAAGACTGGTATATGTGTGTGAATGAGAGGAACTCGGGTGGAACGGCGACGTAACAATGAGTGGAAATCAATGCAAGTTGGAGGATTTCAGGTGATTTGGGTCACCAGTTCAGAGCGGAGAGTGTGGAATAGAAGAGAGAGAGTGAAGAGACAGGTTCAAGCAGGCAGGAATTGGTGGAGAAAAGTGTCAGGGGTACTATGCGATAAAAGACTATCAGCCAGAATGAAAGGAAAGGTGTGCAAGACAATAGTGAGACCAGCTATGCTGTATGGCCTAGAAACAGTTCTAATGACAAAAAGAAAGGAGGCAGAGCTAGAGGTAGCAGAGATGAAAATGCTAAGCCTTGCTTTGGGAGTGACTAAGATGGATAGGATCAGGCATGAGTCTGTTGATGGAACAGCACATGTTAATGATTTGGGGGAAAGAGTTTTAGAGAGAAGGTCAGAGAAGCCAGACTGAGACGTTTTGGTCACGTACAGAGGAGGGATAGTGAATATATTGGTAGACAGAAGCTGGAACTGGAGTTGCCTGGCAGGAGGTCTCGAAGAAGACCTAAGAGAAGACTTATGGACGTAATGAGAGAGGATATGAAGGTAGTTGGTGTGAGAGAGGAGGATACAGATAATAGGGTTTGATGGAGAAGGTTGATTCACTGTGGTGACCCCTGAAGGGAAAAGCTGAAAGGAGAAAAAGAAGCAGAAGCTTGTTTCTGTTATTTGCATATTTTCCAATGCCTGCTTTTGAATTGGATCTTTTATAATTCGCTGTAGATGGCTCTTATACTTCAGTTCGCTATGATGTCGTGACCTTTTTGCCATCACTACACGTACAGAAATGCTGAAGGGTGAATGGCTTTTTGCTAAATAAAACTTAAAAGTAAACCTTGCCCTGACTAAATCACTTTCTGAAATATAATAAGAAATTTGAGCCTTGGTAATTGAATGAGGTGGGTGTTACAGCTCTATATGTGGCCATGCAATCGACGAGCGACTGATCCTGGGTGTCCCCTACCTCTCCTTCTATTGCAGTGGGTATAACCCCAGCCCCCGGCACTATACACAGCCCAGAGTGCAGGATGTGCAGTATATTATGGCTGAATGAATAGTAAGAAATTAAGCATATGCCCAAATAACACTTGAATGTAAAGAACACACAGGGTACATTATAGTAAATGACAAAAAAATAAATGAGCCATTGTGACAAGTACTTGTTTAGAATATTTAATTACATACTGGCACACTTCTTTGGCTTAGTTTGAACTCTTCTCTGGGTTTGCCGCTGCACCGATCCAGGAAGAAACCGGTAAAATGGTGTAAGAAGTTCCAGAAAAATGTTTATTTTTCCGAAGGTTCCTATCTCATGTCAGAGCTGTATGTTTTGGATATCACTGAGTAACTGATGGACATTCAGTGGTTTCTGTATAAATCGCAGCTATTGTTTGTTATTGATCAGCCTTCATTAACATTAAGAAAATTACAATGTTCCACATATGCAACATCAATATTTAATGATTTGCAAGCAAAAAACTTGCAAGAACTTCAGTAATCCTTTCTAACTTGTACATAGTCATTTTAGTTTTTCACTAGATTTACATTCTTATTTGCTGATAGTAGTTTGGGGCAAATCATTTGAATCATCCGAGTCATTCGCCTGTTCCTGAGGAGAAGCGCCCCCGGGAGAAGTTCTTTATACAGTGGTTGTAACAAGTCTATATTTAAAAACTAGTAGAATATGGTGATTACGTTTATGGGTCCTGACTTTGAGGGATTAAATGCTTGACCATATTTTTTTTCCCCAAAGAAGAGGATGAATGTGAATAATGTCAAGAGTTCGGTTGCCTGGTTGAACGAATGAGAAAAGCTATATCAGTGAGCACCATGTTTGTCGCTTTTGGCATTAGATTCAGAAACTTTACTTTTCTTTTGATGCATTAGTCCTCCGAGATCTTTCATCTTCATACATTCAAAAAATGGCTGACAAAGCATTAACTGTCTTTTTCCAGTCACTTTCATATTCTTCAGGCATACATTGCTGTCTGCAACAACAACACCCTGCTGCAGTTGCCAGAGGTCAAACATCTTGGTTTTGTCTACCCTGATGTCTGACTCCCCCAAGCTCTCTGTGTAAGGCTCCAAGTTAGACACATGTCAGCCATAACTCTGTGCATATACACACCAAGAGGAAAGACTGAGCGAAAAACACTGCAGGCAAGGAAAAACCGAATAGGTAGACATACATGGAGAGGTTGACAGAGAATACAGTTAATTGATTCAAACTCAAAACCTTGTACAACCCATCCATCAGTGAGCAAAATACAAATGTCAACATTGTGCAAACAGCCCACTCTCCCAGCAGTTGAGTGCAAGGGATAATGGGAGACCAGAGGATCTGGAGGAGGCTGTCATTTCAACTGTTTGGAGGCGAGCCAAACATACTTATGAAGGTGGCTTTACAGAGTCAGTGCTAGTGAGAGCTGGCTACTGTGGGAACCTTGTCTGGCCTCAGCCAGGGAAAGAAAAAGCATGTAAATCTGGACCAGTTTAAAAATCTGGTGAAGCACACCTTCTCTTTAACATCTGCAAAACATTAGATTTCCTGCTTGCTAAAAAAATCTAAGAGGGTCTTGTGACTTCCAATTACTTGATCACATGACTTTTGGTGCATGATAAACTACAGGCAACATCAGGAGTACAATCACTACCTCAGGCAGGTCTACCTACAAATTGAAAAACAAATAAAATAAAATAAATGTTGGAGCTACCACTTGAAATCTTAACTGACTTGCAATCAGCATCCGAATCAAAACTCCACCTGAATCAGTACTGCACTCTTTGGACAGTACCTAACTAATTTAGCCCAAAGGGAAAATATAAATTAGAGCTTGCTTTTTCATCTGAATCCACTTCCTGGTGTATTTGGGCCCTTTGAGGACTTGAGATTTTATATAGATGGAATTATATGGGTCCCTGAGTAGAAAAAAAAACACAACAAAAAAGAATAAGACGTGTGTCATACCCTAACTGTTGTCCATTTTATCTTTGCAGGTCTCAGGCCAATCGCATCCTGCTTATTTCTGTTTGTTTTATTTTTTTTATTTTTGTCATTGCTTTTGTTGCTCTGTTTCTGTTGTCATTTTGGTTGCCTATTTTCACCCTTACTGTCTTTATTTCCCATTCTGTTGTCCATTCATGTCTTTGATGTTGTTGTTCTCTCTGCTGTTTATTTATGTGTGGATGTCTTTTGCTATTTTCTAATTGTCTCTCCATTTATATTCATTTTCATATTTACTGACACTATAACTGTTACATTGCTGTGACAAAGGAATTTCCCCTATTGGGGTCAATAAAGTTTATCTTATCTATTTCATCTATCTTATCTTACCTATATGTCTGTCTGTGTCTTGCTATGGACCACATCAGGTTGTCAAACAATAGTCACCTCTGAACTTCACCTTCATGTATTTTACCCATAGCCCCTGTCTAATTGTTGAAATGATCCTCACTTTCTGACCCTCATTCTCATGAGATGAGTGCCATGCTGAACTTAAAAAAAATGCAGCAAGAAGGCTTTTTTGATCAGGGATCAGGGATCCTTAAGATAACTGACACTCTACCTTTCATCCAATAATACTGAGGGAGATATCAACCCCATCAACCCAATCAGGGTCTCCCTTACTTTAATGATGCCAAAGTATCTGTCTACTCAATACTTAAAAGAAAAGCTGAAGGGTCAGGTTTTTCTCTTTCCATGATTTTCCTTGCTTTGCAAGGAGAGTGGCGGTCATAGCCGTGTGAGTGAGGGGAGACCAAAACAGATATCCGCTAAATATCCGCTTAAAAAATGCAAAAAATTTTGTGAGTTTGTGTTCAGTGGCCAATACAGTAAATGGGATTGTGACTCGGAAGAATTACCTTGTAGTTTGTAAAGATTTCAAGATGTCCCATGTTTGACTTTCAAATACAAATACACTAATTGATTTTAAATTAAATTAAATTAAATTAAATTAAATTAAATTAAATTAAATTAAATTAAATTAAATTAAATTAAATTAAATTAACAATCCATTCATCCATCTATCCATCTTCCACCACTTATCCAAAGTGAGGTCGCAGAGGCAGCAGGCCGGAGCAGGGAGGCCCCGACCTCCCCTTCCCCAGCCACATAATCCAGCTCTTCTGGGGGAATCCCAAGGCGTTCTCAGGCTAGCCTAGAGACATAGTCTCTTCAGCATGTCCTGGATCATCACTGTGGGCTTCTTCCAGATGGACATGCTCGGAATACCTTCCCCAGGAGGCATCCAGGAGGGATCCTGACCAGATGTCCAAGCCACCTCATCTGACTCCTCCCTATGCGGAGAAGGAGCGACTCTATTCTGAGTTCCTCCCGGATGGTCGAACTTCTCACCCTATCCCTAAGGGAGAGTCTAGCCACTCTGCGGAGAAAACTCATTTTGGCTGCTTGTATCTGTGATCTTGTTCTTTCGGCCAGTGCCCACAGCTCATGACCATAGGTGAGGGAAGAAACGTAGATCAACTAGTAAATTGAGATTTGCCTTCTGGCTCAGCTCCTTCTTCACCACGACCGACCGGTACAGTGTCTGCATCTCTGCAGATGCTTCACCGATACCCCTGTCAATCTCCCGCTCCATCCTACCCTCACTCGTGAACAAGACCCAGAGATACTTAAACTCCTCCACTTTAATTTAATTTAATTTAATTTAATTTGATTTAATTTAATTTAATTTAATTTAATTTAATTTAATTTAATTTAATCATAGTATCAATACCAGAGTGTACTTTGAATGATCTTTTCTCAATTAATTTTGAAATTGAGAAATTAATTTCTCAATTAATTTCAAGTAGGCACACCGCTTAAGCTAAGCACCTACATTCTGAAATTCTGCTTAAACCACAGTGGTAATGTATTTTGAAGTCACCTTCCCAAGTCAGGGTACTGGAAAAAATAAATTATACCCAAAGAGGAGGCCTGATGTTTTGATTTGTATATGTTTGTTTGAAATATTTAAATCCAGAGAATTAATCCATTGGGATGAAGTTACAACAGAGGTACCTGTGAATAACTAGGGGATTAAAATGTAACAACAATAACAATAATAATAACAATGATAACAATGATAATAATAAAGATAATAATGGTTTTAGTTGACTCCACCCCCAGCATAGTGGCGTAAAAAGTAAGACAAAACATTTTCAACAATCATTCAATCGTTAATTACTTTTTTTTATTTTATGTATACCATATTTTTCAGACTAAAAGTTGCACTTTTTAGCTGGTCCTCTTGACTTATACTCAGGTGTGACTTACACAAAATATATTAAAATATATACGGTAATTTCACATGTTCGTTATTTTCACACTGACAACCACAAGTGCGTGCTCTAGGCTTCTGTGCCAGTATATACAGTACTACTCCTATTACTCCTGCATAACCGAAAATTTTAAATTTAAACATCAACTTATAAAAACAACTGAGAAAGACTGAACACAAATGCCCCCAAAAAGGAAAGTAATATTCTGCAGATTACAAGCTACAAGTAGTGAAACATGCAGTTGAAAACAGTAATCGAGCAGCAGAAGGAAGGTTTGGAGTGAAAGAGAAACTAGTGGGGGACTGGCGAAAAGCGGAGGATACTTTTACTGCAATGAAGAAAGAAAATCGCTAGATTAGCTAAAAACTAGATAGCCACAGCTAGAGGAACAAATTCACAAATGGGTGCTTGAGCAACATGCTGCCGGGAAAGGCTCGCCAATGTTGCAGTTACATCTCCATGCCCAAATAGTTGCCAAGGTGATGAATATAAATGCCTTTATGGGAGGACCTTCTTGGTATTACCGCTACACAACCACCTCTCTATAAGATAAGATGAGATAAGATAAACTTTAATGATTCCCATAGGGGAAATTCCTTTGTCACAGCAGCATAATAGTTGTAATGTCAAAAAAAAAGGAAACAATATAAAAATGAACAAATATAAACAGAAAGGCAGAAGACAGAAGACAGACAAAAGAAGCAAGACAAAAAAAATCTTTGAATAGATCGACAGCAGATAAATAGACAACAGACAGCAACAACAACATCAGGGATGACAATGGGCAACATCAAGGAACAGTGAGGGTGAACAATACATAAACTAGAGCTAAACAACAATATGAATAGAGTGACAAAAATAAATTGCAATGAATAAAATAAACAAAAATAGGCGACTGTTGTACAGTCTGTGGGCACAAAGGAGCATCCGAAGCGCGGACAAAGATGTCCCAAAAACGGCCACGCAGAAGAGGAAGTGTTGCACCAAATACCTCTGAATTTGGCAGAGCTGCTCTGAGGATGAAATATTTAATGGATTTAGTGATTTGGAGTGAATAGCTGTTGATAGGTCATGTTAACATACCAGACACCTGTTGAATAGAATAGAATGCAGTCATTTGGCAGACGGTTTTATCCAAAGCGCCTTACAGTGGAGATGCCAGGGATTGAACCCAAGAAGCCAGGAATCGAACAAGAAAGGTCCGGTTCCAAAAACGATTGCTCTACCTCCTGCACCAGCCCGTTGCTCTCTATTCTATTGTTATTACTATTGTAAGGACCCTGTGGTACTGTTTAAAAGAATGCTCAGACTTCTGTGATTTCCTACTGGCTGTGAATGTGTTTTGGGATGAGGGGGGGAGTGGGAGGAGAGAGAGAGCACTGTAATGGAGAAGATTAAGTAGAGCCGCTGTTTCTTAATTGTTACAATTGTTCTAACAAAGATAAGGCTTAACCAGCAAATCGTCATCGTTGGGCACGTCCGCTCGGACATTACATTGTAACTTGCCTTTCAATGTGAAATATCTGTTCTTTGTCTCTGATTTCATCAAATAAATTTTCCCCCAAAAATGCAACTTATAGTCCAGTGCGACTTACATTTTTTTTTTTCTTCTTCATTATGCACTATTTGGCTGGTGCGATTTACACTCCAGAGCCAATTACAGTACGGAAAATTTGTTTTATTTTCCCTAAAAGATCAATAACTCAGTGCGCCAGTGGAAATCTTTTCACTGGGAAAATATTACTTATTCTTCTATGAAAGTTCAATCCTAAATAGGTTTTCTTAGACTTTGATTAGGTACACATGACCAGGATAACGTGCCATCACTTGCATTTTAGTTCAGATGCGTTGTCTTTTTTACTGATAGTTACATGTTAATAATAATAATAATAATTTCTACTTCAAACACTGATGTATCACAGACTACTCGAATAACTTAATCTAAAGACTATCAATGTTTTCAGTCTTGTTAGTTTTAGTTAGTGTTTCATCTGGAAGGAAAGTAGAAACGAGACTTGGTGAAGGATGGTGATGATGAAGGATAGAGAGGGAAATGTATTGACAGATGCTAAAAGAGTAATGGGAAGATGGAAAGAGTACTTTGAAGAGCTGATGAATATGGAAAATGAAAGAGAGGCAAGGGTAGATGACCTGACTTTTGTAGATCACAAAGAAGCAGAGATTAATAAAAGTGAAGTGAGGAAGGCATTGAAGAGGATGAAGAGTGGAAAGGCAGTTGGTCCTGATGATATACCTGCGGAGGTGTGGAAGTGTCAAGGAGAGGCAGCGGTAGAGTTTCTGACTAGTTTATTCAACAGGATCTTAGAGAGTGAGAAGATGTCTGAAGAATGGAGACTGCGTGTGATGTGCCCATTTTTAAGAATAAGGAGTATGTGCAGAATTGCGGCAACTATAGAGGGATAGAGTTGATGAGCTATACAATGAAGTTATGGGAAAGAGTACTTGAAACTAGACTGAGAGCAGAGGTCAGCATTTGTGAACAGCAGTATGGCTTCATGCCTACAAAGAGTACAACAGATGCAGTATTTGCTTTGAGAATGCTAACAGAGAAGTATAGAGAAGGCAAGAGAGAGCTGCATTGTATTTTTGTTGACCTAGAAAAAGCATATGACAAGTTGCCAAGAGAGGAGCACTGGTATTGTATGAGGAAATCTGGAGTAGCAGGTAAGTATGTTAGACTGGTGCAGGACATGTGTGCTAGCTGTGAGAAAGCGGTACGGTGTGCTGTAGGGGTGACAGAGAAGTTCAAGGTTGAGGTGGTACTCCATCAGGGATCAGTTCTGAGCCCCGTCTTGTTTGCAGTGGTGATGGACAAGCTGACAGATGAGGTTAGACAGGAATCTCCATGGACCATGATGTTTGCAGATGACATTTTGATCTGTAGTGAGAACAGACAACAGTAGAGGAAAATCTAGAGAGGTGGAGGTATGCGCTGGAAAGGAGAGGAATGAAAGTTAGTCGCAGCAAGACAGGGTATATGTGTGTGAATGAGAGGAACTCGGGTGGAACGATGAGGCCACAGGGAGTGGAGATCAAGAAGTTGGAGGATTTCAGGTACTTTGGGTCAACAGTCCAGAGCAAAAGAGAGTGTGGCAAAGAGGTGAAGAGACGGATTGAAGCAGGTTGGGACGGGTAAAGAAAAGTGTCAGGGGATAGAAAACTATTAGCCAGAATGAAAGTAAAGGTGTACAAGACAGTGGTGAGACCAGCAATGCTGTATGGCCTAGAAACAGATCCAATGACAAAAAGACAGAAGGCAGAGCTAGAGGTCGCAGAGATGAAAATGCTAAGGTTCTCTTTGGGAGTGATTAGGATGGAGAGGATCAGGAATGAGTCTATCAGAGCGACTGCTCATGTTAGATGTTTTGGAGAGAAGGTCAGAGAAGCCAGACTGAGATGGTTCAATGGTTCGGTCATGTACAGAGGAGGGAGAGTGAATATATTGGTAGACGGATGCTGGAATTGGAGATGCTAGGCAGGAGGTCTCGAGGAAGACCAAGGAGAAGATTTATGGATGTAGTGAGAGAGGATATGAAGGTAATTGGTGTGAGAGAGGAGGATACAGAGCATGGGGTTAGATGGAGAAGGTTCATTCGCTGTGGCGACCCCTAAAGGGAAAAGCCGAAAGGAGAAGAAGAAGAGACTTATCAATGAATAACAACACTAATTAATTTATTTGGCCAGCTGACTCCGCACTCAAGTCTCACTCCATTCATTTTGTTAACTGTGTGTGCCCATAGTAATCAGTTCCCTGCAGCCATCCTCTGTCAGGTGACTCACCCAGTCATACAAACAGGTCTAAATATAGTGATGCTCCACTTCTCCCTCTGAGAGGGAGAGCAAAAGTGCAAGAAACAAAAAGATTAGCTAATTAGTGCGTTCATCATATCAGCTCTCCAACAGTCCACTAATTGTCCCTGAATGCACCGCTGAAGGAAATGTATCATCTTTACAGACCCTGAAACCTCTCAGTTTGCTGGTGTTTGCTCTTAAAACAGATGGGCTTTGCATGTCCTCGTTAAACTTTAACGTCAAGTTCATTTCATTACCTTTGCTTTTCTATTGAAGGCAACTTTAATTATGTAACAGTTGGACGACCTGCAGTGATCACTCTGCATATTCAGAGATAGTTTGCATATCATTGTCCCTATCTATGTCAAATCTGTGAAGAAGCGGATGCATGATGTAAGGAGAGACGATAAAGAGCAAATTTTAATTCTAATGGGTGTGAATAAAATTTCCAACAACCACAAAATCTGCTGCCATTCTTAGATACAAAGCACAGCAGCTTTTATTACTTTCTTTGAAATGATAAAAAAAAATCAGTGTACTATATCATTAGCTTTGCAACCAGAGAAATGTGCTAATGTCAGTTTCATTTCACTCAGCAGTTTCATTTCACTCAGCAGCTTGCCATTCATTTGGATATCCAACAGCTTCACCCTGCTGAGTCAATCACAAGCAGTTATAGTTATCTCATTGAAGCTGGATGTCTTTGACTGGTCGGGCGTATCTGAAAACGCAAGAGACAGCAGTGGCCTGAATATTAAAGTTGATACATGCAATTCAAAAGTCGAACAAAACGTAATTAAATATTTAACTTGCATTTGGATGCAGCATGTAGCTGGTATACATTATTTCCAATTCTAAGAGAAAGACCTGGACTGCATTGTTGTATTCTGGTTGACTTAATGTGAAGCAAGTCCAACCACTCCCGCATTTGGTTCGGAGCTGTGGGGAATCCACGATAAACATACCAGAACAATTAATTTTAACAATTTTGGCAATACCACTCTATCTTTGGCATAACAACAAAAATATAGCACATGCATATATATATATTTATAGAGATGAAGATGTTGAGGTTCTCTTTGGGAGTCACCAGGATGGATAGGATCGGGAATGAGTCTATCAGAGGAACAGCACATGTTCAATGTTTTGGAGAGAAGGTCAGAGAAGCCAGACTGAGATGGTTCGGTCATGTACAGAGGAGTGATAGAGAATATATTGGTAGACGGATGCTGGAATTGGAGCTGCCAGGCAAGAGGTCTCGATGAAAACCAAAGAGAAGATTTATGGACATAGTGAGAGAGGATATGGAGGTAGTTCGTGTGAGAGAGGAGGATACAGTGAATAGGGTTAGATGGAGAAAGTTGACTCGCAGTGGCGACCCCTGACGGGAAAAGCCGAAAGAAGATTAAGAGGACATATATATACACACACACACACACACACACACACACACACACACATATATATATATATATATATGTGTGTGTGTGTGTGTATGTATACATGTATATGTATATATAATAATATTTATTTATTCATTTAACTATTTATTTACTTGTTCATATATTTTGAGAGCTTATTTGCACATTGGTTAGTGCTTTGGCCTCACACCAAGAAGGTTCCTGGTTTATTTTCTGACAAGAGTGCCTTTCTGTGTGGAGTTTGCATGTTTTACACATGTCTGCATGGGTTTACTCCTTTACTCCAACAGTCAGAAATCATGCATTATGATTTGAGGATTGAGATTTGAGACCCCTAATTGTCCAGGCATGCAAATGAGAGAGTGAACCGTTGCTCGTCTCTATAAGTGACCCTGTTATTGACTGGTGATCATTCCAGAATGAACCCTGCCTCGGGCCCAATGACAGCTGGGATAGACTCCAGCTGCCCCTGTGACCTGACTGCAGGCTAAGCATTGTAAATAATGATTAAATTAATTTAATTAAAACTTAACATACTTCACACTTGTACTGGCAATCAAATGGCAATATCCACAGCCAACCATGTTATGATCAAATGAAAAAATAATTTGACATAAGCGTGACAGCAGCAGCGCTATGAAAATTAGCAAGATAAAAAAAAGATAAACACATATAAGGAAAACTTCAGGGCCTAAAGCTATATTGGCTTTATATGAACAAAGACATCCCATTTCAGTCCCCATTTGAGTTTGCAACTTGGCTTCCCCGTGGTCTCCACCCAGATGGACATGCTCGGAATACCTCCCCGTCCAGGAGGCATCCTGACCAAATGCCCGAGCCACCTCAACTGACTCCTCTATGCAGAAAAGCAGCTCTACTCCGAGCTTCTCCCGGATGACTGAACTTCTCACCTTATCATTTTTTCCATGCTAGAAATTCCCCTGAATATTAATTGATCCATGGTATTATTTGCCATTTAAGATGAAGATGAAGCAAATGGAAGGATGTTTAAATAATATTATGAAAAACACACGAGTTTCCAGGGCATTTTTTGGATGTACTTTCACCACCAAAAATGTATTGTTGAAAACAATGTAAATAATAATACTGAGCTCTCTAAACTCTAGTCTTTAATGTTGACTGTAGATTTAAAGTACCCTTTACTACGCAAAAACCTATGTTGGACCTGTTGCTTTGTTGCAGAGAAACTACAAAACTGACTTGGTAATGTAATTTTTCACTTCAAAGTATGGGATAGTCATATGTTTATATAAAATAAAGACACAGAAACATTAGAAAACACCTCTTGGCTGAAGTTTTTGGCTGCTGCAAGAGATGCTATTCAGAGAGGGGTCTAGAGTATGCCATAATTTTTATCAACTGGAAACAACCTTTTTTTGCAACCTGAAGACAATAATGTCATGAGAAGAATCAATGAATGCAACTGACTGAATTTCAAAAAGACCTCAGAGCCCAACTCATATATCAGTATCATATATCGACTTTGTTCATAAATACATCAGTGTTGGGGTATATCAGCCAGCATGAAATGTGGGTTTGAAGACCAACTTTTGATACTTTTCCAACTTCAACATCTTCCATTTTTCTGGAGGGGCAAGGAGCATTAATCTATTAATATCCCAAGCCACAGTGAAGAGAATGAATTGGCATTTTCGAACAGAACAACTCTAAGAAATAAGTTCTCAGGACTTTCCAATTCAAATTTTGTTCTTAAAACTACTCTCCCCTTGAGGCCATTTTTTCTTTTTGCATTTGCACAGGCAGTAAGAGACTCTGTTGGACCAGTGTGACACAGGTCTACCTTGAGGCGTCATACTCTAACCACAGCGACGCAGGGGAGGACAAGACAGAGAGCAAAGTTACCTCAGCATCTATGTTGTGCTTGGCAGGAATCATAACCACAGACAAAATATTTTCTCCCTGTGCTGTATCATGTGTGAGAAACCCACCATTAGCTAAATCTATCCTTGTTTTTGCGAACCTATTCATGTTCCGCTTGCAAGTCCTACAAATCCCCCTGTATCATAGTAGGACAAAAGAGCGTAGCCCTCTCCAGTTCATTTCTTCCTGGTTCTGTCAATTTTTTTACATCACTTTGACTTCTTTTCAGAATTTTCTTGTCTTTGTAACATGACTTGAATTTCTTCATTTGAAGACATTAACCCCTCTTCCGAGAGAGGCTTCTTCAGTTCTAATGGCCTGTGTGGAGTAGAAGCGCCAGGTTGTTGGTCTACGTTATGATGGCTTTTTATGCAAATGGGAGAACTGATGGGCCAAAACTAGGTTGAAGGGGATTGTTGTGCTAATGAGTTGCACAAAGGTACAACTTCTGGGGATTTACCTGGATTAGAATCTGAAAAGGTGAAGCTAAACTTTTCAGACTGTGAAACAAAGGAGTGAAACCTGTTGGATCACATGAACTGAGGCTCATGTGGAAGTTACCGGGGGGAGGGGGGGGTTCTGTTGGTGGATCGTTTGGGTTCTTTGGAGGGTGCAGATATGCCTGGTCCATTTTTGCTTGGACATCTTGGTATTGATCCCTGTGTTTAAGGCCCCCTCGTCTGTTCAGAGACGTTGTTCCGTTTTGACCAAGATCGCTTTTTTGACTCCTCTCTTGAACCATCTGTCTTCTCTTGCGAGCATGAGGACAATGCTGTCTTCGAAGGAATGGTCCTTATTCTCCAGGTGTAGGCTGATGGGGTAGTCCTGTCCTAAAGCGGTGGCTCTCCTATGATGGGCCAACCATTTCTACCAATTACCTCTCTCATTTGCATAACAAACCATCATAATATGCTCCTCCATTGTTCTTTTGCACAGTCCATATTCATATTCACAATAATGTTTGCATGGCAGATAAAAAATCAGGAATTTCACTGTACAGGGAAACACATTTTTACACTGTACATGTGACTATAAATGCTTTGAATCTTGAATCTTTGAATCTTGAACTGCCAACAACCCTGGCATTTCTGTTCAGAAACTCCCCACAGGCCATTACAACTAAAGAACCATCTGCGATGAGCAATGAAACGTCTTTAAGCGAAGAAAATCAAGTCTAGTTGCCACAACAAGAGAATTTTGAACAATTCATCATGACCTCGATGACCGAGAACCTTTACAGACAGTCCACAAGTAATAATGGCCGTCGGTTATGCGTTCCACCAATCAGAAAACCTACATCAGAAAGTTCCTATGGAACTCTCAAAAGACGCTGCCTCGGAGTAAGAGCTAAAGGGTTCTGGGACCTAAGTTGCAAGTTCCTATGCTCACTGAATGCACAAAAAGGCCTAGAACCTAAAAAAGTTCTATGAACAGCATAAAGGCTCCTACGGAAAGTGGCTTATGGTAGTTTGCTATTCTGGTACTTTAGTACAGGATCAAACGGAGACCATTTGATGTGGAAGTGGCAACAAATTAATTGATTAAACAGATAACACCCTTTGCATGTTGGTGTTGTTATATCAACCATAATTTCCGGACTGTAAGCCACTACTTTTTTCACACACTTGGAACACTGCAGCTTAATGAAAGGTGAGGCTAATTTATGGATTTTTTGGGGGCAGATGAGCTTCATTCTGCTAAAAAAATTTAGCCACGTCACATCGGACCAATTAAATTACCGTGAAATTTTGAGGCTGTAATGGTTTAAGTGTCCATAAGGAAGACAAAGCGGGGATAGAAAATGTATGTATGGATGGAATTTTCCTTGTTTCATTTGTTATTAATCTTTTTCATCAGCCATGTTAAAAGCACTGTTCAGAAAAAAAAGCATTTCCAGAACATATTTGGGGATGTTACCAGTATGTATTTATTTAAAAGTTGGAAAATATGTTTCTGTGTAAAAAAAAAGGAAAATATCTCATGTCAACGTGGACACCTGTAGCTTAAAGACAAGTGCAGACTATATATATACGCATATATTTATTGTTTACTTTGCCATCAATAGTCTCAAAAATAAGGTATTCAGTTCAACAACAAATTGTCTATACTCTTCTTCATTTTCTAGGCTTCCTGTACAAATCCTGTCATCTGTTGAATGTGCCATATTTCAAATTCAGACGAATTGCAGGCCATTTCAGAGATGTCACTGAGACATATATATCATCATGGGAGCATGAATCCAGCCCCTCAGTCTTGGTCAATCACATCTGCTGTTTGGTTGGCAGAGCTCTGGTACTTAAAATCCCACATGACCAAGCAGTAACATTAGAAAGAGAGGGAGCATGAGAAGGCACAGAGACATGGGGGCCTGAAGGAAAAACTGTAACCGATCTGAAAGGTGAAATCCAAATTGGTCCCAGTAGTAATATGACCCTGAGGCGCTGGGATACCCCAAGTGGAAGAGGCTCCTGTAGATTCCAGGTACTACATGTGAGAATATTTCTATCTGAAGAGCAGCTATGATACTGAGCCAACAGAATCCCAAACCGTTGGGCGGAGAATAACACCAACATGCGACACAAAGCCATGGAGGAGACAACATGTAAATCCAGCAGGAGAATGTCACCATTCTTAATTAGATTTTTAATGTTAGTTAAATTGTAATTAAAAAAGGTGTCTCTTCTTACTGAGTTATACTATCTCACTCAATCGCATGTTTAAGGTTTGAAGCATGGCCAAAAGTAAAAAAATAAATAAATCATGGAAGTTGCTCATGCATCACACCTGGTAAAAGTGTCCATTCATTCTTGATTCTCTTTGATTTCCCTAGTATGTGCTCCTTCTTGGATTTCTCCTAGATTCTCATAAAATTTGAGACTGAACTTACTCTAACCAGTCAGAGTGAAAGAAGGTTGTGCAGTGTGTTCCCAATTAACTTGTGAAAGTATATGTGATAGGACACAGTATCAAGATAATGGGACAAATGGTACAATATTGCCATCTGCATCATGATCTAAGGGTGAAAATATAAAACATTATATAGTTGACATTCCAAAGATATCCCTTGAAAGTTTAAATAGAACCTCTCCATTATTATCATTATAATAATAATAATAATAATAATAATAATGATAATAATAATAATTATTATTATTATTATTATTATTATCATCATTATTATTACTACTACTACTACTATTACTACTACTAATAATAATAATAATGATAATGGTGATAATAATAATAGTAGTAGTATTAATATTAGCATTATCATAGTTATAAGTGTATATATTTTAATTTATAATAATTAATTAATATACATAATTTATCCATTTTAAATTCAGTATTTGCTCTCACCTAGATTCCTGACTTCTCAAGGACTTAGTAGGAAAATTATGATCATAAAAGCTGTATTGTTTTTTGTTTTGTTTTGTTTTATTTTATTTTATTTTATTTTATTTTATTTTATTTTATTTTATTTTATTTTATTTTATTTTGTTTTGTTTTGTTTTGTTTTGTTTTGTTTTGTTTTGTTTCGTGTAATTGTGATTTTTTTTGATGGACCAGGCACACATCTGCTAAAGAATTACTCAAAATGCAAAATGAAACAACAGTCTAGTTCTTTAAGAAATGTCTGATTTTTTTCTTAACTATTATTATTTATTTTGGGTTGTTTTTGGAGTAACGCCACACATCGCATGAGGGTGGTAATTAAACCTGAGTGCTGATTCAGTGAAGACAACAAATGCATATGATGCAGCCACATCTTGACAACTACTGACAAGGTCTTCATTCTGAGTCTAGCAGGTTGCACAAATGCACAACCCACCCAACATGACTACACATACAGAGAAAAAGTAAACCTGACATTACTAACAGAAACAGATAGGAAACCAGAGGACGATTAAACACTGGCAAGTAAACAAGGTCATTTGCCACATTGTTCAACTGCACAGACGCACACTTGCACAAAATACACATGGGAAAAACAAAACAACCTTGTTGTGCAGGTGATGGAATCAAGGGAACCAAGATTTCACTCTTAAACAAAAGCTACTCAAATCGTATTTGGGCCTTCACCTAACACAGAAGCACCATCCCCCACCCATCTTGCAGAAACATGCATGCCCACCTTCACATGCATTCCTGAACAAGGCAGCATTTTGCCCAGCAAATTGATGTCAGCGCTGAAAACAGATTAAGCTTGTCCTTGTCTCTGTTCTCGTCCATGTGTGTTCTCCGCAGGGAGCCGCAGGGAGTCACAGAAATCAATGAGGAAGGAGGATGACAGGGTTTCTGGTTCTCATCTCCTTGTATCATCTCACAGCAAACTGGACTAATGTCTTTACATGACAGCTTCAATACCAGGCCAACACGGCACCGTTATTACACATTCAGTTATCATGGGATGTTTTTTACTGATGCTCCACACTTTGGTCACAAGCAGAATGGAGCGTCTTCACTTCTGCAGTAAAATAGATTTTAAAGTGGAGAGTAAAATGCTGCGCTTGTCTGAGCGGTGATGGACAAGTTGACAGTACTTACTCTTTGCATTGTACATAGTGGTGTTGTGTATACTTAGAGCAGATTGCACAGAAAAAAAATTAGTTCTTTTTTTACATACTTTTCTGCTCTTGTTCTGCTTCTAAACCATGTATTCAGAGTGAAAATGTATACACAATTCATAAACAGAGCACTGTGATGGAGAAATTAATCACTGCTGCTTACAATTATCCCTCACCTTGTCCCCCAATATGTTGCATTCAAAGACTGAAGTAATTTAGGGACAGCTTGACAAGGATGAAACTTAGTATACACACACACACGCACACACGCACACACGCACGCACGCACGCACGCACGCACACACCACGCAAGCACATGTACTGAAGGTGAAAGTATCATTAGAGCTTAACCGTTCCATTGCAGTTCCTCTTCGCATCATAAATCTCAACACAAATTTGAGAACACAGTTAAATCAACAGGTTCTGACCAAGATATCATGAGTACGTGTCCAAATCTGGTATTTTTTTTTCCGTGGTCCATATTTGGCTTTCAATGATGCTTAACTGGCCTTGAATATGAAAGCATCAAATGAAACAGCAGGCCGCTTGATAAGTCAGGCTCAGTTTACTTCAAATTGGCCACATGTGACACACATGAAGGCAGAGTCACAAATTACCCATGTATTGTCTTCTAACTGGGGGATGGTTGCTAGGAGATGCAGTTTCCTCTCTCGAATTACTTATAACATCGATCCCCTTCAATTTCCCCAGTATTACGTATAGGTAAACAGGACAAGTAACTATTCATTCATCAAAAGGAAAAATAAAAAAAAAACAACTGTAATAATAACTTTTTTTAAGTTAAGAAAAGAAACATTTCAAGGTCTGTACCTATGTCTCTGTAACGATATCTTAATAATGTTATTGTGACACATTTTACTTCCCAATGTAGATTACTTGGTTCTGGATATTGCATTATAATTGTTTCCTGCCATGGTTGAAGAAACTAAATTACTTAGGAGGAATATTATATTCAAAAAAGCTGTATTGCGTTTTGTTTTGTTTTGTTTTGTTTTGTTTTGTTTTGTTTTGTTTTGTTTTGTTTTGTTTTGTTTTGTTTTGTTTTGTTTTGTTTTGATGGGCCAGATAAACACCTGCTAAAGAATTATTCAAAATGCAAAATCAAACAGAAATAATAAAGATAAAGCCGCAGATAGAAACAAAAATAGGGGCGAGTGAATTGAAAGCAAAGATCTTACCTGATTGGGATTGGAAGAATAAAGCAGCAGGTGGACATGGAAAAAAGAAAGAGAGACCATAAGTTAGCTGCTATTTTGCATTTCATTCAAATAACTGAATACAACAATAGGAGTCAACCAAGGTGAAGGTTAGCCATTAGAATAAAAACATCCACCGAGCAATTTCTTTGTCACTTTTACGGTACTTTTTTTTCAAGCTTTATACCAGTCCACACGCTCTTTACCTCTGGCAGCAAACAGTAACTAGAAAATTACAAGGGCGTTGAAATTCCGATCAAGATGTAAGAAAATTAAGCTAAATTCCAATCTAATTGACAAGACTGAGCTAGAAGCAAACTTGGACACACTTCAAACGACAGCCTTAAACATGGTTTGTGTCCCCATGCAACACAGAACTAGACCGCTACTTGGATTGTGTATTCAATCAGTCCAACTGTTTACAGTGGCCAGAACCTTTCAGTAAACAATAAGCGACACAGAAATGGGATGTGTATATGTGTGCATGTGTGTGTGTGTGTGTGTGTGTCCTGATGTCCACTGCCACATTTTTCCCAGTCTGCCACATCTCTCAAGCAGTATCCCACTGCACCCTTACAACCCCACTGATTTGCCAGCTCTTTGGTCTTATATGGAAGGGTAAACCTGGTCTTTAGGAGCACATCATACACATAGTTGTGACACCTCCAACGGCCTCCTGCATACAATGTCATTTCTGATGTTGTATGCACCAATTTTGGCAGGCAGTAAGGTGGTCACAATCAATCTCTGTTTTGTGGAGGAGGAAGAAGTGGATTTTTTCATAACTACTTGCACTTTGCTCTATAAAGAGAACTTGGGATTAGATGCAATGCAAATCTCACTAGGACGGCCCAGATTTTTAGCATATTTTCTTTACATGATCCTCATATTACATACATAAATTGAGAAGATATTGTTCAAATGCTGGTGAAAAAGACAGCGGATTGCAAATGAGTTTGATTTGAAACTGCAAGTAAGACTGATTTCCATTAGCATCTCAAGGAAGTGGTCTGTCTTCACTGATAAGTCTCTGTGTACTGGAGTTGCGAGGTGTAAAATATGGCCCAATCTGTATTCAAACCAACTTTTATGAGAGGTTACTCCCCAAATGCTTCTACTCTGACACTTACCCTGTGGCTTCATAACCGCCTGTGTTTTAAATTTGAACTTCACAATGGTACTTTTAATATTCCGGATGTGTTTGCAGTTGATCTGGTGAATCCAAGCTAACATGAAGAGTCATTTCTGCTTCGTGAAGATCACGTCCAATGTTTTTGAAATGTGAGGAGTGTGTCAGCACTTTGGCAGAGGGGATGTATGCTTGGGCCAAAATGGTTTAATGTGCAACAGAACACACACCCAAAAAAATAGCAATAACACTGTAATACAGTATTTTGGCAGCTTGTGATACCAGTACGGTTGAGCAGATGAAGTCATATGAAGAGAATGAGCTCCATAACCGTGGCCAGGTTTCTTCAGACATGTATATATTTCAGAGGCTCATCCAATTGGAGCATCTCTAGGCTCTGCTGGGGACGGAAAATACTCTGAACTCATGCTTCTCCCTTTTTCTTATATAGTCACTGCTGTCTCCTCTTCTTCAGGGCTTTCAAAGTGGTTGTCCTACTCTCTGAACTTCTGCTCCCTACAAACATTTCCTGCCCCCCCACACTCTCTTGTTTTTACAGCTACTCCTCCTACTGTACATCAAGTGCCTCTCCTCTCCTCTCTTCTCCCCTTGTACTTCAAACACTCCTCGTTCCCACCACACTCTACATTTTATCTTTCCTCTCCTCTGCCCTCTTTCTGCACTACCAAAAAGTGGCAAATTTAATTTGTCTTGAAAGACCTCATCATGTTCTCCTTTTCTCACTGAGAGAAACTTCTTTTCTCCCCCCCCCTTACCACCTTTGTAGTGTGCCCTTAAAAAGCTTACTTTTTGAAGTCAAAAATCTTCACCCAGAAGCTTCACTGAACATCATTGCACAACTGCAATTAAACCAAGGTTTCTGACCGTATTTTGAATCTATATTAATTCATTCATTCGTTCATTCATTTATCTACCCATCTATTCATTTATTCCTTATCTTGTCTCACAAATAGAGACAACAACCATTCACTCTCCAATTCACTTCATTTATAGAGAGACATAAAACCCTTCATTTTCTCATTACATAAATTCACACGTTTGGGCAATTTAGCATCTCCAATGGACCTTGCATGTTTCGGTATGGGTTACCTCTTGTTTCCTCCCACATTCCAGAAAACATGCAGGTCCATTGGAGATGCACACTGAACACAGAGACCTTCTTGCTGTGAGGTGGAAGCACTTATGACTGTGCCACCATGCTGCCCTTGTTGATCTGCGGGTAAAACAAATAGCACTCTACATTTTGGCCTGTTTCCAATTTTATTTTCAAATTATGATACCGGATTTAAAAAATAAAACCGAAACAACATTATTAACAGATAATTCGTTCATTCATTCATACATTATCTGAACTGCTTCTCCTGCAGTCAGGGTTGCAGGGGTTGTTGGACCATATCAAACCTGTCATTGGTTATGTGTAGGGTTCACCCTGGACTGGTTGCCGGTCAATCACGAGCCACATATAGACACAACCAGCCAAGCATTCTAATTCACACATCTGGGCAATTTAGGGTCCCTAATGAAACTCCTGACTGCCTTTGGTCTATGGGAGGAAACCAAAGAATCTAGAGGAATCCAAGATAGAAAAATAAAATCTCCACTTAGGGAAACCGCCCTGTTGGAATCAAACCAGAGAATATCTTGCCGAGAGGCAGGGCAGGTGCTGACTAAAACTAACAGCACACTACAGTATGGCATCTTTCGAATTTCACTTTTGATTATATCAAATTCCTCCAAAAAACGGAATTATTGACTGGGAACAGCACTTTATTTTACAGCACACAAAAAAGTAAAAACAGTATAAGAGCTTGTTTATGCAGATGAAGTGTTCAGGTGTGATTAGTGTAGTCGCAAAAAGGCTAATTCTGCACTAGTAACTGAAGCTGTGATCCAACACCTGACAGTGTGTAAGAGATTCCATCAGTGGAGTGAATAGGAGCCTTGGAGTAACATCAAATGAGCAGTTTTCTGTTAACTAAAGACTAAAAAACACCTGCTTGTTCCTCCTCGTGTTCTATCATACCAACAGTATCACATGGAGCACTTCACTTCAAAGCTTTCCCTGACTATGGTTGATTTGCCAAACACGATGCCTTTTAGATCTTGCATCCTGCAGACCAATACACCAGAAGTCATATCTGAAAACAAAGTGCTTTTTCTGAAATAAAAATAATAAAATAAAAATAGATACATCTCAGAGAGATGTATGCCTCCCTACTACAGACTGGAGGAAGGCTGATGTTCCCTTTTTTGCTGGGTAAAGAGCATCCATACAAATAAAAACATAACAAGGTTATTATATAACTCAATAATAATTTGGAAAGCTAAATTAATTTTGAGCACTAAAATCAATATTGATAAAAGTTTTAAGAATGGAATAAATTACATTTTTTTCTAAATTTCATTTTTACCACTACCTCCGGCCAGAGATACAGGAGTGTGAAATGTAGAACAACACGATTAAAGAACTTTTTTCACCCGACTGCCATCAGACTCTGAAACAGCTGACCCTTATTTTTCTTCATATATAAAGTCTACTGCCCACTTAAAACGCATTCATCCTTGCACTTTATGAGTTGCACACCAAGCTGCACTTAAATGTCTTATTGCACAGCCACTTTTCTGTTGCACTGTATCCATAATCATATTTATGATAATGTTTACGCTTTTCTGTTAGCACATATCCAACAGCAAAGTAGGAATTCACTGCACAGGGAAACACATATCTGCATTGTGCATGTGACAATAAATGCTTTAATTCTTGAATCTTGAATCTTAATGATAGCTTGAAACAGATGTGATAGCTGTGGCATTGAAACAATACAATGTAAACTTTATTCAAGCTTTAATAAAATTTTAAATCGCTGATAACAATTTTGCAATTGGAGGAGTAGTTAGTGGCTGCCATGAGACCCCAGGGATCAGCTGGCGGTCAGTGTCTTAGTGAAAGGCATTGTGGCACAGGCACACAGTCTGTAACCAGGTCACCCTTCTAAATTTTTGACTGACCCCTGAAATCTTAGAAGTCAAAAATCTTAGACGGGGGTCAAATGCCTGGACTTTTGATAGATGGGCATTCTGAACACAGGGCTCTTGGCCCGAAAATGAACTAAATAGCAGCCACACTCAATGCTGCCATTTTGCTAAAGCTGTTCTAATGTGGTGAAGTAGAACTGCTGTGCTAATGGTTTCCAAAAAAATGACAAGACCACAGTAATGACTGACAGCAGTTAATGGACATGGACAAAAACTCAAAGTATAAGTGATTATATTTGTCAAACCAAGAGTTTAATACTAGTTGTGACAGTGCTATTCTTTACAAAAGTAAAAAGTTGTGGGAAAAAAAAACAAAAAAAGAAAGAAAAGCAATTTATGTGCTGATTTCCCGCAAAAGTGCCAGAAAATGAAAACAACAGATTTAAAAGAAAAGGCTGTGGTGTTGTTAGCCTTTTATTTAAGAATACCAATCTGTAACGCAAAACTACACATGCAACAGTTCCAATGGATTTACAAGGAAGTTGAGGCTTGCACTCTTACATCTATGGCTTTGGTTCTTGACTGCTGCATTAGATATCAACCCTGCCAGACGTGGGTAATGGCCGTTGATTTCCGAGTATAAAACAATGCTAGTTTTATTACAATGTTTTTTTCTTCAAGCTCCAAACCCATAATTAAAATGGAAATTAGGACTAAAAGACATGAATGCAAGTGTAATGTACTGTTACACTTGGGTTTAACATGACATATGGCACCTGACATTAAGTAGGAGTTTATATATGAACTACAAAGAGATGATTCAGTGATGGACTTTGCCTCTTTGAAATTCTTGAAGGGCCAAATTCCGATTTTTCACTCCACCCAACCAACTTCTGACTTTTTTCCAATTTCTGCTTTGCCCTCCAAAAATTTCTCAAAAGCCGAAATCATTCATCTCTTATTATTTATTTCTCTTCACTACCAACAGTTCATTATTTGCCAGGAAGAATCCTCTGCTCTATTGAGGTTCTGGCAGGCTGATGTCTACTGCAATATTTATGGCAGCAAAAAAAAACATTGCAACATATTCTCGTATATCTCCTGCAACCAGAAGAACTTGTCTGTCCTGCCAACACTCTGAGTTGCAACAACCCTTAAACATTCCCCCCAGAGACCAAGACACAAATCTGCGGTAAATAAACGTTGCATCAATTATAACCATAATGGCAAACATGCAAAGGACAAACAAGTCTTTAACAGGGTTTTTTTACTTCCATTGTTAAACTTCAAACTGTCTGAAGACACTTTGAATACATTTCTAAAGGTCATCCACTGAATACAAGATGTCTCCATTACTTATCAGTGTTTAAGCACTGGGGATGACAAGTACCCAAAGCACAAAAGTAGAAGTTGCATTATGTATGACAGTCGGCTTCCCAAACTACTTATGTTGTCACATCAGATATTTGAAATAAAGCCAGTCAAATTGTGATCCACTTTCAAATATGTTTTTTTTTTCAACAGCCTGACAGTGATGCAGCAGCCCTCCATTAAATCCGAGAAACCTTTTCACTACTACGTAGGGGGGAACAGGAGGGTTTGTAATGACTGTCCTTCTGCAGACTCAGAATTTTGATGTTTCAGTCCACTTCAGTCAAATGTCTGCTTCTGGCTTTGTTGAGTTGTATTTTTATTTTATTTTTTTTCGAACGATTTGCCTCATTGTGAGGTAATTGAACCATTTCTGTGACGGCACCAAATCTAAACAGATCAGAGTTCTGAACAGGGATCACAGAACTTGGCGTCGAGCAGCCAAATATCACAGACACATACACACAAACATATTGGAAAGTTTAATGTTTGATGCTATCAATATCAGGAAATGCATCATTGCCTGGAAAAGTTTGACAAGTCTCTGCTAATTTTGTATACATACTTTTTTATTCACAAAATCTTTGTTTGATTTTTGTTTGAAAAATTTATTTCATTTTCTAGCAAGGCATTACTTTAAAATCAGGAAGAAAATATCAGAAAATTATAAAAATGTTTTTTCCTAGCAAGCTAACAGGAAATTATCTAAAAATCATTAAGAAAAAAAGAAACAAAAGCTGAATGGGTCTGAGTCTCTCTTTCAGAATGTGTTGCTTGGCTTTAAATATAGATAAACTCACTATAAATAAACTCATGCATATTTTGTTTTTCTTTTTTGTCTACTTCATCCAGCGCAGTCTGTAAAAGTACGTTTTACATTTTCAAAAATTGCTAGAATGAATAGTTACTGTGTGATATTGACATGTACATTCTCACCCAATGACAGCTGGGATCTGCTCCAGCCTATCATTATCATTATTATTATTAATACTATTATTATTGATACTGTTGTTGTTGTATTAACACTATTAAAACCTCAGTAAACACCTCAGTAATCTGGACCAAAACATACTCAAAGGGAATCTGATACAAATTCAGAAAACAAAGACATCAATTGCATGACCATAAATTTTCATTGTCCTCGTGTTACATGTAAATATGTATTCTTTTTCTCTGAAAACCCCTCTTCTATGAACAAACACCCCTGCTTACCTTCTGCAATCCTGACGTGTCACTGCCCACACATTTTCCCATCTTACATAAAGTCATTAGTGCATGAGGTTCATCACACAGAGCGAAGCGTATTCGAAATCTATGCTTCTGGCTCTTCATTCCAATGTGGTTTCTTTTTCTGCCTACTCGCAGATTTACCCCCTTATGTAAAATCATCAGTGGAGGGGGTCCTTTTGACAATATTTGCACAACCCTGGCTGGCTCATTCGGCCTGAAAGGGACGGATGACACCAGAGAACACAACACGGCGAGAAGTAGGAGAAGGAGCCACAAAGGAATGATAAGTATATGCAGCTGCAACTAAGCCAACAAAACATCATCAAGCTGATTTATCAGCTCAAATGTTCTTCCTTTAACTGGGTTTTATTCTTTCCACCCGCAACTCATACCCATGCGACTTTTCTGTGTTGCTTCCCTGCAGCATCACAACATACGTGTGTACACACACACACACGAACATGCAAATGTATCTGCAATCCACATTACAGCATTAACCCGCCAGGAGCAAAAAAGATATGGTTTGTCACTCCTTGTCAGCGGGAAGTATGAGTTATTCTTTTTTTATTGTTTCAATTGGATTAAACTCCTAAATATTTATTAGCCATTAGCAAAGACACACGATTAGGATTAGGATAAGAACCTGCGAGTTCTGACTGTTCAAGACATTGTCAAATGAACCACAGAAAAGGTCTAAATATCAAGTAATAAATGAAACGTTTAAGGCAATTGATACATCATTACATGGTTATCTTCTCAAAACAGTAATTCTAAGTTAAGTGGCTAGTTAATTGTGACTGTTAATTGTGAGAATTGAGATCTAAATTGGGAAGACTGGCTCTGGCAATACAGGGTGCAGCAAATGCCAAACCATTTGCACATTAACAATTCAACTCAAATTAATTCGTGATAGAGACACTTCCACATTAAGAGAGAACCCATGCAGGCACAGGTAGAGCTAAGGACTTCACACAGAAGGGCCTTAGTTGGCAACATAATTCAAACTTGGAACCTTACAATTCGCTTTGAGGGCTAACACTGCCGAATCACACCACAAATTTCTGAATGAGGAAAGTAACACTCAGAAATTATATTTGTTTACTGCTTATGTCAGAAAAATAATAAAAAGAATAGAAACCTATATAAAAATAAACCATGACCCCTTTTGCAGCTGACGTTCTAACATGATTTGGAATCAAGGAGAGATTCACGTGGGGATTTTGTCACACCTTGGGGTTTAAGTCTGTCAAATTGCAGACAATAGAGATTTTACAGGACTGACATCAACAACAGTGGGATCGGAAAGGAAAAAAGCGATCATCAGTTGCTCAAAACAGCAGAGGTTTTTATCCTGCGACAACCTCCTCTGAAAGATAAATGGATAGAATTCATCATCAGTCACACACTTGTATATGTGCAGCTATCAATACAGATGTCAGAGTCATTCAATGTTTCTGCACTTTCACAACAAACGAGATAAACATAGAGGACTATGCCAAATAAACAATAATCTTTAATCATCCAAGATTAATTAAAACTGCGATTCGTCAGGACGTTAACAGGATCCCATTCGTTTTCAGAGGAACACAATGACTAATGATCACAAAGACACTCACACTGACCAGAACCCCAGCAAAAGTCTGTACATCGAATACTTTACTATCTGGTTGTCAAGACAACATGAGGAGAAATTAGGAAGATAGGAGGATGACTAAAGAAGAAGAAGATGGAGAAGCGGAAGGCAATTTGAAAGCATGTGGTCCAGACCTACTTTAAATGTCAAGAGTCCAGTGTTAAATGTTAAATGTTAAATGTCAAGTGTCAAGCACCAAAGCACAACAGAGTTGTACTTTGGTGCTAAAGAAATGAAATCTGACTTGACTTTACCTGACCCTCTAATCTGTTGACAACAATCTATCCAGTCAAGGGGCAGCACGGTGCAGGAGGTAGAGCAATTGTCTTTGGAACCAAACATTCCTGATTCCCAGCTCCTCTTAGTGTGTCAAAGTGTTGCTGAGCAAGACACTGGACCCTTAACTGCTCCCCTGGTGCTGGTGGGCGGCAGCCTACCGCTCATAGTTCATCAATGATGGGTTGATTGCAGGGAAGGAATTTCCCCATGGGGATCAATAAAGGATAAATTATTATTATTTCCAGTACAGAACCACTGATCTCTAGCGTGGAGGCGCTGACTCAAATGCTTAACATTCCACTGTATAGCATCCTGGTGTTTTCTAGAGGTCTCATAGTCACAAGTCTAAACAGGTTATCAATGGGGCCTAAATCTGATAGCCCCATACAAGACACCATCCTCCCTAACTACATCAAATGATCTGTTCTAGAAAACTATGAGCAGAAATGGTTGATGAAGCACAGCCACGGAGAGCCAGACAGAAAAGCCAGCAACATTGTGAAGGTACTGTTAGAAAATAAGTAAATGAAAGAAACATGTCTTGTATTTGCATTAAAACCTTTCCAATACAGCTCTTGCTGTCCTTAAAGGCTGCCTAACAGTCAGCAAGTTACTTTTTTAGCAAAGGTTTTCACAAATCAACAAAATCTGGAAATCCCTGAATTTGCCAAGAAAAAAAAAAGAATCTTTATCAAAATACCCAATAAATCTAATCTAATCTAATCTAATCTAATCTAATCTAATCTAATCTAATCTAATCTAATCTAATCTAATATTTGCTTTCCTGAGTCCTGGATCCCTTTTGCATTTCCATGGGTTGGAAATGCAAAAGGGATCTACTTAATGTGAATCTATTGATAATACAGCCACTTTGGTGTGATTTCATGTAATTTTCCAATCATCTTGAGAGCACTCCATTTGTTTGGTCAATGATTCATGTCAACGTGTAGAGAGTGAAATTGTTTGTTGCTAAGTATCAAATAATAATCGCTATATTAGATGCCGATTGTAGTAGAGACATGGTGAAAATCTTCCTTTGTTTAACTGCATTTAGCAGGTGCTCCTGTTGCATCTGTCTGATGAATCACAGTTGAGTTACAGTGAAAAGAAGACAAACAAACCTTACTATACTACTCTAACCTCCATACCATGAGCATAACTGTCTTTGCGTGATTGATACTAAACTGGAGTGTGTCAAACTAGATGTCTGACACTGTGGCGGAGACATGTTGTTAAACGTTCTACGGTGACACAGTTGTGAATCATGTCCAGGTTTGTGCAGATGATCTTTGGTTCAACCCACGCACAACACAACAGCCTGATTGTTGTTTGTGTTCAGTAAGCTGACACACCCGCGCGTGCGCACACACACACACACACACACACACACACACACACACACACACATGCACAGGAGGAGATGAGGAATCATCCCAGATTCAACACCAAAACACCAAACACATACCATACACACATACACGCTACCACCACCAGTAAATTTACATGACAACAGCTTTGTCAACAGGATTTCTACCATTATTTACAAAAAGTCTTTCAACCAGTGAACACACCGTGTGGGAGGAGAGGTTCTTCATCTTAGAGCTCATTTGCAGTGGAGAGTGAGTCTCCAGAGTCATGAAAAATACATGGATGTAGATTTAGTTAAACCTCTCACTAAGAAAATTTAGTTTCAGCAAATAAAGGCAGAGACGGGCTATCATTAACTATAAGTGATCTGATTTTAGCATTTTTCTACAAGAGTGAACTGATGCGGTTCGGGAATCTCAGCTCAGCTGATCTCCATTTAGTAAACATTGTCTGAGAAGTAGTAATGAAACTGTGATGTGTTCATGACAGTACATTTGAATTTGATGGCTCGACGTTGCTTTCTTAAGTCAGAAGAAGATACATGTATGTTTCTGAAAGAATGAACCAACCTATAAATAAATAAATATTAAAATAACACAAATGCCTTGGCATCTTCATGATTGATTTCAAGGATTTTATTCTGAAAATGACTTCTATAGACATGTCTGAATGTTTCCATTGTACTGTTGCTACCAGGAGTTTTTTTGAAGTTTCAGTTAGAAAATAAAAAATGATAATAATAAATGAATATAACAATGAAATGAAAAGCATGAATTTTGAACAACATGACTCAGCAGTTGGAGCTTCACTGAGGGAGTTTATGAATATACTGAAGCGATACTCTTTTTTTTTTCAAAAAGCTGAAAATCTGGAAAGTCTACAAAAAGATACTGTGATTCTCTGGTGATACAGACAAAGACCTTCTTTACACCCCGATCAATACTTAAAAACACTGCACCACCTGCCTCAACAACAGCAGTTTAAGGTGTCATGGTGGATACTGGCAGGAGGCCTGATCTCCCAGACTCAGATTCCACACGACTAAATAAAAAAAATCACTGAGCTTCATATTTTCTCTAGTCCAAAGCTTAAGGTCACCATCTACCTGCATGGATAAGGGCTTCGACGGTAATCAAGTTATAACTTATTAAGATAAAATGATTGGTCTGGGTTACACCATTTAGAGAGGAAAGTATTCAGTTCTTTGAAAAACAGACCATTTGTGAAAGACTTAAATATAGCAAAATACTTATTGTTAGGGATAGTAATTCCCTTTCGTTCATTCTTTTGTTAGGTTGATGAAAAAAAATCACGTTTCTCATGTCTTGATATTTTTTTTCTTTTTTTTTGATAAATATTTGTATTTCCATTTATTCATGGCATGTGTGTATGTAGGTAGGTATATACTGTATATTGGTTGATTCATTAATTGTATAAGGTTTTACACATCTTTGAAAGGATTGGGGAGGATTTTCTGGGAAAGGTGTGCAAAAAAAAATGTTTCTTTGACTTGTAGTGATGCTGGTTTAAAGTTCTTGTGTTCCTGTGTTTTGATGCTTGAGATACATCAAACCGTGCCAAGCTGCTTGGTATAATTACTTCAGAAGGAGGTCTATAGTTTATTACAAGTCTCTTTGGGGTACTGGCACCTGGACTGAAACAATTAAACAAAGAAAATAACACTGAAAATGCAATCTGTATTTTTAATGGATGTTGTTATTTAATCCTTCCATCCAGGAAGATGACTGACATACCTGGCGTCCCACAATGTTTTCTGCCTGGGATGGGCTTGGTGCTCAGTGGTGCTGTGATAATTCAATTTTGAGATGCTAATGAGTATAGTGTTGACCAAAGTTTGTTTTGTACCCGATGGGAGCACCTCATGGCACCCAGCGGACTTGAAACACACACACACACACACACACACACACACACACACACACATACACGCACACATACACACATACACGCACACACGCACACATACACACACACACACACACACACACACACACACACACACACACACACACACACACACACACACACACACACACACACACACACCATACACACACCACACTGCGGCTGTGGAATAGCTGCACGGGGACTAACTAACAAGTTGTTGTGGGCATATAGTATTTCACAGTGACAAAAAGAGATGACCCACTTTCTCCAAATAAGAATGACTTTTATGATATTGTGATGTCAGGAGACATTAAAACATGACACATTCATAGCATTGTAACAGCCCAGACACACATGTGAAGACACATGGGAGTTGCAAAGAATAATGTGTGAAGGAGACAAAGAAAAAAATGTAGATAAGAAGACAAGATCCAACCTTATCTGAAGTTGTTCCTTTTACAATATCTTGCCTTAACTGTTATTTTACAACTTGTGTTTGTGTGTGTGTCGGGGTGTGTTGGGGTATGCGCATGTGTATACTTTTCCTTTTACTTTTCTTTTTGAAGTTATTGCTAATTCATAAAAAGACACAGCCCGGAAAAACCAAGCCCGGAACTTTTTCTTTCTTTGAAAGGTAATAATGATATGTTACTAAAAATGAAGCCCAGTTTCTCCTGTAACAAGATTGTCACTCACACACAAACACATACACACTCACACTCACACACACACACTGACAAAAGGTGTTGCCGGGAGCAGCTTGAATCCTGCATAGCTGCCTCATTTGTCAAATCGAGCAACGGAACCCACAAATCCTCTCCCACCGTCACCATAGTTGCTCTCGTTAAATAAAAATCATCCTCACAAGGTGACAGGATTCATTTCTTTCTGGTGTCTCAAGAAGAAGAGCCAGTTAAAGTGTGAGCTCAGATGAGATACAACAGGATTTGAAACGCTCACTGGCAGATTATGAATAGATTAGCTTGTCTAACATATGCAGAACTGAATATTATAGCAGGAGATGAGATGGGCATTAGTGTGCGGAGGGATGAGCAGTGTGTATGCACCTGTGTGAATTACCAGCTCTACTATCTAAATAATGACTTTACCTAGCCTGAGTGACCTCAGACAAGACTTGGTGTGTGTGTGTGTGTGCTTGTGTGCGTGCGTGCGTGTCAGTGGACTAGACTGTTAAGTGCAAGAAGAAATCGGTTAATTACAAACTATTAGATGTAATTAGCTTGACTGAAATATTTGCAAGCTTCAACATTAATGTGCAGTGGGATGAGTGTATCCAGTCACGAACACACACGCACACACACACACACACACAGACACACACACGCGTTTCAACTTATGCTAGCAGGTAAATACTTTAAAAGCATATCTCTCTGTCCGAGCATAGCGTATACAAAAGGCAGAACGAGATGCAGACGCTTGACAAGCAGAGGCTGGCATTTCTATGTTGCGTTTGCTGCAGCAAATCATCAGCATCCATCTAATCCTATCCTCTGTGTCCTCTCCTTTAAATCCAACTTCCATCGCTCCATTTCCTCTTCCATCTTCCTCTACCCGGCAGCCTGGCTGGTCCAACCACAACATTCTTCTACTTATACATTCACTCTATCTACTCTGTTAATGTCCAAATCATCTCAGTCTGACTTTGTTTCCAAGCATCTAACGTGTAATGTCCCTCACATGGATTCATTCCTGATCTCATCTATAATCCTTCCTCCAAAAGAACCTCAACATCTTCATCTCTGTCATTCAGAGATTGACCACTGCTGACTATTTGTTTATTCAAATTGTTGTTGTTTGGAGTCCTTCTTGCAGGCTTTCATTGAGGAATTTCTTGCCAATCTTTAAACAATATCACAAGGTTTAAGGTCATTTCATACTGTTTTGAAAGAATTTCTAGATGAGTCACAGTTTTGGAGTTTATTGAAGATACCAATGCAAGGCAACAACGAACTGTGGGGAAGGACATCATGTAGTATTCATTCATTTATTTATTTTCTACATTGCTTATCCTGCAGTGCTACAAGGTCACAGAGTCCTTCTTGCAGACTATGCTGGCGAATTTCTTGCCAATCTTTAAATAATATCTCAATGTTTCAGGTCATTCTGTACTGTTTTGAAGCAATTTCTAGATGAGTCACAGTTTTGGAATTACTTGAAGATACCAATGCAAGGAAATCAAAGAACCAAGAAGAAAACGCTTACCACTGGGCCGCCTTGCTGTCATATTTGTAATATAACACACATTTCACGAAACTATCAATATCCATGTGAATACTGAAAAAAATAATGCCATCCACTCAAATTTTTGAATTGGAATTTAGCCTTCATAAATTGAGCACCTGTCCACCTGGTGAAGCACATTTTAAAGAGGTGTCAAGCAAAATATGGGAATTGTGTTTATACATATATATGTGTGTGTGTGTGTGTGTGTGTGTGTTCTGGGGTGGGGTCTAAGTGTTGTGATAGAGTCATTTATAACGGCTTTTTTCTCAGAAATCTACAAAGCAAACCTGCAAACAAATAAGGAAAAGAACTTTGCCTCTGCATTTCCAGCATCCCCCATGGCACAACCTTTTTCCTCCAGGAGGGACCAAACTTGTTGTAGGGTTGTAGGTACCATCTGTCTCGTAAACCAGCACTAATGTGACATGGTTATGGAGGGGGTCCGACAGCTATCAGCTGGGGTCCAGCGGGAAAACGCTGCTCCCACAATGCTGTTACACCTCAATCCGATTTTGGGCGCTCAGTGATCACAAACACAATGCCTTGCAGGCCTGCAGAGCTCTCCCTATGTCATTTATGAAGGGTGTGTGCGGGAAGAATGATTTGCGGGGTGTGAGAGTTTGAACTGACCACCGCAACGTGTTTGCGCGTGTCTGAACAGACACATACACAAGGACGATTATATTTCTGTGCCATGTTTGGCACTCTAGATCCCCTGCTTTTAAATTCATTTCATAAACCATACATAAGCTTCCTACCGAGTTCAGAAAAGTAGGATCACCTCCAAATCCTATTCATGCTATGGTTTCCTTTCACATGTGCATGCAGACACACAAATGCACACGTATTCATATAGAGAGGAGAGGAGAGGATTAGTGTGCAGTACATGATGAGCAGCCCCTGGCAGTTGCCAGGGTGGACCGACGGAGTTTCATAAAGTTGGCACAGCAGAGCGCAGATCACCCATGATCATTGTAATCCTAGGCTAGTAGATTAGATATTCATCCCGTTGCAGCCTGGCAGAGGGGAGAGAGGCCTTGGATAAGCCAGCTCGCACACAGCTTCAAGATTATATTACCAACAAAAAGGGAAAAACAACTTAGAACTTAGTTGCTTCAAACAACAACCATTGGGACTCTTCATATGCTGTTCTTTGACTCCGTTTGCAAACTGAAATGTTTGCGAACCGATTCAATCTTCCCCATTGAAATTCCATTGAGCCATTATCCAGCCCCAAAAACATCCTGCACTCTTTTGAAACCTTTTTATGGGCTTATTTGTGGCAAAAATACAGAAAGGAATTAAAGATAACCTTAAGTATTAGTGTTTCTGGTGTTCTTTCTGTTCTTACCAGCACTTATACTCAGCATTTCCTTCAGTCCATCAACAAAAGTTGATATACTGTTGATGTAAAAGTCTTGCACTTGAACCCCTCACTTACGCTTTGTCCAGCAAGCTACCTTTTATTAATCCAAACTATCATTTTTTTACTACTAAGACTCGAGACGTTTGCTTTGTTAAGATGGTCATCCCTTCATCCCCTTAGCCACATCAGCTGTCTTTTATGCATTTTGGTTCATTTTCAATTTTTTTTATAGTTCATTTTTGTTCAGATGGTTGACAGAGCCATGTCGTCATGCTTGGCAAGATCTGTAACACAAACATCACTGACGTTTAGCTTTCCTTCTTCAGTTTTACTGTAATTCAGAACTTCTTCGTAACACCACTATCACTGTCACTTATAACTTTTTTGGGAGCCATAATGGGGCCAACTTACTGAAAAAAGCACAAAAAAGCATTCTAACAGGAGAAAACAATGATGATCGATGTTAATGTGCAGCAACATGCACGATTGTTGCTATGCTACAACGCTACGATGCAGAAAGCCTGTCAGTTTGTTTGTGTGTGTGTTTGTGCGCCAAGCCTTGTTTGTAGCTCAATTCAAAATTTGATCAAAAGCTTTTCATAGGCCATTTCTTATGTGTTTAGGGGCATTCCTAAGGTGAGGTCCAACTGAAAAGTGTTACAGTTCTAAAGACAACAGGAGGGATAGAAATTGTTTGTGATGTATCTCTTTGTTGAGGGGCCTGAAGGATTTGTTGCCCTGTTGCCCAATGAAAATCCTCACCACTCAAGAGGTGTAATTACTGTCTTATAATGTATGTGAATGACGTGTGTGTGGGTTAAAAGCATTTGAGGTCCAACATATGACAGTAAGCCAAATTTTTGCAAAAAGTGAGTAGACAAGTAATGTGTTTTTTTGATTCAAGTGAGAAAAATTCTTGTTTCAAGTGTTCTATTATAGCAAAAGGAAAGCAAGAATTCAACCCTGGCATATCATCTACGTTTTAGCAACAGCAAGCAGTGTCTGATGTAATTATTTATTGGTAAAAATCTGTAAATAATGCAAAGGTTTTAGACAACTCTTGCATGTATTTCCTTCTATGTTCTTTTTTTAATTACCATGGTTGATTTCTGTTAATTTACAACACATTTTTTAATGTATGTAAATTCAAAAAAAATAAAAATATTGTAGTAAAATAAAAAGCTCAGCAAGATTGAGGCCAGTGACAAAGCTGACAGATGAGAAGAAGGTTACCTTGGCAACTGGGGATTCAGAATATCCCTGGGCAACCAACTGTGTGTGAGAAAATCTCTTCATCTGATTTATACAAAGCTTAAATGTTCTGAGAAAAATAATTTTTAGTACTATTAAAAAAATATCAAAACACCATAAAGTCATTAAGTAGAATGTCAGTATATTTTCACCTTCTCTTGAATCAAAATTTAAATTAATTAAATTTAACTTAAATTAATTTAGTCAGGTTCTTTGAGACTACAATCTTCTTGTTGTACGTAGAAAGAAAATATCCCAGTAATGATTATATGCTTATTCGAACAAAAAAACAAACTGCTTCCAAACTTAATATTTATCATTCTTCTTTCCTAAATGCCTTATAAAGAAAAAAAAAAAAAAAAAAAAACACTTATTGTTCTCAAACTCTGGCACTTCTTTTCCCACCCGGGGAGGTCTGAGCTGCAGCTTGAGCAAGCGATTTGCTCCCCCCCACCCCCCCACCCCCGGGGGCCCTCGGCTTCTGGGCCCTCAATTTCTTCTGGAAGACTGGAAGAAAGGAGTGTAAGCAGATGGCAGAAGGAAGCGGAGCCACGGGCCATGTAGCAAAAAAAAAAGTCCAGTCAGTGGACATTAATCACACTCTGCGTCACACCAACTTGTCGCACGACCAATCAACACAGAGCGAAGGGGGTGGGGAGCCAGATGGGATATTTAAAGAAATTCCATACGCAACTTTGCAGAGTTTTGTGTGTCTTTGTTTGTGTGTGTTTGTGTGTGTGTGTGTTTGTGTGTGTGTGTGTGTGTGAGTGTGTCTAAAGATAGATGTTTGACACACTAGACAAGCAGACTAGCAGACCAACTTCTTCAATTTCCAATACAAACACACTGACTTTGGTGTTGGCTGTGCAAAAAGTAGTAGCTTGTCTGATTGGCTCCTTTACCTGGTCCTATCAGCCCTGGACTATCATCGCCTGTCGCCAAGGTGACAGTCAATCCGATCTCATCATGATTCACCTTTTATGAACTGTCCTCATGGGAGAAAAAAAAATGCACAGGTCCGTAAATGCTAATTGCCAAAGCCCAGCTAAACGAAGCTTCTGTGTATAGATATAAACTACAAATATGAGCTCAGTGCAGGATTTGAAGACAGAAGCTACTCTTTTTCTCCCATTAGCTCTCTGAAAGACACAATTTAAGTAGTTTGTTTATTGTCTTTATATTCTACATGTCTGCATTTGCACATTTAGTCAGTCAAACTACTAGATGGAGCGCAGGTCATTGCCACTGTATAATAGTCATTAAAACTGTATATTAGTGTTGATGATGATAACAACTAGAGGGTGATTTAGAAAATTCTTTACAGGCTCCCTGTGTACAGGGAACATACAGTTTTTATTGATTTTTCTTTTTTTTTCTAAATTTAAATGGCTCATTAAAAAAAGAAAATGAAAATACACAAACTGTAATCATGTGATGTAAGAATGTCATTTTTTAGTTACAAACAAGCGGCCACTGAGGTATTATAATCAGAAGGGATATTTCTGTTTTCTCTTTTTGTGCTAAGAGCCTGATATTTCACATTATCAATTTTGTTGTTTGTTATTTTGTTTTGTTTCTCTGCATAAACCTCAAAGCATTTTCACAGTATGACAATGCTGACTGTTAAATTAAAAATTTGGTAATTTCAGCTAAAAATGTATTCAATCCAATATTAGCATAAGGGCAAAAAAAGAAAAATAGTCTTAAGTTGAATGTTTATCAGCCCGGTTTATTGCCTCTGCTTCAAATTGATATTTGGCTTAATTAACATTATGACATTGGTGTTGAATCCATGTCATTTCGTGCTTTTGCCTTTCTTTTCTGACCCCTCAATCGACATCCTTCTCCTATTAAATTGAAGAAGTGATGATAACCTAACATCCGGTGTAGCTGGTTGTACAGTAAGAGCTGAAAACAAACAAGATGGGACTATTTACAAATCAGAGCAGCCTTGTGTTGCAAAGGGAAATGTGAAAAATGTCAACTTTTGTCCCAGATGCGCTGAGAATCTTAACATTTAATTACTTCTAACTGTAGTATTTCAGTATTAATATGTTATATCCCAGAATCAGTTATCTATTATTTGAAAAAGGCACAAACATTGTCTATGAATCCATTTGAAATACAGACTTCTTCATCATGCAGAGCTATTTAAGAACATGAAATAATGACACATTGAATGTATATTTTAAGGGTATGGTGTACACTGTTCAGGTATTTAACTGCTTTTCCCAGATTTGGGTTAAATGAATGAATAAATGATACGCTGCATATTAAGGGCTTTAGTCGTCTCTGCATGGATTGTAGCCTGCTGCCACTAATCTCCCGAAACACACTCTGCATATGAATATAGAATCTGTCAGCAAGGGACAAGATTTGAGAAGAGCTTTGCTATTTTTTTTGTAGTTGGAAAGGCACTGACCAATTGTATTTGAGTGGGCTTTGATTTACTTCAGGGAGGGAGTTATGGCAAGGACACAAAATTGCTGCATTATTTGCTTTTTCTTTTTTAATTGTATCCTGGTACAGATGCAATTCTTCACCTACTCTGTTCTCCCTGTGCTCCCCCATAGAGACTGTTCATTTGTCAGATTTTTCACAAATTTTCAGGAAAACTCAGGTAGAGTCTTGTTAATTGGGATGTGCCTGTAATTCCTGACTTCTGGTTAGTAATACAGAAAAAGTTTTACATTTCATTACAAATCCTGCTTTCAGATATTTTTTTTTTTTTATTTTAAGAAAACTTTACTCTCTTAGCACTTCCTGACTCAAATAATGTTAAAACTTTTTTTTCAACCTTCTTCAGAAATGAATCAGGGCCTCATATTTTGATGATTTAAAATGCAGAGTGAATCGATTCATTGTCAACCTTTTTTCTTTAATGTTGTTATTGTCAGGCCCAGAATATCAAAAAAAGAAATCCTGTTTCATTCTTGCACTGAGACTCTTCACGGAATCCACATATTCCAAGTGATAACATCGCACCATCTCTACCCAGTAAATCTGTATCCTCTCAGCTACTGCACTGCAGACTTTGTCAGCAAAGTCAACGGTGGAGCGAAGGGCCAACATTGGAACAGCTCGTGTCCATTAGGCTAAGCGAAGCTGAACACAAGAACGCCACATGGACAAACTTAAGGGTAACAGGCACCACTATTAGAGGAGGTTCCGACAGCTGCTTGGTAATGCAGCTGGTTAAAAGGGCAGAAATTATGGATCCATTTAACAGGCTTTTGTCCTTAAAGCCCCCAAAAAACAGAGGACTCAAAAATCACACTATTGTAAATGTGTTTTTTTAGATGAGGCCTGAACCATTTTGCTAATCTTCTATTGTTTTGTTTTTTTCCCAAGTAGCATTGTCTAGATGCAGCCAAAACTAATATATATACAGTGGGGAGAATAAGTATTTGATACATTGTTGATTTTTCAGCTTTTCCCACTTACAAAGCATATAGAGGTCTGTCATTTTTATCATAGGTACTCTTCAACTGTGTGATGGAATCTAAAACAAAAAATCAAAAAAATTACAGTGTTTTTTCAAGCAATTAATTTGCATTTTATTGTATGACATAAGTCTTTGATCTTCAGATCCTCTCTAGATCCTTCAGGTCTCTGGGCAGTCAGTGGGCAATATGGACTTTCAGATCCCTCCAAGGGTTAGGGTTAGGGTTAGGACACTGGTGGACACTGGCTAGGCCATTCCAAGACCTTGAGATGCTTCTTACGGAGCCACTCCTTAGTTACCCTGGCTGTGTGTTTCGGGTCGCTGTCATGCAGGAAGACCCAGCCATGACCCATCTTACTGAGAGAAGGAGGTTGTTGGCCAAGCACTTGCGATACATGGCCCCATCCATCCTCTCCTAAATACAGTGCAGTCGCCCTGGCCCTTTTGCAGAAAAGCACCCCCAAAGAATGATGTTTCCACCGCCATGCTTCATGGTTGGGATGGTGTTGGGGTTGTACTCATCCTTCTTCGTCCTCTAGACATGGCGAGTGCAGTTTAGACCAAAAAGCTCTATTTTTGTCTCATCAGACTATATGACCTTCTTCAATTCTTCCCTGGAATCATCCAGATGGTCATTGGCAAACTTCAGATGGGCCTGGACATGTGTTGGCTTGAGCAGGGGGACCTTGTGTGCACTGCAGGATTCTAATCCATGACAGTGTAGCGTGTTACTAATGGTTTTCTTTGAGAGTGTGGTGCTCTCTTCAGGTCATTGACCAGGTCCAGCTGTGAAGTTCTGGGCTGATCCCTCCCCTTCCTCATGATCGCTGATGCCCCACGAGGTGAGATCTTGCATGGAGCACCAGACCAAGGGAGATTGACCGTCCTTTTGAACATATTCCATTTTATAATAATTGTGCCAACAGTTGTTGCCTTCTCAATAAGCTGCTTGCCTATTGTCCTGTAGCCCATCCGAGCCTTGTACAGGTCTATAATTTTATCCCTGATGTCCTTACACAGCTCTCTGGTCTTGGCCATTGTGGAGAAGTTGTAGTTTGATTGAGTGTGTGGCTAGGTGTGTTAAAGAGGTAAGAAGTTCAAACTGGTGCACTTAATACAGGTAATGAGTGGAGAACATGAGGGCTTCTTAAAGAAGAACTAATAGGTCTCTGAGAGCAGCAATTCTTACTGGTAAGTAGGTGATCCAATACTTATGCAATGAAATGCGAATTCATTATTTCAAAAATCATATAAAGTGATTTTCTGGATTTTTGTTTTAGTTTCCGTCACTCACAGTTGAAGAGTACCCATGAAAAAAATTACAGACCAGACTTGCTTTTTAAGTGGGAAAAGCTGAAAAATCAGCAGCGTATCAAATACTTGTTCTCCCCACTAAGTGTGTGTGTGTGTGTGTGTGTGTGTGTGTGTGTGAGCATATTTAAATATATATATATATATATATATATATATTATGATGGGGTGTGTGTTATATAATTGATGTGGTTAGCAGTTCTGCCTCATAGCCCGAAGGATCCTGGCTCGTTTGCCGCAGGGAGCCTTTCTGTGTGGAGTATGTATCTTACACTGCCGACCTTACAAGGGTGTACCCCACCTTTTCGCCCATGGACAGCTGGGATAGGCTCCAGCATCCCCTGCAACCCTTAATGTTGGATAAGTGGTAGATGATGAATGGATAGTCTCCCATTCACTCCAGAGAATTTGCCCTCTGGAGGGCCTCTAATGCAAATCACACTTCCTCTTCAGGACTTTCTCTGTAACATCAAGATAACATAATAATAATGAATGGTAACGTGCAGTCTATTAGGGTGACATTACAAATGATGGAGCCTGTATGTGTCTGAAATAAATACAAGGATACTACTTAAATCAAATCCCTATTCAAGTACAATTGGACTCCTCCAAGGTCAATAATTGGTTGATCTATGATAGGCATATCATAGACATTTGTCCCTCGCCATATTGTTGTTCACTTTTTGTAGTCTCACTGTATGTCTGATTTTTACCCTTTTTTTAATCCTTTTATCTCATTTATATTGCAGATTTTTCACTATATATGTTTTTTTGTTATTCCAATTTATTTTTAAATATCTATTTTTCATGGTTATCTATTATTTATTATAGTATATATTACTTTTATGGTCAAATGAGCGTGGCAACCAAACCGAGCACAGTGTTTTGTATCCTGGACTCCAACACTATTCTCTGCATTCAGCATCTCGACTTGTCTATTTCACATCAAAATCTGTTCGCTACTTGCAGTGTTACACTACGGTGTTGGGAATTATCCATAAAGTTTTAAATTTATTTCAGCCCCAACTATGATGCCCAAACCTTCTGCAACTTCTAAGCTATCTGGTTCTCGATCTAAGCGAGAGAGGAAGATGCTAACCAGGCTAATAAGAGTGTGGAAAAGGTTAATCAGAGTGTAGGGAAAGTCATAAAACACTAAAATATATATAAACAATCGAGGAAGACCAAAGAGAAGATTTATGGACGTAGTGAGAGAGGATATAAAGGTAGTTGGTGTGAAAGAGCAGGATACGGAGAATAGGGTTAGATGGAGAAAGTTGATTCGCTGTGGTGACCCCTGAAGGGAAAAGCCGAAAGAAGAAGAAGAAGATAAAAAATGAAATAAAAATATGGTATTACTTCACAGATTTTGGTTATTGCCTCTGGTTCTGGAACGTAACCAGTGCAATAAACAATCCACTATTGTATAGCAACATACATATATTCACTAAGTAATTTTCAAATAGCTTCCAAAGCCACAGGGGTGGAGAACACTATAGTAGTGAGAGGCTATGTAATAATCTTGAAAATCATAATTATCTATGCCTAAGACAATCATAAACTAAGGCCTCATTTCCAGGAGGGTAAAAATAAATCATCTAGTTATGGCAAAAGGATGAAGAGTCACAGCAGGCTAAATCAATCAATATTATTCAATATTTTAGGGAGATGTAAATGGGTTTGCCTTCTCCATGATTTACAGTTCGAAAACCACTCAAGCCTTTAAGTCCAACCAATAAACTGAATCCAGTCCATGAATTCTCACCTTCAATAAATTCAGGGATCCTTATAAACTCAGAAATAGTTTTCATGTGTTTTTATTCAAAGACCATTCAGAGCCTATCTTAGCTATTTTAAGGTGAGAAGCGAGGGTCTCTGATAACTGGTATCAGTCCGTCACAATATATATATGGTATATATGGTACAAAATTGTATGATAATGTAAAATCTGAAAAAAATTATAATTGTGTGCATGTGTGTTTTTGGGTGGATCGTCCTGAGGGAAGTGGGGGACATTGAGTCCGAATGGGCCATGTTCCATGCTTCCATTGTCGAAGTGGTAGACCAGAGCTGCAGCCGTAAGGCGTTCGGCACCTGTCAGGTCGGCAATCCACGAACCCGCTGGTGGACCGAAGAGGTGAGGGATGCCTTCAAACTGAAGAAGTCCTTCCAGGCCTTTCTGCCCTGTGGTGCTTGGGAGGCAGCTGAAAGGTACCAAGGCAGGCCAAGCGACATGCGGCTTTAGCGGTTGCCGAAGCAGAAACTCAGACATGGGAGGAGTTCGGGGACCACCATGGAGAAAGACGTCTTGTGGGCTCTGGGGAAATTCTGGTCCATCGTCCAGTGGCTCAGGAGGGGGAGGCAGTGTTCTGTGAACACTGTGTACAGTAGGAGCGGGGCACTGCTGACCTCAATTCAGGATGTAGCTCGGGGGAAGGAATACTTCCGAGACCTCCTCAATCCCATTGAAACGCCTTCCAATGAGGAAGCAGAGCTTGGGAAAGGGACTCCAGAGGCTGTCCTGGCTAACACGCCTATGCAGTATTGCTTGAACATCAGGGACAGTGCCGCTGGACTTGTACACTGGGGTGGTGATCCCCCTTTTTGAAAAGGGGGATTGGAGTCTCCCTGGTAAGGTCTATTCAGCGGTGCTGGAAAACAGGGTCTGCCGGGTTGTTGAACCTCAGATCCAGTCATAGAACAGTGGACCAGCTCTATACCATCAGCAGGATCCTCGAGACTCCATGTGTTTTGTGGATCTGGAGAAGGCATTCGACATTGCCAGTTGTAAGTCGAACTCATTTCTGGTGAGTTGGACTCCGCCAGGGCTGTCCTTTGTCACCGATTCTGTTCATAACTTTTATGGACAGAATTTCAAAGTGCTGTCAGGGCATCATGGGGATCTGATTTGATGGCCACAGGATTGAGCATCTGCTTTTTATAGATAATGTGGTCCTGTCGGCTTCATCAGTCCATGATCTCCAGCTCTCACTGGAGCAGTTCTTAGCCGAATGCGTAGCGCCTGGGATGACGATCAGCACCTCTAAATCCGAGAACATGGTGCTCAACCGGAGACAGGTGGTGCCGACTCCAGGGGAGAGGTGAAGAAATAATGCCTCGTGTGTGTGTATGTATATATATATATATATATATATATATATATACACATATGTTATTATACAATTTTGTACCATATATATTGCGATGGACTGATACCAGTCATCAGAGACCCTCGCTTCTCACCTAATAACAGCTAAGATGGGCTCTGAATAAAAACACTTGAAAACTATTTCCGAGTTTATAAGGATCCCTGAATTTATAGAAGGTGAGAATTCATGGACTGGATTCAGTCTATATACACTCCTCAAAAAAAATAAAGGGAACACTTAAAAAACACATCCTAGATCTAAATGAATGAAATATTCTTATGAAATACTTTGCTCTTTACACAGTTGAATGTGCTGACAACAAAATCACACAAAAATGATCAATGGAAATCAATTGTATCAACCCATGGAGGTCTGGATTAGGAATCACACTCAAAATAAAAGTGTAAAAACAAACTCCAGGCTGATCCAACTTTGATGTAATGTCCTTAAAACAAGTCAAAATGAATCTGTGTTGCTTCCTGAGTGGACACTATGATTTCACAGAAGTGTGATTGACTTGGAGTTACATTGTGTTGTTCAAGTGTTCCCTTTATTTTTTTGAGCAGTATATATATATATGTAAGTGTGTATATGTATAAGCCCGGATAAATGCAGAGGGTTGCGTCAGGAAGGGCATCCGATGTAAAACTTTTGCTGAAACCAAACATGTGAATTAAACCTAACAACCAGATAATACTGGACCGGTCGAGGCCTGGGTTAACAACAGGAACTGCATCTCTGTAGCATCTCACTTTAATAGGGGATATTGATTATACAATGTAAGCACATTGGGGTTTTTATATATGCTTTATTTCTGTACATATTAAATTAGATGACTTGGACTTGTTGTCACAGGGGGAACAACAATGGAATTCTTTGCAGGAAACTTATAAAAGAAAGATAAAAAATGTATGCAAGGTCTGTATGAATGTGTGCAAGGTCAGTCTCTACTGTCTTAGAAGCATAAATAATCACAATAGGGATCTAATTTCCATTACATCCTTATGGTTTTCAGTTTTTGGTTATGGTTTCAAGGTCCTCTTGTCGGATCGAACCAGTGAGGCTGAAGCGCTATCCACTGCAACACCGTGCGGCCCATCCTCAATGTCCAGTGGAATTTAATTCAAACATGGTCTTTTTTTTGACCATCAACATCCCTGTGTCCCTGTGATACTGAATTCCTAATAGCATACAAATAACCTTTCTTATTCTCTGTGTCTGATTGGCTGGTAAGAGAGGTGGGCAGCCCCTACGTGTCAGAAACTTGGCGGCTGGTATCAATACCAGTGAGTTTCCATAAATATTGGTACTAAGATTTAACAAGATTGGAAATCAATCAAAAAATGTATGTCATAATGAGAGATTCTATATTTGCATAAAAGAAGAAATGCTCCTCCTTAATGTTTGCCTGATGTTTTTTTATTCCTTTTCCCAGAGATGAAACCCTGCAGCTTCTACAATATCTGAGTTTGTGAATGTGTGTGTGTGTGTGTGTGTGTGTGTGTGTGTGTGTGTGTGTGTGTGTGTGTGTGTGTGTGTGTGACTAAGAAACACAAGACTGTGGGACAGAGGAACGCTTTATGTTCAAGTTCGACTTGGTATTGTCACCATAACAACCAAACTACAACTTTTGTTCCACGCATAAATTAGACCCTCACCATGAAGCTGTGACAGGAGCTGCGTTCACAGCGATGACTATTAATTATGGTGTTATAAGAACCCTGTGATACTGAATCATTCCTATAATTTCGGATTCATTACAGTATATATACATATATTTATATATATATTCTTCTATCTTGCAAATTTCTTGACAAAGCTCAGATAAAATGTTTTATGATTTTTATATTTTTTGATTTGCTGATTGTTTTGTGATTATCCTACAAATCTCAGAAACCTTTTTTCTATGATCGCAAAAGCTTTCAGCAGAGGAAAAGACAGAAGATCAAATGAACACAGATAAATAAATAAAACATCTAAGAACATGTAATGCATTGCCCTTAATAGGATAAATGGGATAAGAAACATGGTTTATTGTTTTTGGAAAACTGCTACATCTGTTTAGTGAATGCGGGGGATAATGAATGTGTAATTGCAATTTATTTATATTAACTGAAACCAAATAGATGCCTTCTTGACTTTGAAATAAATATGTTGGAAAAAATACATGTTTGCAGACCCATGATGCATATTTCATTACTTATGCAAAAGCGAATACATCATACAACTCACACACAAACACACACACACACACACACACACAAACACACACACACACACACACACACACACAAGTAAACAGACAAGTTATTGGGATTTAGACTTTCAAGTGGCACGTAGTGAAGCTATCGCTTCTGGACATGGAGCAATTTGGAAACGGTCAGAAGGTGTTCATTGAGGAAACATCCAGCCTGCCAAGGTTACAGTTTGTGGCCACACACACTTTGAGGGAAACTGTGGGATATGTGGAAGCTTGCAAAATAGGAAAATGATTTTGCTGCTTTTAAAAACAAATTGAGTAGAAAATATTGCCAGATAAAAATAAAAACAAAGTTGGAGAGTGTGGGAGATGAAGGTCCAGCAGGGGAAACAAATGAGGTGGCTTCTGTTCGAGGGCCCAGACAGACCACCTTTTCCTCTTTTTGCAGCCAAATTGCTGCATTTAAAAATCCATTTCCCACAGAAAGTTCTCATTGCTGAGTCTGGAAAATAGCAAACTCAAGGGTGCCGATAAGATAACTATGATCAGAATTTGAATCTTTTTTCGCATTCTATTTCTGCAGTTTAATTGTTTTGTCTAACACTAGGGGTGTCTGTCTCCAGGAAAGCTCCTATCTGCTGCTGGTGGCCTGTTTCAAAGAATAGGACGTAACATTGGGAAATTCTATCCTTGACCTAGTAAACAGTGATCTTAAAAATAAAAACAAAAAAAAATTAATTGTAAAAAAGGGAATAAAATAAAAATACATAGACTAGATAGATACACAGATAGACAGAATGACAGACAGGCAAACAGGCAGACAGACAGACAGACAGACAGACAGACAGACAGACAGACAGACAGACAGACAGACAGACAGACAGACAGATAGATAGATAGATAGATAGATAGATAGATAGATAGATAGATAGATAGATAGATAGATAGATAGATAGATAGATAGATAGATAGATAGATAGATAGATAGATAGATAGATAATGCAGCCCAAGGGCGGCACAGGCCAGTGTCTCCCTAAGCCGGATAAATGCAGGGGTTGCGTCAGGAAGGCCATCCGGCGTAAAACTTTTGCCAAAACCAAACATGCAAATCAAACCTAATAATCTCATATCGGTTCAGTCAAGGCCTGGGTTAACAACGACCTACATTGGTACCCTGTAGGTCATCGGTATCAATGGTGGTCATTGTTACTGTGCTACTGTTGGACAAAGAAGGAGAGGAGGAAGGTGTTTTCGGAAGCAGAGAGAGAAGAGGAAAGGAAAGAGTCAGGGACTGACAATAGGGACTTTGATAATCAGGATTATGACAGGAAAAGGTGGAGTTGGTCGACATGATGCAGAGAAGGAAGGTGGATATACTGTGTGTCTGGGAAGGCAGGTGGAAAGGTAGTATGGCAAGAAGTTCAGGAGCAGGCTTTAAGTTGTACTATCATGACAAGAAGAGAAATGGAGTATGAGTTATTTTGAAGGAGGGGTTTGTTAGGAATGTCCTGGAGGTGAAAATAATGTCTGATATACTTATGCGTTTGAAACACGAAATTGAAGGCATGATGCTCAATGATGTTAGTGGCTATGCCCCACAATGAAGATGTGAGTTAAAGTAGAAGAGAAGTTCTGGAAAATGTTTGGTGAAGTGATGCAGAATATCCCCAGAGATGAGAGTGGTATTGGTACTGACTTCAATGGGCATGTTCATGCAGGCAATAGAAGGGATTAAGAAGTGATGAGCATATTTGGTATACACCATAGGAACACAAAGTGACAATGGTGGTAGATTTTGTAAAAAGGATGTAAGTTGCTGTGGTGAACACTTTTTTCCAGAAAAGACAAGAACATAGGGAAACCTATAAGAGCGGAGGTAGGAGCACGCCTGTAGACTTCATCTTGTATAGATGAGGTAACCTGAAAAAGATCATTGGCTGCAAAGTAGTAGTAGGTGAGAGTGTAGCCAGACAGCATCGGCTGCTGATTTGTAGAATGACTTTGGGGACAAGGAAGATCAAGAGGACAAAGGCAGAGAAGGGGACAGAGTAGTGTAAGTTAGAAAGTGAGGAGAATTGTGTTGTTTTCAGAGAGGAGTTGAGAAAAGATCTGGGTAGTCAGGGGGGGGGATACAGCTAAATGTGATCAGGTAGATAGGTAGGAGAGTACTTGGTGTGTCATCTGGAAGGAAAGTAGATAAGGAGACTTGGTGGTAATATGAGGAAGTACAGGATGACATATGAATAAAGCAGTTAGCAAAGAAGTGGGACACTGAGGGGACTGAAGAGAACAGACAGGAGAACAGGGAGATACAGCATAAGGTAAAGAAAGAGATAGCAAAACAAAGGGCATACGATGACTTGAATACATGTTTGGACAGTAAGGAGAGAGAAAATGATCTATACAGGTTGGTGAAATAGAGAGATAAAGATGGAAAGGATGTATCACAGGTCCGGGTGATTAAAGATATAGAAGGAAATGTATTGACAGATGCTAGAAGAGTGATGGGAAGATGGAAAGAGTATTTTGAAGAAATCATGAATGAGGAAATTGAAAGAGAGGCAAGGATAGAAGAGGTGACTACTGTATACCACAAAGTAGCAGAGATTAGTAGAAGTGAAGTGAGGAATGCATTAAAGAGGATGAAGGGTGGAAAGGCAGTTGGTCCTGATGATACACCTGTGGAGGTGGGAAAGTGTCTAGGAGAGGCAGCGGTAGAGTTTCTGACTAGATTATTTAACAGGATTTTAGAGAGTGAGGAAGACATCTGAAGAATGCAGAAGAAATGTGATGGTGTCCATTTTTAAGAATAAGGTTGATGTGCAGAATTGCGGCAACTATAGAGGGATAAAGTTGATAACCCATACAATAAAGTTATGGGAAAGAGTAGAGGAAACTTGACTGAATACAGAGGTCAGCATTTGTGAGCAGCAGTATGGCTTCATGACTAGAAAGAGTACTACAGATGCAGTATCTGCCTTGAGAATTCTAAGAGAGAAGTACAGAGAAGGCCAGAGGGAGCTGCACTGTGTTTTTATAGACCTAGAAAAAAAGCATATGACAGGGTGCCAAGAGAGGAACTCTGGTATTGTATGAGGAAATCCGGAGTGGCAGAGAAGTATGTTAGACTGGTGCAGGACATGTATGCTAGCTGTGAGACAGCTGTACGGTGTGCTGTAGGGGTAAGTTCAAGGTGGAATTGGGACTCCATCAGGGATCAGCTCTGAGCCCCTTCTTGTTTGCAGTGGTGATGGACAGGCTGACAGATGAGGTTAGACAGGAATCTCCATGGACCATGATGTTTGCAGATGACATTGTGATCTGTAGTGAGAGCAGGGAACAGGTTGAGGAAAATATAGAGAGGTGGGGGTGTGCGCTGGAAAGGAGAGGGATGAAGGTAAGTTGCAGCACAACAGAGTATATGTGTGTGAATGAGAGGATCCCGGGTGGAAGGGTGAGGCTACAGGGAGAGGAGATCAAGAAGATGGAGGATTTCAGGTACTTGGGGTAAAGAAGTTCAGAGCAATGGAGAGTGTGGAAAAGAGGTAAAGCAGGTTAAAATGGGTGGAGAAAAGTGTCATGGGTACTATGTGATAGAAGACTATCAGCCAGAATAAAAAGAAAGGTTTACAAGACAGTAGTGACACCAGTGATGCTGTATGGTCAAAGAAGCCAGACTGAGATGGTTGGGTCATGTACAGAGGGGGGGGACAGTGAATATATTGGTAAACTAATGCTGGAATTGGAGCTGCCAGGCAGGAGGTCAAAACTAATAATAAATGCCCCTCTGTGAGCTTCCACCTTACTGTGGTGGAGGGGTTTGCATGTCCCAGTGATCCTGGGAGCTACGTTGTTGGGGGCTCTATGCCCCTGAAAGGGTCAACCAACACAAACAGGTCCCAGGTGAGGGACCAGACAAAGCGTGGCTCATAAGACTTCCCCTGAAGAAGAGAACAATTGGATCCAGTCACCGGGGCCTCCCCTTGGAGGCAGGTCCAGGGACGGGGCTTGGCAATGTGCACCTGGTGGCCGGGTCTTTACCCATGGGGCTCGGCCAGGCAGAGCCTGAAATAGGGGTGGGCAAACTACAAACTACAAACTACATATCCGGCCCATTGGTCTTTTGATCCAATAATTAGATCAACGAATGTAGAAGCTCAAAAAGGAGATTATTTCATTTTTGGAGCTACTTGAGAACATCAGAGCCTTAAAACCAAGCTGTTTTTTTTTTCAAAGCAAATGCCATGTGAGTCTGATGTGTACTGTTAACAAATGTGTTTTTTTTTACATGTAACGTACCTTGCATTGACCTGGCCCGTTAGTCAAATTTTAAAAGTCAATGCAGCCCTTCAGCCAAAAAGTTTGCCCACCCCTAGCCTGAAGGAACGATATGGATCCCTCTTGCCCTGGACTCACCATCCACAGGAAGGGTCAGGGGGGTCAGGTGTAGCATGAGCCGGGTGGTACCTGGAGTGGGGGAACTTAGCGGTCTGATCCTTGGCTGCCAAAGCTGGCTCTTGGAAAATGGAATGTCACCTCTTTGACTGACATTTGTTCTACTGGGAGATGTCAACGCTTGAGTGGGCAACGACAGTGCCACTTGGAACAATGTAATCGGGAGGAACAGCCCAGCTGATCTGAACCCGAGCTGTGTTTTGTCATTGGGCTTCTGTGCTCATCACAGATTGACCATAACAAATACCACGTTCAGGCATTAAGACCATATGTGCACTTGGCACCAACACATCTTAGGCCACAGTTCTTTGTTTGACCTTGTGGTTGTATCATCGGACTTTCCGCTGCATGTCCTGGAAACTCGGGTGAAGAACGGGGCGGAGCTGTCAACTGATCCCCACCTGTTGGTTAGCTGGCTCCAATGGTGGGGGAGGATGCCAGTCAGACCTGGCAGACCCAAATGTAATGTGAGGGTCTGCTGGGAAGGTCTAGCAGAGTCCCCTGTCAGAAGGAATTTCAACTCTCCCCTCTGGCGGGGGACATTGAGACCGAATGGGCCGTGTTCCGTGCTTCCATTGTCAAGCTAGTAGAATGGAGATACGACCGTAAGGTAGTCGGCACCTGTCGGGACTGCAACCCTCCAACCCACTGATGGACTTCAGTGGTGAGGGATGCCGTCAAACTGAAGTAGGAGTTTTATCAGGCCTTTCTGGCCTGTGGGGCTCCGGAGGAAGCTGACATGTACCTGCAGGCCAAGTGGCATGTGACTTCAGTGGTTGCCCAGGCAAAAACTAAGGCATGGGAGGAGTTCGGGGAGACCATGGAGAACAACTTCTGGTGGGCATCAAGGAGATTCCCGTCCACCATCCGGCGTCTCAGGAGGGGAGTAGTGCTCCGTCAACACTGTGTACAGTGGGAGCGGGGCGCTGCTAACCTCAACTCGAGACTCTCAACGCTCTCATGCTCTCACTTTACCGGTCAATCTACGTTCCCAACCTCACCTATGGTCATGAGCTATGGGTAGTCACCGAAAGAACGAGATCGCAGATACATGACGAAATGAATTTCCTCCGCAGGGTGGTTGGACTCTCCCTCAGAGATAGGGTGAGAAGTTCAGTCATCCAGGCGGAGCTTGGAGTGGAGTCACTGCTCCTCCTCATAGAGAGGAGCCAGATGAGGTAGCTTGGGGGAGGCATGGCCACCTGGGAGGAGGCCGTGGGGAAGACCCGGACACTCTGGAGAGACTATGTCTCCAGGCTGGCCTGGGAACGCTGGTCCATGTGGCTGGAGAGCGGGAAATCTGGGGCTCTCTGCTCTGACCACTGCCCCCGCAGGAGAAGCGGGAGAAGATGGATGGATGGATGAATAATAAATGACTTGACAGATGAGCTATTAATAGGCAAAAACTGTGTAAATAGAAAAAAAAGACAAAAAAAAAAAAACTATGAAGAAATTACATGTACAATAACACCGAATTCTGCCAAAAAACACCCATAATAAAAGTTTTAGAATTCAAGTTATTGCATTTACTTCTCATTATGCTGGGGAAACACTTAATCTGACAAATAGATTGAGCCCATATCACAATACGTTTCAATATTGAGAAAAGCCTTTGGATGGTTGATACATTTTTTTCGGCAAACACCAGCGGGTGTGAAGTTATTTACATAACCAATGATCTAAAAAACCCAATAGTGATAATAGCAGGGTCATTCAAAGTCAACTGTTGCTCCCACCCCCTGGACTGTGAAACCTGATTTAAGCTGCATCAACTGGGATTATTCATTCCAGTCTGCTGAGGGTCCATTAATTTACCACCACCATGACCACATTCATCAGTGTTCTCTCGGACTTCTGTGTTACTCGGCAGCTCACAGGTCAGGTTGTCTTTATACTGATGAGCCAACCAAGCTCTTACAGAGTAAGGCTTTAATTGTTAGGGTTATTATAAAAAATATAAAATATAAAATATATATAAAATATAAAATATTAAAAATCACAAAAACACTAATTGAAACCTCAATGTTATTCTTTTATAACATCCCTTACAGCCCTTCCCATAATTATCAATCCATTTAATTTGTTTTAAAAGCGAGACATGAAGAAACTACCACACACACAAAGGATTTCTATTCTGTGCTCAAATAAAGCATAACATTTCTATTCTGTGCTCAAATAAAGCACCACAATGCAGCCTCAGGGCGGCACTGGCCCGTGCCTCTCCAAGCCTGCCTTGGGGGGGCACGGAGCAGTGTCTCCCTGTGCCGGTCCCAAGCCCGGATAAATGCAGAGGGTTGCGTCAGGAAGGGCATCCGGCGTAAAACTTTTGCCAAAACCAAATATGCGAGACAACCAAAACTATACCATACCGGATCGGTCGCGGACCGGGTTAACAACGACCGCCATTGGTACTGATGACCTACAGGGTACTAATGGAAATTGGGCTACTGTGGGTCGAAGAACAAGAACAAGAAGAAGAGGTGGAGTGCGTGTTCGGAAGCAGAGAGAGAGGAGGAAGGGAAAGAGTCTGGGACTGAGAGTAGGGACTTTGAATGTTGGGACTATGACAGGAAAAGGTAGAGAGCTGGTCGACATGATGCAGAGAAGGAAGGTGGATATACTGTGTGTCCAGGAGACCAGGTGGAAAGGTAGTAAGGCTAGAAGCTTAGGAGCAGGCTTTAAGTTGTACTATTATGGTACTGACAAGAAGAGAAATGGAGTAGGAGTTATCTTGAAGGAGGAGTTTGTTAGGAACGTCCTAGAGGTGAAAAGAATGTCAGATAGACTTATGAGTCTGAAACTGGAAATCGAAGGTGTGATGCTCAATGTTGTTAGTGGCTATGCCCCGCAGGTGGGATGTGAATCTGAAGAGAAGGAGAAGTTCTGGAATGAGTTAGATGAAGTGATGCAGAATATTCCCAGAAATGAGAGAGTGGTCATTGGTGCAGACTTCAATGGACATGTCGGTGAAGGCAATAGAGGGGATGAAGAAGTGATGGGCAGATTTGGTATCCAGGATAGGAATGCAGAGGGACAGATGGTGGTAGATTTTGCAAAAAGGATGGAAATGGCTGTAGTGAACACCTTTTTCCAGAAAAAACAGGAACATAGGGTAACTTATAAGAGCGGAGGTAGGAGCACGCAGGTAGACTACATCTTGTATAGACGAGGTAACCTGAAAGAGATTAGTGACTGCAAAGTAGTTGTAGGTGAGAGTGTAGCCAGACAGCATAGGATGGTGGTTTGTAGGATGACTCTGGTGACAAGGAAGATGAAGAGGACAAAGGCAGAGCAGAGGACAAAATGGTGGAAGCTGAAAAGGGAGGAGTGTTGCATGGTTTTCAGGGAGGAGTTGAGAAAGGGTCTGGGTGGTCAGGGTGAGCTTCCAGATGATTGGACAACTACAGCTAGTGTTATCAGGGAGACAGGTAAAAGAGTACTTGGTGTGTCATCTGGAAGGAAAGTAGATAAGGAGACTTGGTGGTGGAATGAGGAAGTGCAGGAGTGTATACAGAGAAAGCGGTTAGCGAAGAAGAAGTGGGATACTGAGAGGACTGAAGAGAACAGACAGGAGTTCAGGGAGGTGCGGCGAAAGGTAAAGATAGAGGTAGCAAAGGCAAAACAAAGGGCTTATGATGACTTGTATGCTCGGTTGGATAGTAAGGAGGGTGAGAATGATCTATACAGGTTGGCGAAACAGAGAGATAAAGATGCAAAGGATGTACAACAGGTCCGGGTGATAAAGGACAGAGAGGGAAATGTATTGACAGATGCTAGAAGAGTGATGGGAAGATGGAAAGAGTACTTTGAAGAACTGATGAATGTGGAAAATGAAAGAGAGGCAAGGGTAGAAGAGGTGACTATTGTAGACCACAAAGTAGCAAAAATTAGTAAAAGTGAAGTGAGGAAGGCATTGAAGAGGATGAAGAGTGGAAAAGCAGTTGGTCCTGATGATATACCTGTGGAGGTGTGGAAGTGTCTAGGAGAGGCAGCGGTAGATTTTCTGACTAGATTATTCAACAGGATCTTAGAGAGTGAGAAGATGCCTGAAGAATGGAGACAAAGTGTGATGGTGCCTATTTTTAAGAATAAAGGGGATGTGCAGAATTGTGGCAACTACAGAGGGATAAAGTTGATGAGCCATACAATGAAGTTATGGGAAAGAGTAGTGGAAACTAGACTGAGAGCAGAAGTCAGCATTTGTGAACAGCAGTATGGCTTCATGCCTAGGAAGAGTACTACAGATGCAGTATTTGCGTTGAGAATGCTAATAGAAAAGTACAGAGAAGGCCAGAGGGAGTTGCACTGCGTTTTTGTAGACCTAGAAAAAGCATATGACAGGGTGCCAAGAGAGGAGCTCTGGTATTGTATGAGGAAGTCTGGAGTGGCAGAGAAGTATGTTGGACTGGTGCAGGACATGTATGCTAGCTGTGAGACACTGGTACGGTGTGCTGTAGGGGTAACAGAGAAGTTCAAGGTGGAGGTGGGACTCCATCAGGGATCAGCACTGAGCCCCTTCCTGTTTGCAATGGTGATGGATAGGCTGACAGATGAGGTTAGACAGGAATCCCCATGGACCATGATGTTTGCGGATGACATTGTGATCTGTAGTGAGAGCAGACAACAGGTAGAGGAAAATCTAGAGAGGTGGAGGTATGCTCTGGAAAGGAGAGGAATGAAAGTTAGTCGCAGCAAGACAGAATATATGTGTGTGAATGAGAGGAACTCGGGTGGAGCGGTGAGGCTACAGGGAATGGAGATCAAGAAGCTGGAGGATTTCAGGTACTTAGGGTCAACAGTCCAGAGCAACGGAGAGTGCGGAAAAGAGGTGAAGAGACGGGTCCAAGCAGGTTGGAATGGGTGGAGAAAAGTGTCAGGGGTACTATGTGATAGAAGACTATCGGCCAGAATAAAAGGAAAGGTGTACAAGACAGTGGTGAGACCAGCGATGATGTATGGACTAGAAACTGTTACAATGACCAAAAGACAGCAGGCAGAACTAGAGGTTGCAGAGATGAAGATGTTGAGGTTCTCTTTGGGAGTGACCAGGATGGATAGGATCAGGAATGAATCTATCAGAGGGACGGCACATGTTCGATGTTTTGGAGAGAAGGTCAGAGAAGCCAGACTGAGATGGTTCGGTCATGTACAGAGAAGAGATAGTGAATATATTGGTAGACGGATGCTGGAATTGGAGCTGCCAGGCAAGAGGTCTCGAGGAAGACCAAAGAGAAGATTTATGGACGTAGTGAGAGAGGATATGAAAGTAGCTGGTGTGAGAGAGGAAGATACAGAGAATAGGGTTAGATGGAGAAAGTTGACTCGCTGTGGCGACCCCTAACGGGAAAAGCCGAAAGAAGAAGAAGAAGAAGAAGAAGAAGCTCAAATAAAGCACCACAATTCCTAAACACTCACATAAATGACATTTTATTGTGCAGGAAGCAATGTATATATGATGTTATTGCCGTTTTATTTGCAAGCTTTAATTTTATGCTCGGTAGGGGATTTGACTACCCAAGTAGAAAATCTATCTGCAATTGTTGTTTCTGTTGTCTTCATTTTGGACCCTGACAGGGGTTGGCAAACTTTTTGGCTCAAAGGCAGCATTGACTTTTAAAATTTGACAAACGGGCCGGGTCACCACAAGATACAATACATATAAAAAAATGCATTTGTTAACAGTACATATCAGACTCGTCTGACATTTGCTTTGAAAATAAAACCAGCTTGGTTTTGAAGGCTCTAATGTTTGCTTGCACTTCATGCACAAACCGTTTTTTCCCTTGTAGCTTCATGTCCAGCTCATTCATGTGTGTCAGTATGTCCACAGTAAAGACTACATCACAAAGCCAATCTGTGTCATTCAGCTCAGGAAAATTCTCAAGTGTTCTCAAGTAGCTCCAAAAATCAAATAATCTCCTGTTTGAGCTCCCACATTCATTTTTCTAATCATTCAATCATTCACATCAAGTTTGGATTCCGTACCAGTCTTTGATGGGCCGGATTAAAAAGACCAGCGGACTGGATGTGGCCCACGGGCCGTAGTTTGCCCACACCTGCTGTAGGATATGTGTGCGTCTGTGTTTGTGTGCTCATTATAAAAAGGTATTTTGTAGATAATGCGAGTCCTTTGTCCTAAACTATTTTCTAGTTGCTAAACTAGTTGCTTTCCAATGGAGAAACTGATTTTAAGTTTTTGAAATGATGTTAAACCCAGCACAAGATAGACTCACAGAAAAGATTTTAGCCAAAAAGCCAAGACCCCACATAGTAGCCAGATCTCGGAAGACGTTTAGTGATACTTCCATTCCGAGCCTGAAACTATCCTATGTAGTGCAGTGGCGCAGTGGAGCAGATGTCCAATTCTGTCCCTCTTAACTACACAAGTAAAACCCCTTGGACTAATTATTTATATTCAAGCAACACCCACATCAAAAAAAACAAATATTTTAGTTGTGCTGTATTTAGTGCAGAGAGCAACATAATGCTTAACAATTCCATCATACAGCAAGAAGGGTTCCTGGTTCTTTGTGAAGTTTCAGTCCGAAATCACACAGTAGGTTAATTGAATATGCTGAAAGGTCCATCCATGTGAATAAGAGACTAAATGGTTGGACGTCTCCGTAAGTGTCCCTCTGATTGACGGGTGACCAATCCAGGTTAAACCACAATTCCTGCCCAATGACAGTTGTGATTGATTCCAGCCCTATCCCGACCCTGAGTGCAGGATATGCGTGGTTGGCAATAAGTAAATGTGTTTAGTGAAGTATTTCTGCAACAATGGTAAATCAGTCTTAATTTCAAACCTTTATGTTGCTGTTTCTAACATCCTGTTTTTGACCGCTACAGACTGTGTCTTGTCAAAGCATGTGACCATACTTTCCTCAAACATGGTCAATACTACTTGGATGAAAACAACACAAAAAACAGTAACCAAAATGTCCTGAGTCTTGATTATAGGTATGTCATTCAGGTAGGCATCTACTAGATGTCAGGAGAACACCGTGATACCCCTGAAAATAGACCCCACAGCACAGCTATTTGCACAGCTTTTTGCTTTTTGTGCAATGACGATGCGGCTGATATTGAATTACAAACATAGCAGAACAGCAGTTGGGGACTGAACACAGGTTAATATTTATTGTTAGTGAACTATGGCTTAGTATTTATATGCTGATCCTATTGTACCGCCACAGTGACAAAAAAGTACATTATCAAGAACAAGCTTGAGAACAGCTGCCCTTGGTTATAAAAATGTGTATATACAGACACGCAAACACAAACATTTGCGTGTGTATGTGTGTGAATATATATTCTGTAAGAAACTATATACACTGTAGCTACCTTTCTGATACCTTTTATATTACATACTGACATTTTTACACGCAACCACCATTTTTACATGTATTGTAATTATATCATTGTCCTTTTTTTTAGTTCATTCTGTGCCCCAAAAAAGAGTCATCTAAATGGCTGTCCCTTCAAAACAAACTGGGGTGTGTGACTTCATCAAAAAATTCAATTTAAGAGAGACAAGCATTGAGTTCACACTGAACTGAAACCCAACTCCATGTTTATCTCATGAATAGAGATAGTTGTAGCTCTACTCAAGAACAAGCATTTTCATATAAATTGGATAACGCACCATGACGGCATCAGCCGAGGGTGCTGTTCTTTTTCCCAAATGCTCCATAATGAGAAATGAGAGTTCATCTGATAAACAGAGAATGAGGTTGCTTTTAGATTGTATATACTGGATGAGCTTGGTGGCGAAAAATGAATTGGAACCAATGCCACCATCAGTTTATTAGTGAGGGACTATAGTTCCTGCCACTTGAGGAAAAACACCTCTGATTGCATTCATTAAATGGTTTATGCGTTATTCAATTAAATAAAATACAGACGAGAGATGTATATGAGATAATTGGTTCTGATTAGCAAAGTAACCTAAGTCTGTTGAAACCACCTAAAAAAGCTTCTCAAGGCTCCTTATACTTCTTATACTTCATCTCTTTGGATGCTAAAATCCTCAGATGGAATTTCTAACACACACACTCATCCTCTATCTCCCCCTCTCTTTTTCTATCTCTCTCTCTCCTCCCTCCATCTTCAAACCTAACCCGAGACGAAGAGACAAACCAGCCGAGAAGACCGGGCGTGCTGAAGCATCCTTATCTTTGTACCTGAAATTATATCGTCATTCTGCTGTAAATGCTTGGGGAGGATGACGTGAGTGTGTGCGAAGAGGAAAAAAGAAAAACTAATAGAAAGGAGTTTTTCAGCACAGTCCTGCTGGGAATTTAAAATCATCTTTAGATAATCCACAAGCAGGCTTAAGACAGGTTGATGTGATGTAACTTCATATATTCCCGTTTTATTTAATTTAATTTAATTTAATTTAATTTAATTTAATTTAATTTTATTTTATTTTATTTTATTTTATTTTATTTTATTTTATTTTATTTTATTAATGAATTCATTCATTTATGTAAATATTTTCATGTACATTTAATTTATTTTATTTATTTATTTGCTTTTCCGTATTCATATTTATTTTTTATTTTTTTAATTTATTCATTTATTCACTGTGCACAAGTAGTGAATTTAAAAAAAGGAATTAGATCTACCAAGCCGATGAGCGCAGAGTCATCCCCGGTCAATGCTGGAATGTCTTCTCTACAAGCAGAACAAGAACCTTGTTGTTGAGGAGATCAGATAAATTGGAAAAAGCAAGATTTATTCCTCATGACATCAAACTGCTGTTGTTTTGGCATTTGTCCTGACCCTTCCTTCACTCCCTTTAACATGTGTTTTGCTGATTTTGCATCAATTTTCAGTTCAGCATCCACGCAGCAAGCAAGCCTGGATCCCATATGCACGTTTGCAGTGTTTCTATTGCCTGCGCTCCATTACGAAGCTGAGCCAAATGATTTTCTAAACCATGCGATCACGTTTGAGGATCAGAATCTTACATGGTGTTGGCTGATGTTAACCATGCCCTGAATCCAGTCAGACTCACTCAGGAATTAAATCCCTCTTGGTATCAATGGCCCACATGTACATCTCTGAAAGCATCCAACAAAACTGAGCCAGAAAAACAAGAGAGGCACATTCATGGACGGATGAAGCTCCGTTGGGGCGGGCAAGAACAAACTGCAACTCAGTCATTCCGCAAAAAAGCACACAGCAGCTTTTCATTTCACTCTGGAATCTACCAAACCTGCAGCTGATTCGAGTCAAACTGTTATCACAATTCTCCAACTGTGTCCACAAACAAGTCACTCGTTCAGACCAGACACAATGAGTTCGCCGAGCCACTTTAAAATCGATACATCAGGTGTGATTGCAAAAAGGGCTGAGGCAAAGTGCACAAATGTGTCACCTTTAACACATCAGAACCATTCCATTGTTTTCAAAAGTTTCTCCATTTTACAAATTTAGAAAATATGACTTCATATTATATATGACTACCGGTACTTCAGCAGTCTCAAGTTCTGTTTCATGCAATGAAACACCAGCATTGCCAAGATATAAAATATATTATAATATAATCCTTTAGCACTTTGTAATGTCGAGATAAAAAAGCTGCTGCAAAGCTTATGGATTTCCAACTATAATGGAAGAACCTTTTTTGAAAGCAGACATATTTTCCAGTGCACTTTTCACAAACACAAGAGAACACATTGTCATTCTCATAGCACACAGTGTCTCGTGGTTTTTGCCCAAAAATATCAGAAGATTGGTGGATTGTATTTCTACTAGTCACAAGACCAATGGTTCGACGGCGCTGAGCAACACACTCAAATCCTGACTTTTCCAAGAGACCCAGAGTTTTTTGAAGTCTGCGTGTGAATGGGTGAATATGATTTCCCTATCTTTGTTCCAGAGCAAGATCTTTCAATTTGACAGCGTGACTAATTTATCGCACTTTCAAATTGCGTGATGTTCCCCCTCTCTAAAACCCAGCCTTGCGCTCGAATATCCCCTGTGTGAACTTACATTTTTCTATGCTCAAGCTCAAAGTGCATGCTTGCACTCAGATTTGGTGTCATTCAATGCAGGTTTCCTGCTCAGGCTTTGGCCATTCTTCTCTCTCAGCCTCTGCACGATCGCATTACTGGTCTGCCCCTGGATTTTTCTGTGTAACAACACTGCCAAAATTTCCCTTCCACTGTAATTGCTGTTATTGGGTTTGACCTGTGAAATAATTGCTGCCTTGTTAAGTAGGCATACTATTTACTTCCAGTAATTTCTTTTCAACACATATTTTTTATTTACCAGTAAAGGCACATTGTATCACATTTTATATACCTAGCACTTCAATGTGAAGCCAGTCCATAGGATCAATGGTTTATAAGGATTGCTTCATCATTGGGGTTCAAATTGGATATATTTAACACAATCTATGTATAACCATTTTATTTTGCCACATTTGTTCTCAGTTTGTGTACACTGACAGGTGCTGGTTAAAACTGAGATAGTTGTCAACACACAAACATGCTGTCTATATGAACCAGTAAATCTTGCAGGAACACAATTTTAGTCTTGGTGTCCTGTTCCAAGTTAAAACGGATAAAATAGAATAGAACAGAAAACACTTAAAGAAAAATATATATATCACAATATATATTATGCAGTAAATGGCATCAAGATCCAATGCACATCAGCTATGATATTTTCTCCATATGATGTATTTTTTTGGTTTGTTTAGTGTTTGCTTTTGAAGAAGGTAGTTCTGGGCTAACAGTGCTACTTTCTGTTAGATATTACAGGGGTTTGCTGTGATCCCACAGACCTAAAAAGGAACCTGACAAGTATAAAATGACTCACACCGGAATATATGTCAGCCTCAATCTGGAACCTGAACCTTTTTCATGGACAGATATCACTACTCACTGTTGCTTGGCCATACTGATCATGTCCTCTACTATTGATGGATAGTAGTAATGCAGCAAGACACACCACTGTGGATGAATGGTGGTCGGATTCAACAGCTAATGGCGCTGGCTGAAGATAATGTCACATACTGTATATGTAGACGTCTTCCACTGATGGAAGGGGACTTTGCTCTCTTGTTTAGCACAGAGGCAGGAGGCCAGTGTGCCAAGTGGCTGCAATACATGGTCAATATAATTATTGATACTGACGATGGTTAAAAAAAATTAAGAAAAGGAAAAAGACAAAAAGAAAGACTGGAAAAGGAACCACCTATAGTGGCGCAATGGATCCTATAACATTGGATAGCGTAAACACAAACCAAACGGTGCCCCTGTTGGTCAACTTAAAATGTGGCATACTATTAGTTGAAAAAAATGTAAAATAATAAAAAGCAAATGAAATTTAAAATCATAAACATAAATCCTAAAGCAGCTATTCAACAAGCACAGAGAGGTCTTAAGAGGTTGGAGCTTGAGCAAGAGGTGAGGGAAAAACAACAACAAACATGCAAGCAACCATTTTGGCCAGGAGCTTAGAAAACCTCAACAACTCGCAGGAGCTATTAAAAGAAAGCAGCTATCTTGAAGGTAAATAAATAGATTCTACTCTTACCTAGAGAGCTCTTACTCTTAAATAAACGACTTCATGGCAGAGTTCATTGAGAAATTCAAATAGCTTATAAATAGGCAAACTCTTTATTTACTTCACTTGAATCTTACCATAAATATATGTTTTAATGAGGAGGAAAAAAATCAATTTGCAAAACAGTCCAACAGTTCATGAGCTGAATGGCACAGATTGGCTTTGTGATTTAGCCTTTACTCTGGACATACTGACACACATGGTGAGCTGGACATGGGAAAAACGAGGGAAAAAACGGTTTGTGCATGAAATGCAAGCAAACTTCGGAGCCTTCAAAACCAAGCTGGTTTTATTTTCAAAGCAAATGTCAGATGAGTTTGATGTGTACTGTGGACAATTGCATTTTTTTTTATATTTATCGTATCTTGCTGACCCGGCCCGTCTTTCAAATTCTAAAAGTCAATGAGGCCCCTGAGCCAAAAACTTTACCCTACCATGATATATATCATCCCCTTTTTACATTTAAACCAGGTTCATGGTCTTTTTTTAACTTTATGACACTAAAAGTTCAGTTGTTAATAATGATTTTTGAAACTATTTTGGCATATCAAGTGGCATCCATTACTACCATGTTAGCATTTTTTCAATCATATATTGTTCCCTCATGTCCACACCCTGTATGTGCCCTATTCTTACATAGCCTGCTACAATTAAGTGAATATTGTAATAATCACGGCTTAAACAGGCACTTACATGTTGATACCTTGAAGAGAGCATAAAAGTAAAAGGGTTGGGAGGGCCTCCTAAGGCTCGGAGTTTGGCTGAGCTATAGAGGGGAGCAGTCAGCGTCTAGCACATACAGAGTAAAGAGCAACCAGCTAAACTGTGACATTTTGGAGAGTTCAATTCTAAAGTGGGAAAATCACATTCAAGGAAAAATCTTGCCCACTCTTGCAGAACAGAGGGACACTGCAAATGCTGGACAATACTCCCATTTACTGCTTCACCCAAACACAGTTTAGGAGTTAGAATTAGAAGTTGAATTGATTTCTAGACTTTACAAACATCCCCTTAGGAATTACAATCAAATCTCCATTAGTTCCACTGCTATGGTTGGATCAATAACTGTTTAATAATGGAAAACACAGACCTGGATCCCCACCAAATCTCATAAATCTAATTGACCTGCCTTTAGCTTAAAGCCAATTAGTCATGTGAATGTATCAATGATGCGCATTGTGACTAATCTTGCTGTCAGAAAAAACCCGTCAGAAACAGGTAACACTAAACTGCAACCACCTCTTCAACTGGTATTAACTTTGAAAATAAGACAACATTCAGTTAATTCAGCAGAAAATGTCGAGGTGGTAAGGTTACTTGAGTTGATACTAATTTTCTTTTCCAGCTAAGATCAGCTGACGTTAAACCGACAGCTCACAGTACTTTGAACAACCTTCATCACAACTTTCTTCAGTTTCTTCAGTTCCACTGGACCATTAGTTAAAAGTGACTGGACTATGACAAATTTTTAAATGCTGTTACATAAGCTTATTTATAAAAATTTGCTTTTTTAATTGTTTGATCCCTAAATGCTTTTATCATATCGACGCAGGTTTGGCGGTCCGATTCCTGGCTCCTCCTGTCTGTACGTCAAAGATTATCTTGGGTAAGATACTGAATCCCTAAATTGCTCCTGACAACCTGGTTAGCTTACATGGCAGCTCTACCACCATCAGTGTGTGAATGTGTGTGAATGGGTGAATGCTATCCACAGTAAAGCGCTTTGGAACCATAAGGTGTGAAAGTGCTCTTCAAATTGAGAGCATTAACCTTAAAGTCCAGCACTGATCAGTATTTCAGTCTTTATCAAACTCAAACATACCCTTTCTAGTCAACTGTGAAAAGCTAAAAAGTTTGTCAGACATAAAATCAATTTTTTGTTTTAGTAAATTTTTCCAACCATGGCCCTTTTGAAAATGTATATGAACGGTTGTTTCAATTGACTTAGTGTTTTTAATTACAGCTAATGATCAATCTCTTACTGCAGCTGAAATGTAACTTTTTTTGTCACAAAGCAATTGATCATTAAGTCATTTTCAGCAAAACAAAGAATTAAGTAATTGTTGGCTGGACATCAGAACACTGATGGCCCTCAGCTTTGCAGCGTCTGAAAATGTGACAGAAGTGAGCTGCAGTCAGAGCAATTTTTTATGTACATGCACATTTGGTATGTGGTCTGTTTACACACACCAGCAAACAAACAATTTAGAACAAACAAAGACTAGTGCCATGTTTGATTTTGTGTGTGTCTGTGTGTGTGTGTGTGTGTGTGTGTGTGTGTGTGTGTGTGAGTGTGTGTGTGTGTGTGTGTGTGTGTGTGTGTGTGTGTGTGTGTGTGTGTGTGTGTGTGTGTGTTCCGATTGTACAGGAAACTATTCACAAGAAGATCTGCCCCACCTAGCCAACGACCCACTTTGGAACTCTGTCCCAAAAAAACCCCATAGCATTCACTGCAAAGCCAGAATCTATATGTTATAAGCACACATGGACACAGACACACACACACACACACACACACACACACACACACACACACACACACACACACACACACACACACACTGGCTGACAGAAATGTCTTTTTCACCTTAACCTTCTTCCTCTCACTTCCTCTGCTCCAAAATAAGGATTGTTGTAACTGCATTACTGATCCATACACAAACAATGGCAACCACGCACATATACAGTAGGTACGCTGCCCCCCCCCCCGAAACTTACCCCACAGTATATTTATTAATATAGTGTAAGTCTTTGATTCCATCCAATATGTTTCCTCTCCAAACTGGTAACAAGGATTATCACTCGTAGCTGTGCCATTATTTCTGGAAACAGATTTTGTTTTTCTATGTGTGATTTTTGGTAAACAGAGCTTCATTCAATCTTTCGTTATTTAGAAATACCAACTCTTCAGACCTAGAAAACCCAGGAACTGGCATCATCTACGGGGCAGCTCGTCTCAGGGGGTCAGATGGGTTGTTATCAGAACCTAACATTCCTGGTTATATTCCTGCGCTCCTCAGCCTGTCGAAGGGTCATTGAGCAAGACACTGAACCCTTTACTGCTGCTGCTTTACTGCAGCACCTCTGGTGCTGCTCAGTGGCTGCCTTCTGCTCATGGCTCGTCCATGATTGGTTAAATATAGTGGTCAAATTTCAGTTGTGTTGTATGTTGAATGTGATAAAAAAGGTCTTTCAAAAAAAAAAGAAACTTCCAAATACAAGGAAATATGTTCCTATTGTAATTCAGGGGTGGACTCTCCCTTAGACTGTAAAAAGAATAATCAAATGGAGATACACAAGCGTTGTCTGTGAAAACCATGTATCAATTGTATTCAATAGAGGCAACCAACATTTGTGATGATGCAATACTTTGCTCATTTTCCTTGACAAAATGATGGATTAATCTATTCTAAATGATGATAGCCTTGTCCTTTACCCTCGATCCTCAAAAAAACAAGAGTAGATTCCAGGATCATCTCTATGCCGTACAAAGCATGAATTTCATCATAGGCATATTTTGAGGTTTCTTGAAGCACTGTGGTCAATTTCTTTGTCCCTTATTTACCCCTTTTTAAAAAACAACACAACTACTGTAAGTGGTTCTGTGAAGGTTACCGGTCATCCAGATTATGGTCTACTGAAAAGTGAAACATCTTAAAGGATTGAAACAAAAAGCAGTGGCTGTGATATGCTCTAACAACCATGCACAACGTAGTGCAGGTACGAGAAAACCTCTCCTCCGGCTGAACACGGTTGATGTCTTAATCTCTGGTGCCAACATTCATCCATTCATTCATTCATTATCCATACTGCTTGTCCCGCATTCAGTGTCACAGAGGGGCTGAAGGCCAGCTGTCATTGGCCATGAGTCCAGTTCACCTTGGACCGGTTGCCAATCAACATGCAACCATTTACTCTTTCATTCACGTGTTCGTACAATTTATGGACAGTGAAGCTACAGAACCTGCAGCTTTTGGACCGTGGGAGGAAAACTGAGAATTCAGAGGAAACCCACACAGATACAGGGTGAACATACACACTCCACATAGAAAGAGACCTTGTTAGGGTGCAACCAGGACATTTGTGGCTGTGAGACAGAAGCACATTATTGAAACTGTGGTGCAACCAGTAAGAATGATTAAATTAGTTAACATATTATATACATGTACAGTCAAAAACTCCAGAAAGTACATAGGGGCCCTGCTTCTATTCTGGCATAGGGAGCCTTTTGCATGACAGAGTTTGCATGTTCTCTGCATGGGTTTCTTCTGGGTTCCCCAGTTTCCTCCAACAGTCCAAAACATGCAGGAGGTCCATGTAGACACTAAATAGCCCAGGCCAGTGAATGAAGGAACTAATGGTTGTTTGTCTTTGTGTCCTCTGTCCTCCCCCAGATGATAATGACAGCTGGGATATGCTCCAGCAACTGTAAAACGCTGATTGCATGAGAAGTGGTATAAATAACGAATTAATTTAAATATATATATATATATCAAACCATTCTCTCCATCTCTGCTCGGTGTCAGCTCCAGGTTACAGTCCTCGCTGTCACATTTGCTTTTACTTCATTCTTCCACATGTTATGTTAATCTTTTATTACTTCATTGTTGCAGCAGAGTGTGTTACCAGCGAAAGCCTCCTTGCTTTCATCCCTGCACGCTTATGGGTACAACTATGTCTACAATATGCAGGTCGATTTTGCAACACTGTTTTTGCGTTTGTGTGAAAACCATTTGAGTCCTCAGTATTGTTCCAAAAGATGTCAGTGGCAAAACACAATTTTCAGTTGGCAAACAGCAAACCTGCGTCACAGCCGAATTACAGCAGAGTGAAGTTTTTTTTTTTTCTTTTCTTTTTTTAATCACAGTTGAAAACAAGAGAGGAATCTCAAAAATGTGAAAAAATAAAGTCCTCTATGTTATGTCACATCGAGAGACTATGGATTCAATGCCAGCGCTAAACAGATGAGATCTTTTTCGTTTTTTGACCGTGACAGACTAACTCATAAATGTTACGTTAATTATAGCCATTATTTTTTTCTTAGGATATTTTTAAGTTTGCAAATTCAAAATCAGCACACTGGCATTTTGTGTACTGAATCAATTCCTTGCCTTATTTAAGCACCTTTGCAATCCTTTGTGTTTGTTATATGAGCAATACTTCCTAAGCAGCAGTTGTTTGCATTTAGAACAAGAATTTAGAAACACATAACACACTCATGGCTTTCTATGATGTGAATCCGTAAGCGAAAACTGTGTACAATTACATTAGCATGATCTGTGATTAAATTAGAGATTTTCAGCCAGGAGCCGGATGGTTAAAAAACATTTTATGCGGTGTCAAACTATATCAAACATGGACCTTTACACATTCGGCCTCCGGCTGATTTCTGGATAATTTCAGGTTGGCGGTGCGTATGAACACATTCAATTCCACCGAAAATGGCATGTTAACAAAGCAAAAGGATCCCAATAGACTCACCATGGATGTTCTTCCCTAATGTTTAGATGTAAATTAAAACAGATGTGGACATGTACAGAAAACTCACACATTCTTATAAGGTTGGGTCAGAAAGGACAAAGGAAAGGACAAAAATACTTCTGCATGCACAGCCCAACTGTCTATGTCACTATAACTGTTTAATACAATTTTCATGGTGCAATACTTCAACCCGAATCAAAGTCAATATTTGGTGCCAGGGCAGGACAACCAGCCGGCTGACCAAATCCCTATCTCCACAACCTTTTACACCAACTCTTAAAACTTTATCTGTAAATGTAAGCTACATGGTTTTGTGTGTCTGAACCACATCATCTGCTGAAAACAAATTGAACAAGTGGTAACATAATTACAGGAAATAAAGTTTATTTTAATGCTCAGTTTTTCTGCGGTAATTTATATGCTCAGTGAAACGGCATCATGGATACTGTTTAAGCCCATCCCCCTTCCTGTACTGTGTATCATTATCTCCATCCTCCTGTCACTCAAGCCCAATAGCACAGATACCCATGTCTCATCTCCCGCCCTATTAAACAGCACATCAGTTACAACTCAACAATTTGCACACTCATAAAGGAAGGATGTTTGCAAGTGACATTGTGATCTGCAGTGAGAGCAGAGAACAGGTAGAGAACAATCTAGAGAGGTAGGTGGAGGTATGCGCTGGAAAGGAGAGGAATGAAAGTTAGTTGCAGCAAGACAGAGTATATGTGTGTGAATGAGAGGAACTCGGGTGAAACGGTGAGGCTCCAGAGAGTGGAGATCAAGAAGTTGGAGGATTTCAGTTATTTCGGGTCAACAGTCCAGAGCAAAGAAGAGTGTGGAAAAGAGGTGAAGAGACGGGTTCAAGCTGGTTGGGACGGGTGGAGAAAAGTGTCAGGGGATGGAAAGCTATCAGCCAGAATGAAAGGAAAGGTGTATAAGACAGTGGTGAAACCAGCGATGCTGTATGTCCTACAAACAGTTCCAATGACAAAAAGACAGGAGGGAGAGCTAGAGGTCGCAGATATGAAGATGCTGAGGTTCTCTTTGGGAGTGAACAGGATGGATAGGATCAGGAATGAGTCTATCAGAGGAACAGCACATCTCAGATGTTTTGGAGAGAAGGTCAGGGAAGCCAGACTGAGATGGTTCAATGGTTCGGTCATGTAAAGAGGAGGGAGAGTGAATATATTGGTAGACAGATCCTGGAATTGGAGCTGCCAGGTAGGAGGAAGACCAAGGAGAAGATTTATGGATGTGTGAGAGAGGATATGAAGGTAGTTGGTGTGAAAGAAGAGGATACAGAGAATAGGGTTTGAGGGAGAAGGTTGTTTGCTGTGGCAACCCCTGAAGGGAAAAGCCGTAAGGAGATGAAGTTAAAGAAGGAACTTTAAAATGTGTGTGTAAGAATGCATATGTATAGATTCAATATATCTATATATCTATATATATCTATATATAGATATATATAGTATGGATATATACATGAAACAATATTTCATGCAAGATGTGTGTTACCATCCTTACACATGGTACACATGGAGACACACACAAAGACAGACACACAGGGGGAAGTGGAAAAGGCTTGAGGGAGTCTTCAGTAATGTAGGGAACAAACATTAAACTGCACCAACCAGTGAAAAAAAAAAAGACCACGCACACACATACACACACACACACACACACACACACAGATACATACACAAACACGCGCATGCACATGCTGGGAAAGGGACAGACAAACGAAAGATGACAGAGAAGGCGCAGAGAGATTTCTCCTGGGTTTTGAGATTGGACAGCCAAGCTCCGACTGGGAAGAGGAAGAGGCACGTTCCCACACACACACACTCATGTACACTTCTGGTGGCTTCCATAAAACCTTACTCCAACAGGAAACAGGTTCACATAACAGCCACACAACAGGAAATAAAATAGTATAAGGTATGGCCAAAAGTGATCATTTCTTGAAGGGACAATGGTATTAGTGGTATAATGACTATGTAACAAATAGTATTATTATTTCTCGTAATTTTTTGTTTAAATCTCAACCACAACCCCCCCAATGATTTTGAAGAAAGCACATCAGATATAAGCCAAGTGCCCAACATGCTCAGTCTGTAAACACACTGCATCAGTCATTCGACTGCTGTTGCCTATAGCAGGATTGCAGCAACATCCCACTTTCCCTGCATGGCTACAGTTCCAATTTTTTTTGTTAAAAAGCTGGACAAGAAGTGAGCAACGGTGTTTGTAATACATCTACAACAACAGTATTGTTAATTCTGAGAAGACCAGGAAAGTAAAAGTATCAACCCAAGAATCGCGAGATCGCCTCTGATGTTTAGATATTTCTTGTGACTTTCAAAAGGCTGCACTGATAATAAAAGACATGTGGTAAAGATATCTCCCGATGGAACTGAAGTCCCAATTGTTTTATATCAAGTGCTGGACTGCATTGTAATTTCGCTGGCTCACCTATGTATTTACGTATATATCTATTTGGCCTGTGCAACGGGGTCTGTGGGGGTCACACAGAAAGTTATTCATCTTTCTCATTTGCCCTGCTATCTGTCTGGTTAAACCCTGCCTCTACCCCTGCGTCTGTTGGGATTTTGCTCCCCTTCACCCCATGTGCTACATGGATGGTATTGCAATCGGCCGTTAAATTGTGTCTTAGAATGAAATTACTTTCGGTATCTTGTTTTTGTATTTCCCATATTTCCCGTATACCCATATTAGATTTTAAATTTCCCTCCCAGCACTCATACCTCTATGAGGTTGACTATTTCAATAGTTGACTACTCATCAACTACTACAACTTCAACTAGTCAGATTATGAACTGTACAAAAAAAAATGGCTTATTATCTATCTTATTTATAGATACTAGAGAAATTATATACAATTGGCTTTTAATTTTTTTTTTTTATAAGAAAGCTTATTCAACAAATATTTAATTCAATATTCAACAAATTCTGCAAGCAGCAAAAAAGCTTTTATGTTCTTTTCCTTAAAAAGAAGTGCATTCCGTGACTAGAACCTACAGTGCCTGGCGAAGTTTGTTAAACAAACAACTAAATACTCGAGTGTTGCAATCAGCTGATGCTTCTCTTTCTGTTCCTGGGTCCATCAATCCATCAATCATCTGCCACTTATCCTGCACTCGGGGTAGTGGGGAATGCCAATCCCAGCTGTTATTGGCCAAGAGGCAGGGTATCCCCTGGACTGGTTGCCAGTCAATCATAGGGCAACTCAATCGCATGGTCTATACATATATATATATATATATATATATATATATATATATATATATATATATATATGTATATAGACTGACAAGCATTCACTTACTCATTACTACTTTACACCCAATGAGCCTGCTGAAAAAACCCACACAGACACCAGCCAGAAAGTTCCCATTGTCAGAATCGAACGAGGGTCCGATGTGCTATGACGCCAAAGCGTCACACCGGATCATTAGTGCAAATGTACCATCAGTACATCAAAGATTTGGGAAAAGTGAGACACCACACGCTAACCAAGTTCAACTGGCTACATTGCACAACTGTCTGGCATGGCTTGAATGCCAGAGGATACACACAATTATATCACTAACGAACTATCAACTAATTTTGCTGTTGACTAGCTGTCGACTAGTCGTTGCAGCCCTGTCTCTATCACACTCCTGCTCTGTATCTGTCTGTCCTTCTCTCCCACTCTCTCCTTCTACCACAACCGGTCGAGGTAGAAGGCTACATGCATTGAGCTCCAATCTGTCCAAGATTTCTGTAAGACAGTGTTTCCCCAACACTCTCAACAAGTGTCATAACTGTGTCTCATGTGTTTGTCACTATTTAAAAACATCTTGACTGACTGACTGACTGACTGACTGACTGACTGACTGACTGACTGACTGACTGACTGACTGACTGACTGACTGAGGATTTCTTGGAGACTCTAAGTTGCCCAGATGTGCAAATGAGATTGAATGGTTGTAAATCACTATATGCGGCCATGACATGGACTGGCGGCCGGTCCAGGGTGAATCACGCCTCTCGCCCAAGTAACAGCTGAGATAGGCTCTGGTCTCCCCACAACCTGTAGTGCAGGATGAGCAGAATGGAGAATGAATGAATGGATGTCTAGAATACCTCAGGACTTTGCATAATTTAAAACACTCACAAAAATAACATTTATACAGATCTAAAAACAATCATTTACCACCCTTGGCATCAATCCTGAAATGATACTTTGATGTAAATCTATTATTGAACATCCAGCCCTATTACCTAATGTTACATAAGCAGGCTTCTCCGCATACACAGCAATTCCTGATATCCATAATATCAGCAGGGACGTGACAACCACACAGATACGTGGATCCATTTGCTTTTAATCTATCAATATTTGCATTCAAGGGTTTCTTTTTAGGAAGGGAAGTCAGTTTCCACCACGCCGCACTGCATTCTCACACAACTTGTGGTTCGGGGGCAAGGAAGAGCAGCAGCTTGCAACAATCTAACTGAAGAATGCAGATTTGCATGTCCATAAATCAACAGTGGTTTGGACCTTAGATGCAGTGGTTATAGAAAAGCAACAACGACTTTCTTCACTGTGTTGCACTGGAGCCTCACATACCATGAAAAACAGGATGCTAATGCTTATTGAGTGATTTCAAACAAGCCCTCAACCTTGCCAAGAAACAGCATCTTAGTAAAGTGACATCAGTGCAAGGGATCCCAGCCAAACATGTCGGGAACACAGTCAGAGCCGGGTCAAGATCCCAATAATGGTCACAGAGAAGTGACCAAGCAGGAATCTGAGAGGAATTTGAAGGATTTCAAGAAGCGATGCTGATGCACGGAATTGGACACCCAGCCTTATTGTTCGCAGTCAAATGCTACTCATTGTTTTGGAGGCTGCAAATGCAACCACATGACCTGTCAGAGCACTTTGACAACTGCATACCCGCAAAACACCAGTTTGCTTTCTGCTTGGCCTGCCTTCTGTCCAGACATCGCAATTACTGAATATTTCCCCATCTCTGATCCGACAATGATCCGACTTCTTTGCAAGTCCAGTCCGTACAGTTACCATTTGACTGGATGCCCATTTGCATCCTAAAGGCGATCAGTCACACAGTAGAACATGGGAATAGTACAGCAACGAGAGAATTCAACATTAATTAATAAATGGTACGAAAGCGGAGGAAGCAACAAGATGACCTGCGCCAAGTAACGAAGACTAAACAGAGTTTCCGAGGCAACAAAGCGAGACGGCCACAGTTGGAGGACAAACTCAAACAGTGGGTTGTTGAACAGAGAGCAGCAAGTAAAAGTGTCTCTAGAGTCACTATTCGAATGAAGGCAACAGCGCTAGCTAGCGAAATGATCAATGAATTGAGAGGCGGTCCATCTTGGTGCTTTCATTTTATGAAAACCTTTGAACTGTGACAAATGGAGTTGGAAAAACATTGTTTTCAATGAAGGCGGCACAAATACCAGTAAGAGCTACCGGTACGTGTGGTATCGTATCGGGAATTCACTAACTTATTTTGGGAATGAACAGAGTTGTCAGAACGTTATTCTATCATTGAAGTTTGACTGACTGACTTATATGACTGTTTTGTTGACATCAATTGTTGTCAATCCTTCGGGCTATGCCCGGCCGAACCCCATGGATGAAGGCTGAGCCACCAGGCATTCACCATCGAGCCCCACCCCTCGGCCCTGGATCCAGTCAGAGGATCCGGTGACCTGTGTCAGAACAACAGAACTGTTTACCTTGGGTGACCTACCAGGATCAAACCCCTCCATGACGGTAAGGTGGCAGATCAAGGAGGGGTATATATACCAGACCCTGTCATCCATGTCTTTCTGGACCTTACTTTGTGCGCTGGTTAACAGACATGTTGGAAAAGGAAGCAGCCAGCTCCAAACTATTCCCAAAAAGTTAGAAAATGGGATTTTCAAAAATGTCTTTGCATGCTGAACCTTTCCAGAGTTTGCTGGAACTATGGAGCCAAGGCGAGCTCCTGAAAAACAACCCCACAGCATAATATCCCCTCCACCTAACTTCCCACTTGGCACAATGCAGTCAGACAAGTATCGTTCTTCTGGCAACCGCCAAACCCAGACTCGTCCATCAGATTGCCAGATGGAGAAGCACGATTTTTCACTCCAGAGAACGCGAATCTACTGCCCTAGAGTCCAGTGGCAGCGTGCTTTACACCACGGCATCCGAGGCTTTGCATTGCACTTTGTGATGTCTGGCTTGGATGCTCCTGCTCAGTCATGGAAACCCATTCCATGAAGCACACTGTTCTTGAGCCAATCTGAAGGCCACATGAGGTTTGGAGGTCTGTAACGATTGACTCCGCAGAAAGTTGGCAACCTCTATTCGCCTCAGCATCCTGAGCAACTCTCATGCCACTTTACATGGCCTTCCACTTTGTGGCTGTTTCATGACTGGATTTGTTGCACAGGTGGCATCCTATCACAGTTTCATGCTGGAATTCACTGGGCTCCTGAGAGCAACCTAATCATTCACAAATGTTTGTAAAAATAGTCTGCATGCCTATGTGCTTCATTTTATACACCTGGGGCCACCAAATTGTTTTGAACACCTGATTCCAATTATTTGGATGGATTAGTGAATACTTTTGGCCATACAGGGTATATATCTGTACCTGAAGAAAGAGG